>NC_086382.1:54176874-54491969 GCF_036588685.1 Mytilus trossulus
ATCCATGGCTATGATTGATTGATCGATTGATTGTTGGTTGCTTTACGCCGCATTAACACACGAAGGCTATATCGCGGCGATCCATAGCTATGTATGGCACGCCGTTATTATATTTATTCAATTTCGAGATATCTTATTTAGTTAAAAAAGATATCTATTAAACTAATTGAGATATCTTAATAACAAAATGAGATATCTTATATATCATTTGAGATATTTGATTTATTAAATAAGATATCTTATTAAAATGTTTATAAAAATATCTTATTAAATATATAAGATATCTTATTTAAAATATAAGATATCTCTATTAATTTATAAGATATCGTATTAACTATAGAAGATATCTTTTATATAGTTAATAATAGAGATATCTTATTTACTTGATAAGATATCTCCATAAGTTAATAAGATATCGTTATTAGTTTATAAGATATCGCTATTAATTAATAAGATATCTCTATTAGTTTATAAGATATCTCTATTAATTAATAAGATATCTCTATTAATTAATAAGATATCTCTATTAATTAATAAGATATCTTATAAAGTATGTATTTAAAAGATATCTTATATACTTTATAAGATATCTTATATACTTTATAAGATATCTTATTAATTAATAGAGATATCTTATAAACTAATAGAGATATCTTATTAATTGATAGAGATATCTTATAAACTTTTAGAGATATCTTATTAACTTATAGGGATATCTTATTTAATTGGTTTTAAAGATATATTATTTAATATATAAGATATCTGCATAAGTTAATAAGATATCTCTATTAGTTTATAAGATATCTTATTAATTAATAGAAATATATTATTAACTTATAGAGATATCTTATAAACTAATAGAGATATCTTATTTACTTTCAAATTAAATAAGATATCTTATAAAAATTAAAGATATCTTAATACTTAATAAGATATCTTGTTCAATAAATAAGATATCTTGTTCAATAAATAAGATATCTTCAAATTTGAATAAATATAAAAACGGCGTGCCATAGCTATGTGCTACATGTAATTTTTGCTCATTATTAAAGGTTTTACAGTGAAATGTATATATTCACACTCTTGTCCTGATCACATATATCTATCAAAATGTAACTGTACTTATTTGAAGACATCTTTAAGTTCTTTTATGTTTCAGTTAGTACTTACCTTACCCATTTTTCACAAAAAAACATAAACTGTACTTAACATGTTTGTGTTTTTGGCAATTGAATAGGGATTGTTGTTCCTCTATCCGTCATCTATTTTGCAATAGAGAAACCGAGTACTTATATTTTGTGCTTACGGGTAAATGAACTTAAACAACACAGAAAAAAGTCACAGTATGAAAATACATTATACCAAGAATCAGTTCATATATACATGACTTTGTATATTTCGTAGAAAATCAATTTTTGATATATATATATTCCTCACGGCAATAACATGATTAAGGGATTTCATCTTTTCTATAGGTATAAATCCATTCAGCTGTAACAGTATGAGTGACCTTTTTAAATCATTGTAAAACATATTTTTAACAGGATAAAAATAGAAAGTGTAAATACCCCAAGAAGTTTTGGTCATGTGCTATGAAGGGTAACCGTATAAATAGTAGTTCCTCTTATAAACAAAGTAATATTCGATATTTTCAAGTTACAACAAGAACGTTATATACATATTTTGTAAGTATGTTATTTGTCATGTGCACTAAAAAGACTATATCATAGAGACAAAGACACAGCATATGTATGATATAATAGCACTTATTTAGTTTTTTTTTATATAATAATCACGAACTAAGGCAGCAACCATTTGATTTTCTGTAGGGGGAGGGGGCTATGGATTTTTTTCTTGACAAACTTTTGTTTTTCGCCTGCGGCGAAAAACAATCTATTTTTTTCGCGACAAGTCGAAAACAATTTTTTTCTTTCAATTCTAGCATTTCATATAGTGGCAGCTGAGGGTGAAACATTTTTTTTTCTCAGAATCAAAAACAAATATTTTTTTTCTCCAAAATCTGGAAACAAAACTTTTTTTCCAAAAAAAAGTCCATAGCCCCCCCCCCCCCCCCTGAAAATCAAATGGTTGCTGCCTAAGAAAAAAAGATAATCAGATTCTTGGAGAATACAAACACAGAGTTACAGTGGAATTTAATCATCGCTGCTGTGAACATTGTAGGATTTTCTGACTTGGAGATGTGATTGTTGAATATTTTGTCTGTAAATAACATTTTGTCAGAAAGTGTTCCCTCTCACCTCTATTGAATTATCTAGCATTGGTTTACCATCAGTGGTAGCTGTATTGTTTTTCTAAAGACCTTAGATTATATATCCTCTCATTAACAATGGGTTAACTGGTTGCAAAATAAAGCTTTTCTTCCAAAAAGAATTCTTTAAATTCGACCACTCATGTGCAAACAGTTTTTGGGACCGTTGAAATGACAAGAACAATTAGAAAAAAATGGTAAAAACTGTCCTGTCAATAAGTTGATTGAAAAAGTTTATGAGTAAAATAAAAAAAAAATAGCATAATATCACAAGACGAAGAAAAAGACATCATCATTACAAAAAGAAGAAAAAATAAGAATATAAAAAAATATCTAAATCACTGTATATTAAAATACACGAACCCCTTAAAACGTCACATGATAAGTAAGACATCTATAGGGTTTCAATGGTTGAAAAACTGAAGAATCAAAGTGCCTAGGATTTATCCCTTCGTATATACCCGAGATGCCATCTTCACCAACCAAGGGTAACGATCCAGTCCCCTTCTCTCTACCTGATGGACCTGCTTGATAGAAGGAGGCTTGATCGTTACTCTTGGCTAGCGAAAATGACAAGATGCCTCTCTGCGTTGTTTATGGTTATCCTTTTGTTTGAGAAAAAAATATTAGATAATATTCAGATTAGATTTAGTATAGTTAAAAACATTCTTGATGAGTCATGTGTGCTTAACATATATATTGCAATATGATAATGACTTATTGTATATACGACCCTCTGAGTGATGTCTAGTTTTAATTGTCAAACATTAAGTTTATGTAAACCATTTGATTTTTAGGCAGGGGGATAGTTTGTCCTCAATTTTTTAGTTGTAATCTCTGTTCTGCATTTTTATTTTTCACTCTATTCGGTCCTGCCTTTTTAATTAGTTTATCTTGACTTTATTTGCATAAATTGTCATCCTGCGCCTTTTTATATAAGTTGCTCAGCCTGTCTTAATTTATTACCCAAAACTCATGCCTTTTTTTTACCCCTAGGCTTCTTCCCCCATATTAATCAAAGGGTAGCTACCTACAGTTCAAAATCGTGAAGGGCCGGTTGAAAATATAGTAAACCTGTATAACACTGAGCTTAGTTCAATCATAGATAAGCATGCACCATTAAAATCGAGGAACATCATAATGCGTCCTAACACTGAGTGGTATACAGACGAACTCCGCTTAGCTAAGAGAGACCGTCGAAAAGCAGAACGACGAATGCGGAAATCGAATTTGACAGTTCATCGTCAAATATTTCAAGAGACCTGTCTGAAAGCAAGCAAGCTTCTCCTTAAATCCAAGAAGGACTATTTTTCAACAAAAATATCCGAGATAGAACATGATCAAAAGCAATTGCATCGTTTGACAAATGACTTAATGGGCAATAGGCGAGAAATCATACTACCTTCGCATAAAGATGAAAAAGTTCTGGCTGAAAAATTTTGTGAATTTTTTGTTGGAAAAATAAGTGCCATTCGTGACAATCTCACGGCTAAGAATGATGCAGCAAATTACAACCGTGATCCAATGAGAGCTGATATAAAATTCGAAGGTGAACCATTAAGATCGTTATCGCCAGTTTCAAATGACGAACTTCGTAAAATTATCTTGGCTGCTCCTACAAAGTCTTGCGAACTTGATCCGTTACCAACAAAACTTCTTAAGCCTTGTGTGGATCATTTGTTGCCGTCAATCACAGATATAGTCAACAAGTCGCTATCAGAACAATGTGTACCTTTGTCGTTCAAACAAGCTGTTGTGAGACCATTACTTAAGAAACCAAATCTAGATAAAGAGGTAATTAAAAACTACAGACCAGTCTCCAACTTTCCTTTCATTTCAAAGACACTGGAAAAGGTTGTCGACATTCGACTAGAAAATCACATGAGTTCACATTCTCTACATGATAGTGTTCAGTCAGCCTACCGTACATGTCATTCCACGGAAACTGCACTCTTACGTGTTCATCACGATAGTGCCTATGCATTAGATAATAACTGTTGTGCCGTTTTGCTCATGCTCGATCTATCGGCCGCTTTTGATACCATCGACCATCAGATTATCTTTGATCGTTTGGAATATTCTTTTGGCGTTACCGGAGATGCTTTGCTATGGTTAAAATCGTATCTTATAAACAGAACTCAACGTGTTGCTATAGGATCAGTACAATCTGACGATATCAAACTCGACTTTGGTGTTCCGCAGGGCTCGGTCTTAGGGCCGAAACTATATTGTATTTTTGCAAAACCAGTAGGCGAAATTTGTAGACGCCACGGAATGTCATACCATTCGTACGCAGACGATACTCAGGTGTATCAAATTATAAGACCGAAAGGAGACTGGAGCGATCTGTCCAAACGCCTAGAAAAATGTTTGTCTGATATTGGTGATTGGATGAGTGCCAATATACTTAAACTTAATGAAGACAAGACTGAATTAATTATCTTTGCACCAAAACATCAATTGAAGCATCTTTCAGATTTTCGTCTGACATTTGATGGAACAGTGTTGAGCGACGTTTCTTGTGTGAAAAATCTGGGAATGTACTTTGATAAAACCATCAGTATGGAACATCAAGCCAGTGCGATCACTAAGGCCTGTTTTTACCAAATTCGGAATATTGGTAGAATTCGATCTCTTATTTCTGTTGAAGCCTGTAAAACACTAGTATGCTCCCTAGTAACATCAAGGCTGGACTATGGCAATGCATTGTTGTACGGTACTAACACCAACATTATCTGTAAATTGCAGCGGGTACAAAACACAGCAGCACGTTTGATAACACGAAAAAGGAAATTTGACTCAATTACACCTGTTTTAATTTCGTTACACTGGCTACCCATACATTACCGTTGCCAATACAAACTTATTTTATATGTGTACAAAGCACAGCATGGCAAGGCTCCGAGTTACCTTCAAAATTTAATTACGCCATACAAGCCAAGTAGATCCCTCAGGTCGGAAAATAGTATGCTCCTTCATCCTCCAAATGACGTTCGAACGAAAAGCTACGGTGAGAGGCGTTTTGACAAGGCTGCGCCTACACTCTGGAACAATTTGCCATCGTCTTTACGGAGTGTAAATTCCTTAGATGTTTTTAAAAAAGCAACTCAAGACTCATTTATTTCGGACTGCTTTTAAGGATTTCTTGTAGTTTTTATATACTTTTAATTGACTGCATTAGTTTTAGACAGTTTTATATATTTTAGAGAACATGCATTTTTCATTTCTTTTATAAGTATCTTATAAATTTTTATTTGCTTGTTTAATTCTTTTAAGATAGTGCTTTGTAATCTATGATTTATGTATTTTTGTATTTTATATATTTTTTAATGTGAAGCGCTTAGAGTAATTTTTGTCATTATATAATGCGCTCTATAAATATTGTATTTATTTATTACAGTATGCATGCAATTATATGTTCTTACAAAGGCGCTTGTGGTATGTACCCCGTTATAAGATCTTTCCTATTCATGCTTGTCGAGCTGCAAAAAAATCAATAAAAAAAATCGAGGGCGTTGATTTATTTTACGTTTAGATTGAGATAAAATGGTATAAAAACTGAAAGGAAATAGAACCAATTCAGACAAGTCCTCATACATAGCTTTCGCTTTATTCAAAGTTACTACAACTGTTTTCTCTGGTTACCCTCAACTCAGATTCATATCAAATCAATAATACAAGGATGTTTCGCCAATTAAAACAGTGCAAGAATATTTTACCCCAAAATCTAAAAATAACTCTTTCCACCCGTCTCTAAATTTAGAACAGTTTACGTCATTCACTCCAAATACGGAAGTATTTTTGTTGCATTGTTAGTCAGTTCAATAAACCACAAATGTCACCTGAATGTAAAGTGACACAATCATTACAGGTGTTACAAAGGATATATATATTTCTAAACCTAATACATGTAAGTTTTCATTTTATTATTGGATAGTGTACGCAATACCCATTCAGGTAGTGCCGAATATAAGGTTTATTTAAATCGTAGACAAACTTATTAAACTTGATAAAATATTCCAAAGAAAGATGGCTTTGATAAACATGTCCCCTAGTGACTTAATCAATATGCAATGCTTCAATAGATTTGCACTAACTTCATGACTAAGTTCTTGCATTTTTGGTTAAAATCTAACAGTCCCAAATAAAAGACACTTTTGAAAGTATCATAAAAGGTTTAAGATAACCATCAGATGTCAACTTTTGAAAATTAAACAGGTTGTATAGACTTATTTACCTGTCGTTAGTCAACGGTGGTTTTGTTTTGTTTGTACATTATTCGTGCATTAATATTTATAAATAACTAAATTACAATATGATGAAAAAATTATTGTGTACATACATATTAGAGGACAGGTATTTTAATCGGTTCCATTGAAACAATTTAATCTTCAACAATACAGAATTTAAGTAAATATGTAAATTCAGATGACTACTGAGAGGTTAAAAAGTCACGGGTTATCTTGAATGAGAATATACTATATATAGTAAATTCATTTTATGTAACAGTACAAATACAACAATTTTTCCAAAAGGAAATTCCATACTTCGGCCAGGTATCAAGCAAGTCGATACCAATTTAATTTAATTTGGTTTATTATCTTTTTAGAGAGAAGAGAACCAAGAATGCCTTCATCATTAAACAGAAGTCGCCCGCTGAGACAAACCTGTCCTATAACTAGAAAGGAAAGCGAACAATTATTTGATTTTTTTCTTCATCTGCCATCAAATCCGACAGAAGAGGAAAACCCGACAAATGATAATTGTTTGAATCCCGTTGAAAAAGAGGAATGTAGCTGTATTGAGGAGCTTCCTGAATTCAAGCGTTCTGATAGTTACAGGAAAGCTACACAAAGATTTTCGCTCGAGGATGTTGTAGAAACAATGACTTTTAAGAAAGAGGATTATGATCATAAGAAATATAAGTCTTTGCCAATTGACAGAACATCGAAGATCACTCATACTGAAAACAAATCAAAGTTGCAAGTAGGGAGAAAAAATAAACTTAATAGGCAGAAATCTGGCACTGTTCCATCGTCTGATAGTGACAATAACACAAATCCACCTGAAAATCGAAAGAAAAAAAGTGTCGTGCAAAGGACTAAGGAAAGAATCATATTCATACTCTGGAAAGATAAGAAACATGGCGATAAAAAGATATCAAAGGAATCGAAAAGGACACCGACCCTTCGTCGTGGTAATGATATTGTACTGAGAGTTAACAACAATAAAGGTCAAATAAAAACCACATCAAACGATGCTGAGATTATCGAACGAAAGAAAAATAATAATAGTATCAAAGCAAGAACGTCTGAATGTAAGTTTATTATGTTTTTTTGCTTATATAAAAATGTTACATAATACATATTTCAATTATAAGTACGATGTGCTTTGTTAATAAAATATAAAAGTAGATATCATAATGTTTACGTAGGATAACAGTTTGTATAACCTTTTGGTTGTAAGTACATCTAAATACACACAAAAAACTTTTCTTGAAGCACAACGTATTATGTTTTCATGTATGTGAAATCAAAGCGAATGATATAATCAAATTAGAAAATTAGAAAATAATTTCATATTGTATTTTACTTTGGTTAAAATCATATCCAGGGTTAGACTTTTTATGTATTCTAAGTATTTGATACCATATAACTTCCAGATTGCAAAGAATCTCATTCAAACCAACAAAGTCCAGCTGAGATTATGGCTCCAAATTATAAGTCGCCCGCGCGTGACAGAAGATACAAAACTCAAGTCTCACGTGAAGAAATTACTAATATGTTCGAAAAATGCCTATCGTCTGCCGAAGTTAAAGAGGAACCATACAAATTTCCCGCTAAAAGGGTTCTTCACAAAAGAAAAGATGTCAGTCCAGTGAGAGATATTTCATACGCTGATGGAATTAAAGATAAGAAATCTGGACTTAAACTAGACCTAGGTCCTTTTACGAATGGTTTTACAGTAGAATCACATACAACAGTAATTCAGGAGAACAAAACCATAGTAAATGACGGAACAACGCGGTCTTTGTTAACAGATAGAAGGACAATTCAGAGAACTTTCTCTTTGGAAGTGGATGGTGGTAATGATGATGAAGTTGATGGTCCAATGGGTTCTACTTTGAAAGAGGAAGGTCGATTACATACAGGTATATATCTGGACATGTTTTTGGTATCAAGTAATATAAAGCCTAATAAAAAGAGAATCCTACTTCTTAAGTAGTCCTGTTAATTTTGTATATTATTTCATTACGTCTAAGAGATGTAAAGGACATAAAATAAAACAACAATCAAACACTTTTTTTTTTTTATAATTCTTTATTTTGTATTTCTTCATCTCATACAATATTTATATGCATTTTTTTTATAAAGACGAAAACAATACAAGTTTATTCATTTTGACCTGTCAGTGTCAGTGCTTATAAACATCCCCCTCCCTATACCAAATAACCCCCCCCCCCCCAAAAAAAAAAAAAAAAAAAAAAAAATAACTAAAAACAACACTTGCTTATTTGTTTATTGACATAAGATTGATATAATGATGGCCAGGTAATGCTTAATAATCATTATAATCTACTCCTCTTTTGTATGGTCATATGCAGTCTTACACTTAACATTTGTACATTTCATATCTTAACATCTCCTTCTTTTGTACAGGAGACGAATCACAGGAGCCGTTAACACCGTCAGAGCAGGAAAAAATGATAGAAGAAATAGCTAGAAGATTAAATAGAATAGCTGACGACTGTGTCCAGCGCATGGAAGCTGGAGGAACTTCACCCCTCCAAGGTGCAACTGCTGGACCATTGTTGTCACCCGCGTCTCAAGGTAAAGTTACGCTATATATATAAGGTCCCTCCCCGATCAAGTGTTATCTGCTTCCCAACATCCATTGCATGAATACCTTATCACTCTCAAAGTGAATTTTGGGTGAAGTACTGAAAATCCAGAAATTTAAGGTTTAGCACCGTTTAAAGACTAAAGTCGTCCCCTATTTAGTTATTTTTGTAAACTTTTTAGAAGATATCATATAAACTGCATGTATACTTTTATTTATTTTCATGTATTTATTATTATTTATTTTTTTGGTGGTGGGGGAGAGGTTAAGCGTCTTATATTATCGTTTTATTATATCACTCTTTTATCCTTTATATTAAACGTAGTTCTTATGACTATCACTTAAAACAATTCAATTACTAATACAAGAAATACTTTTGTGGAAAAATATGCAATTATGCAGTGCATATGATACAGGAGTACACAGTCAGCTTTTGTATTCACCACCTAAAAACGCTTGTATCGTAATTTTATGTGCGTTATTTTCAAATGTTTACATGAAAAATTTGTATATTGAGACTATATTATTCAACTGAAATTTAATCTAAATATAATAAAATCGATGAATCGAAAAAATATTTAGTCATGTAAATACAATGCATGTTAATAATATGCGAGGCGTTCAAATATTTTCTTTAAAATACTCCACATCCCAGCTGGTATTGATCTGGAAAATATTTGTGTCACAATTACATCAGCTTTTCTCTTAATTGGAAAAACCAAGGTTTTCGGAGAAGTTGGAAATACTGGGACGTCCGGTTCCAATTATGTTAATAAATTATCCCTATTTCATTATAAATGCAAAATTACCATAATGATTTATTAAAAAACGTAAATCAAAATTGTTGTTTTTGTTGGAAATCAATCGTTAAGCAATCCTACAACCTACCCCCCTTTTTCCCATTATTTGCAAATTATCTCTTATCCTTTTGCTTAATATTAAGTATTTTGAATATCTAATGAGATTTAGATCAGTGACATATGAATCAACGAATTATGAGAGATTAACCCAGTATTCTCATTAATCTTCAGTTATATCGTGTTAGCGGTTTGTATATTTTAATTACGATATTTATGATAGATTAACCAAATCGATTATCATGTATAGAATTAATAGCTAAAGGTGAACAATCGACATGGTAATAAAATCTTCTCAAAGATCTATAAAACCATCGTGCATTGATCTTTATTAGGTTATTACTTATATTGTTTTAGGTAGGAAGCTTGCCAAAGACTTAGTGGATGAACTAAGAAAGGAAGGGGACAGATTATCCCGAGAGGTATAAATAGCTTTTACCCAAATTTGCTTACTGACCTCTGAAAATGTTATCTTTACATCCGCTATGATAAACTATTTTGTTTGAAAGAGAAGATTTTAATGCAGTTACGTTTTATGAAACTTAAACAAGCCATTTAAAAATGATAAAGGACTTTAGTGCATACTAAATTTATGCGAAATATAAATTGAGTTAGTTTTCTCAGGCAAAATGCCAAACACGACATGCGTGTAAAATTAAAGAATAACAAACATCATGCTACGACATTCAACAGATGCCTTCTTCAAAATAAGACAACGACAGAGAGGACGAATTGCCACCCTTAAATTCCATTTCTCAACTATTTAAATAATAAAAAGAATAGATGTTATTAGTTCTGCTTATGAAAGTTAAGGGTACATTTGACAACCATAAATATATGTTTTACTTCCATCCTTTTTGGCATACCCCCCCCCCCCCCCCCCCCCGAAAAAAAAAACCGAAAAATAAACTTTCATTGCACGGACTTATATTTCAATCATGCCAACTTTTAACGATACGAAGTCCAACAATAATTTGCAACAGTTGTAAATGTATTTGTCTTTTACCACAGGATCTTATGCAAGCAATCAGTGTTATTAAAATAAGAATTGAATTATTTTTTTATTTTTTTTATTTAAGTTTAAAAAAAAAATTCTTCAATAGTAAAACTAGAAATTTATTGTTTTTTTAGATGAATTTGCCTGCTAATCTTTTACCGATAGTAATGGACATGGTCAAGCAAATAACCTACGACCATTTTAAAGACTTAGTTAAGAAGGCTTTGTGCGAGACGATAGGCTGGGACCAGGTTGCTTTGTATTTTTACATATCTAAAGCAGCTATTGTTATGGCCGGGGCTGGTGGAAGTATTGCCTGTAAACTAAAAGACATGGCGGTTAGATATTTCCACGAGGAATTATCTCCATGGATATATGATAGAGGGGGATTGGTAAGTTTATACAACTTTTTATAAGCTTCCTTAACCTGAATAATCACGCAGTCGTAATATGCGCTGCTCTCCGATGGCTATAAATTACATTGCATGATTATATAGGGTTTTTGTGTGGCCAATGATGAATACTGTTTCATGAGTTGTGAGTGCCAATTTATATTCTTCGATGGATAATAATCGCCAATATTCACGCAATAAAACTTTTATAATCATAGCTTCACACACTGTTCTATCCCTATTTTTGTTTCTGATAATCTTGAAGCATTGTGTGCACTGGTGCAATGTGAGTGAATATTCCAAGCCAAATTTCATTCCGTGTGTGCAATTACAACAATAAGCATCACTGAATCGCAATTAGGAGAGATCGATCTTGGAGATAACACAAATTATTCTGGTTCTATGCTTCCTATTTTATTTCAATTTCAGTTGACTCTTAGTTTTGCGAAAATTGAATCGTTTATCCTGCAACAAGCAAAAACCGTAACAGCCGGGGTCACACATACTTTTTTTTCAGTACAAACAAAGCCCTCTGTTATGTCGAATACACGTTGAGCAAACAGTAAAATGGATAATACTTAATTTTGATTTTGGGTCCTCTTTGCGGTCCGTATTTTAACTATGTCCTTTTTTTGAACGAGCAGACAGCTATTTGCACATTATAAATACATTTGTTACTTCTTATTCAACTCTAAAAATAATGTATATTTGTATTTTAGGAAACTATGCTAGAAGAAACAGATTCGGAGGTTGACTGACAAAGGCTGTGATTAGTTAGAATTTGAACTGATCCTAAAACGGACAAAGCAGTGCTCTACAGTTCTGAAAACGGGACAACTGCATATGTCTGCGACCTCCGTCGGTTAGATAGTAACCTGAATAATGTGACATTGAGACATTTAACCATGATTTGGTATTGAACCAGTATTTTACTCAGTGATGTTGTATGGCTTTATGACAATGGAAGTCCGCGGAATTTTTCTCACCGATGGTGTATGGCATTTAAGTTGTAGCAATCATGTTTCTCAGCGATGGTTTATGGCATTAAAGTTATAGGCAATCCTGTTTCTCAGCGATGGTGTATGGCATTTAAGTTATAGCAATCATTTTACTCAGCGACGCTGTTTGATATTCAGTCTATAGTAATAATTTTATGTGCAATATTTTTTTGTCTCAATAAGATGATCTCAGCGTTAATGTATGTAATGTTTTGTATGTTTCCTATTTACATGTATAATTTATTTGATTTAATGAAATGCCTTCACTGTGATGATTTAAAATGTATTATGAAGAAATATGTACAAATTATATTGGATTGGTTTGAATAAATCCTTTTAAACACTCGATGAATTGACTTTATATAAAACCAAGGGGGTAATTATCATACTAGTCTTTGATGGTTGCATTTTTCATCTCTATTTCATAAATTCGAGAATTATAAAATAAATTTAAAAATTTTCATCGATTTATATTCATCACTACAAAACCGTCTGACCTGTATATATAAGGTCACAGAAATTGAAACGTGATGTTAGAGCATGGTCAGAAAATAGCATTTTTTTCCTCAAAGGATGTGGTATTATTGTCATTGAGACTACTCTCCATGCAAAAACGACAAAATAACACAGAAATTAACAACTATAAATTCACTTCCATTTTTCTAGCACTTTTCCGAACTTGAAGGACTTTTGTTTTGCTAAGATTCTTATCATTCCTGTATTTCTGTGTTCGTCATTCGAATACATTTGCAGGCAAAACAAAAATGTGACAATTTTTTGCCCAATTTTTATGTCAGCATATTATGCACCAGAACAGTTTATATATACGTCAGAGGGGGATTTAGGGGGGCAGGGGGCCCGGGCCCCCCACTTTTTGGGAAAAAATTTGGTTGCTTATATAGGGAATCACTGAATCGTGACTGGAGCGGGCCCCCTCTTAGGTCAGTCAGTGGGCCCCCACTTATGAAAAATTCTGGATCCGCCACTGTACGTTTCTGTTGAAATTTTGGATCTGATTTGCCAACTGGTTTTTGTGACATTTACCAGTATTGGTGTAATGGCCCGGTAAACAAATTTGATTGATTGGTGTTAGTTGGCTGAGAAAAAGAGCTAT
The DNA here is from genome assembly GCF_036588685.1 of Mytilus trossulus. Lineage (NCBI taxonomy): Eukaryota > Metazoa > Mollusca > Bivalvia > Mytilida > Mytilidae > Mytilus > Mytilus trossulus. The sequence goes on from NC_086382.1 coordinate 54,190,342, forward strand.
TAGTGCCAATGAAACAACTCTTTATCCAAGTCACAATTTGTTAAGCAAACTATTACAGGCCTAAGTATAACATTGAGAATGAAAATGGGGAATGTGTCAAAGACACAACAACCCGACCATAGAACAGACAACTCCTTCAACTGGCCCCTATTTACTAGTTCAGTACTAATGAACGCCATGCTAAACTCCAAATTGTACACTAGAAACTAAAATAAAAAATTATACAAGACTTAAAAAGTCTAGAGGCTCCTGACTTAAGACAGGCGCAAAGATGCGGCGGGGTTAAACATGTTTATGAGATATCAACCGTCCCCCTATACCTCCAGCCATTTTAGAGGTTCTATACATGTTCAAGGCAACGTACATGTGCATTCCGTTGATAAACGAGTCATAGTATAAATGTCAATGAGACAGCAATCAAACGATACACACAATACAGTTTATGGGTGTACGGCTTTTTTTTTACTTTTTTTTTAACTCGCCTTGCCCTGTGTATAGCCATTTCAGTAATTGGTAAATATTATTTGAAATCAACGGGCAAATATGGATCAGACTCACCTGGCAACATACGTCGTCTTTTAGTTTAAATTGTCTAAATATGATGTCGATTATGTCTGTCGTGTAAAGCAAATAGCAAATCACTTTTGCTTACACTATAGTGTAGTAGCACAGGCACTCGTCTCAGATTTTGTTCCCCTATATACATGTACCTTTATATATTAAGGTATCTATAGGAATTTTTTTCTGAGACAAGTGTATGTGTGTAGTAGTGACCTTTAGTTGTTCAAATGCTTGTCATTTAGTGTAAGACGAATAGTTGTCTAAATCATTTGCAATTACAACGATTGAAGCTAGTTAAGATGGTCACTGCTTTTGATTTAATATGCTGTCGTTCATTAATAAGCTTACGTTTAACCATAAAATCAGTATATATATAGTGTTAATGAAAGGTCAGTAAGTATTTAGTCATAATAGGTAGACCATAAGAAAAAGGGCAATTTCAATTGCATAAGAAGGTACACCATGCGTGTTACACTTACCGTTGAAGGATGAGAGATTTTTTTTCTAGGTTCTATATTAAATTTTACCCTTGTCCTTCTACGTCTGTACGTCCAAAAGTTGGTTTCTCCCGTTCTCTTACTTTAGTTTGCCTCAACCAAATGTCATGAAACTTCTACACAATCCTAATTACCATTAAAGTTTGAATTTTTGTGGTTTCACCTAAACTGTTCTAGAGTTATTCCCCTTTTCAAATGAAAAAAAATGCTGAATTTTTCGTTTCCATTCTTTAATGTAAGTTTGCCTCATACAAATGTTTTGGAACTTGTAGGCAATGCTTATTGCATATCAACAAGTTGTATAATGATGGTGTCACTTTTACTGTTCAATAGAGTTATGCCCCTTTACAGAAAGAAAAAAATGTGCAATTTTTCGTTTCCGTTCTCTTACTTAACAGGGATTCAATATGATTTAGTAGTGTATATAATCAACCAAATGTTATGAATCTTATACACACTACTTTATTTTACTTCAAAATTCACATCGATAACACATTTGGGTAGCGTTACTTTAACCGTGTCCCATGGACACATTCCCCATTTATTTACCTATATAATTTTTCAATTTTCAGTAATAGTAACGACGTTATATTCGAAGCTATGATGGGAAATACCGTCTAAAACAAATGCCATACGCGAGAAACATTATATTTTAAGCTAACATGAATCAATTTTAATCCGAATGTCATAGCTTTTAATTCCACCATCCTTTCTTGTACATTCATTGAATAAATACTAAAAAAATCCCTAATCTGTCAAAATTGCGATTTAGGCTATTTTAAGACGATGATGCTTCTGCGATTACCCATAATTTTATTAATTTGTTAGAACCTTTAAGAATACACATATTGGATTGTAATACGATGAATCAAATTACAGAAGATTATAAGACTTTTCGAAAATGGTTCTTGTGTGAAATACATTCAGTAGACATTGGCAAGTAGTGGTAGGCTTCCTCGTCTTTGGCAATAGAAGTTACAATGAGGATGTGGCCGGGTGGTGTTTTAAGAATAGAGATTAATGGACCAGTAGAACAGAACAATAGACAAATAACAAGAAATTAAAAACATACCAAGAGATATGGAATAGAGGATATTGGGAAAAATAGATAAAATAAAAGAAGAAAAAAAGAGTATAAAATGGCTTAAAAATTGAAAAATTCAAAAATGAAGATAGCCATCCTGATCCTCTTCAATTCTAGTGGAAAAAGTATAAAGTTCCCATGCATAAGGTGCAACAGGAGGCTGGAAACAAATGATCACCTATTTGATGGTAATTTTCAATCAAATGAACCCTGAGTTCAGTTTTATGATGTAACTATGCAGATGCGTGTGGTGAAATTTAATAACAATTCAATAACAGCTTGGTTTTATTTTCTGGTTTGCGGTTAGAAGTATTGAACAATAAGTACTAATATCACCTTTTGTTAGTAGTCATACGTTTGTTTGTAAACAATATTTAAATCAATAAAGCAGAAATTAATAATTGATCTTATAAATACTTTTATGATGAGTTGGAATTATTGTGGATAATGAACTTTAAAAGTGCATGCCGGTGTCATATGGTATTTTGAACCCCATGGTAAAATGACCCCGGGGTCAAAATACCGCTATGGTAAATTGAACCCCCCCATGGTAAATTGAACCCCCCCTGTATGGAAAATTGAACCCCCCTGGTAAATTGAACCCCCCTGTTTTTTTCATTCTAGATAATTAATAAAACATTTAACATTATGTAAAAGCTAATCAAATATTAAAAATCATTTATACAAGAAGGGGAGGTCAATTTTCAATTATTGGTTAAAAGAAAAATATTTGCTTGGTATAAGTGCTTTGAAGTCTTAACCAACAAAATTTCATTCAAAAAACTTCTTAAAGCATTAAAACTAGACCATGTAGCTTGGACACTATAATTCTTTGAAATTTAAAATATTTATATAGAATGGTAGACTTTTAAGTTTTAATTTTCCATGGTAAAAAAGGGGGAGGGGGTCAAATTACCATGGCTCACTTGATTTTAAAAAGTAAAATTTTCAAAACATCTTTTCAAACTAATAAAATAAATACAAACTACTAATTGGAGTATAATAAATATGTTCAGGAGTTACAGTAGCAAGATATTTTAACATGAAAGGTCTTTAGATGTATAATAGGGGGGTCAATATACCATGGTACAATAACATGGCTAAGTAAAATTTTCAAAATATCTTTTCCAGCATGTTAAATACAAACAAACTACTAATTGGAGTATTAAAACTATGTTAAGGAGTTAGAAAAACTTGGATTTTTAAAATTCAAGGTCTATAGGAGGGGGTTCAATATACCATGGTAGGGGGAGGGGATCAAAATACAATGGAATTTTTTTCTTCTTCAAAATATCTTTTCAAGCATGTTTTAAAAATGCATTCAAACTACAAATTGGAGTAACAACTATGTTATGGAGTTAGAATAGCTAGAATTTTTGAAATTGACGGTCTATGGTAGGGGGTTCAATATACAGCAGGGGGTCAAAAAACAATGGCTGCGTAAAATTTTCAAAATATCTTTGCCAGTTTGTTAAATACATACAAACTACTTATTGGAGTATTATAACTATGTTAAGGAGTTAGAATAGCTTGGGTTTTTGAAATTCAAGGTCTATAGTAGGGGTTCAATATACCATGGTATATACTAAGGTCAAAATACCATGAAAATATTCTTTGTTCAAAATATCATTTCCAGCATGTTAAATGCATACAAACAACTTATTGGATTTTTTTACTACGTTAAGGATTAAGAATAGCTGGAATTTTTGAAATTGAATGTCTATGGTAGGGGGTTCAATATACCGCAGGGGGGTGTCAAAATACCATGGCTAAGTAAAATTTTCAAAATATCTTTTTCAGCATGTTAAATATATACAAACAACTTATTGGAGTATTATAACTATGTTAAGGAGTTAGAATAGCTTGAATTTTTGAAAATCAAGGTCTATAGAAGGGGGTTCAATATACCGCAGGGGGTCAAAATACCATGGCTAAGTAAATTTTTTAAAATATCTTTTCCAGCATGTTGAATACATACAAACTACAAATTGGAGTATTTTTACTATGTTAAGGAGTAAGAATAGCTTTGAATTTTTGAAAATCAAGGTCTACAGAAGGGGGTTCAATATACTGTAGGGGGTCAAAATACCATGGCTACATAAAATTTTCAAAATATCTTTGCCAGTTTGTTAAATACATACAAACTACTTATTGGAGTATTATAATTATGTTAAGGAGTTAGAATAGCTTGGGTTTTTGAAATTCAAGGTCTTTAGCAGGGGGTTCAATATACCATGGTAGGGGGGGGGGGGGGGGGGGGGGGTCAAAATACCATAAAAATATTTTTTCTTCAAAATATCTTTTCCAGCATGTTAAATGCTTACAAACTACTTACTGGAGTATAATTACTATGTTAAGGATTAAGAATAGCTTGAATTTTTGAAAATCAAGGTCTATAGAAGGGGGTTCAATATACCGCAGGGGGTCAAAATACCATGGCTAAGTAAAATTTCTAAAATATCTTTTCCAGCATGTTGAATACATACAAACTACAAATTGGAGTATTGTTACTATGTTAAGAAGTTAGAATAGCTTGAATTTTTGAAAATCAAGGTCTATAGAAGGGGCTTCAATATACAGCAGGGGGTCAAAATACCATGGCAACTTAAAATTTTCAAAATATCTTTGCCAGTTTGTTAAATACATACAAACTATTTATTGAAGTATTATAATTTTGTTTAGGAGTTAAAATAGCTTGGGTTTTTGAAAATCAAAGGTCTATAGAAGGGGGTTCAATATACCGCAGGGGGTCAAAATACCATGGCTAAGTAAAAATTTTAAAATATCTTTTCCAGCATGTTGAATACATACAAACTACAAATTGGAGTATTGTTACTATGTAAAGAAGTTAGAATAGCTTGAATTTTTTAAATTCAAGGTCTATAGTAGGGGGTTCAATATACCATGGTTAGGGGGGGGGGGGGGTCAAATTACCATGAAAATATTTTTTCTTCAAAATATCTTTGCCAGTTTGTTAAATACATACAAACTACTTATTGGAGTATTATAATTATGTTAAGGAGTTAGAATAGCTTGGGTTTTTGAAAATCAAAGGTCTATAGAAGGGGGTTCAATATACCGCAGGGGGTCAAAATACCATGGCTAAGTAAAATTTTTAAAATATCTTTTCCAGCATGTTGAATACATACAAACTACAAATTGGAGTATTGTTACTATGTTAAGAAATTAGAATAGCTTGAATTTTTGAAAATCAAGGTCTATAGAAGGGGGTTCAATATACTGCAGGGGGTCAAAATACCATGGCTAAGTAAAATTTTTAAAATATCTTTTCCAGCATGTCGAATACATACAAACTACAAATTGGAGTATTGTTACTATGTAAAGAAGTTAGAATAGCTTGAATTTTTGAAATTCAAGGTCTATAGTAGGGGGTTCAATATACCATGGTAGGGGGGGGGGGTCAAAATACCATGAAAATATTTTTTCTTCAAAATATCTTTTCCAGCATGTTAAATGCATACAAACTACTTATTGGAGTATTATTACTATGTTAAGGAGTTAGAATAGCTTGAATTTTTGAAAATCAAGGTCTATAGAAGGGGGTTCAATATATCGCAGGGGGTCAAAATACCATGGCTACGTAAAATTTTCATAATATCTTTGTCAGTTTGTTAAATACATACAAACTTCTTATTGGAGTATTATAATTATGTTAAGGAGTTAGAATAGCTTGGGTTTTTGAAATTCAAGGTCTACAGTACGGGGTTCAATATACCATGGTAGGGGGGTCAAAATACCATGAAAATATTTTTTCTTCAAAATATCTTTTCCAGCATGTTAAATGCATACAAACTACTTATTGGAATATTATTACTATGTTAAGGATTAAGAATAGCTGGAATTTTTTAAATTGAATGTCTTTGGTAGGGGGTTCAATATACCGCAGGGGGTCAAAATACCATCGCTAAGTAAAATTTTTCAAAATATCTTGAAAATAACTGGAAAAGATATTTTGAAAATTTTACTTAGCCATGGTATTTTGACCCCCCTGCGGTATATTGAACCCCTACTAAAGACCTTAAATTTAAAAAATTCTAGCAATTCTTACTCCTTAACATAGTAATAATACTCCAATAAGTAGTTAGTATGTATTTAAAATGCTGGAAAAGATGTAAAAAAAATAAATAATTTCCATGGTATTTTGACCCCCCTGCAGTATATTGAAACCCTACTAAAGACCTCAAATTTCAAAAATTCTAGCTATTCTAACTCCTCAACATAGTTATAATACTCCAACAAGTAGGTTGTATGTATTTAACATACTGGAAAAGATATTTTGAAAATTTTACGTAGCCATGGTATTTTGACCCCCCTGCGGTATATTGAACCCCCTACCATAGACCTTAAATTTCAAAAATTCTTGCAATTCTAACTCCTTAACATAGTAATAATACTCAAATAAGTAGTTAGTATGTATTTAAAATGCTGGAAAATTAAAAAAAAAAATAATTTCCATGGTATTTTGACCCCCCTGCGGTATATTGAACCCCCTACCATAGACCTTAAATTTCAAAAATTCTTGCAATTCTAACTCCTTAACATAGTAATAATACTCCAATAAGTAGTTAGTATGTATTTAAAATGCTGGAAAAGATGTAAAAAAAGTAAATAATTTCCATGGTATTTTGACCCCCCTGCGGTATATTGAACCCCCTACCATAGACCTTAATATTCAAAAATTCTAGCTGTTCTTACTCCTTAACTTAGTAATAATACTTCAATAAGTAGTTTGTTTGCATTTAACATCCTGGAAAAAATGTTTTGAAAAAAAAATAATTTCCATGGTATTTTGACCCCCCTGCGGTATATTGAACCCCTACTAAAGACCTTAAATTTCAAAAATTCTAGCAATTCTTACTCCTTAACATAGTAATAATAAACCAACAAGTAGTTTGTATGTATTTAAAATGCTGGAAAAGATGTAAAAAAAATAAATAATTTCCATGGTATTTTGACCCCCCTGCAGTATATTGAAACCCTACAAAAGACCTTAAATTTCAAAAATTCTAGCTATTCTAACTCCTCAACATAGTTATAATACTCCAACAAGTAGGTTGTATGTATTTAACATACTGGAAAAGATATTTTGAAAATTTTACGTAGCCATGGTATTTTGACCCCCCTGCGGTATATTGAACCCCCTACCATAGACCTTAAATTTCAAAAATTCTTGCAATTCTAACTCCTTAACATAGTAATAATACTCCAATAAGTAGTTAGTATGTATTTAAAATGCTGGAAAAGATGTAAAAAAAAAAATAATTTCCATGGTATTTTGACCCCCCAGCAGTATATTGAACCCCTACTAAAGACCTTAAATTTCAACCAGATGCCCCGCAGGGCGTAGCTTTATACGACCGCAGAGGTTGAACCCTGAACGGTTGGGGCAAGTATGGACACAACATTCAAGCTGGATTCCGCTCTAAATTTGGATTGTGATTAAATAGTTGACACAGCATAGGTTTCTGACACAGAATGAATGTATTCAAATGAACTTAAAATTTTTGTTTTCTCTTAGAGCAATTCACTATGCTGTTGAATATTAATCCTCTCAAAAAAATGTTTGAAGAAATTTTCTTTTTATTTATGAAATTTCAAATGAGAAAAATTTAACCCAATTTTTTATTCACATCCCCCTTTCCCTTATTCCAAAACTAATTTCAATTAAAATATTCTAATGGAGTTTGCAACAATTACTACTCATTTAAATACATGATGTAAAAAAACTGCTTGTTATCACTGAATAGTAAAGATTATTTAAATTTATCAGTTGGTAGTAAAAAGTGAATATACATTGTATATTGTATAAAACAAAGATTTAAGTTGATTCTGGACAAAGAAAGATAACTCCAATTAAAAAAATTCTTGCAGATATTTCTTGCTTACTATACTGGACAAAGAAAGATAACTCTTAATTAAAAAAAAATTTGCTATTTCACAATATTGTGAAATTAGATATTTCTTGCCATTGCACAATACTGTGCAATTGAAAAGACTTGCTATTGCACAATACTTAATACAATAATTTTAGATCCTGATTTGGACCAACTTGAAAACTGGGCCCATAATCAAAAATCTAAGTACATGTTTAGATTCAGCATATCAAAGAGGCCCAAGAATTTAATTTTTGTTAAAATCAAACTTAGTTTAATTTTGGACCCTTTGCACTTTAATTTAGACCAATTTTAAAACTGGACCAAAAATTAAGAATCTACATACACAGTTAGATTTGGCATATCAAAGAACCCCAATTATTCAATTTTTGATGAAATCAAACAATGTTTAATTTTGGACCCCGATTTGGGCCAACTTGAAAACTGGGCCAATAATCAAAAATCTAAGTACATTTTTAGATTCAGCATATCAAAGAACCCCAAGGTTTCAATTTTTATTAAAATCAAACTAAGTTTAATTTTGGACCCTTTGGACCTTAATGTAGACCAATTTGAAAACGGGACCAAAAATTAAGAATCTACATACACAGTTAGATTCGGCATATTAAAGAACCCCAATTATTCAATTTTGATGAAATCAAACAAAGTTTAATTTTGGACCCTTTGGGCCCCTTTTTCCTTAACTGTTGGGACCAAAACTTCCAAAATCAATACCAACCTTCCTTTTATAGTCATAAACCTTGTGTTTAAATTTCATAGATTTCTATTTACTTATACTAACGCTATGGTGCGAAAACCAAGAAAAATGCTTATTTGGGTCCCTTTTTGGCCCCTAATTCCTAAACTGTAGGGACCGAAACTCCCAAAATCAATACCAACCTTCCTTTTGTGGTCATAAACAGTGTGTTTAAATTTCATTGATTTCTATTTACTTTAACTAAAGTTATTGTGCGAAAACCAAGAATAATGCTTATTTGGGCCCTTTTTTGGCCCCTAATTCCTAAACTGTTGAAAATAAAACTCCCAAAATCAATCCCAACCTTTATTTTGTGGTTATAAACCTTGTGTCAAAATTTCATAGATTTCTATTAACTTAAACTAAAGTTATAGTGCGAAAACCAAGAAAATGCTTATTTGGGCCCTTTTTGGCCCCTAATTCCTAAAATGTTGGGACCAAAACTCCCAAAATCAATACCAGCCTTCCTTTTATGGTCATAAACCTTGTGTTAAAATTTCATAGATTTCTATTCACTTTTACTAAAGTTAGAGTGCGAAAACTAAAAGTATTCGGACGACGAAGACGACGACGCCAACGTGATAGCAATATACGACGAAAATTTTTTCAAAATTTGCGGTCGTATAAAAATTCTAGCAATTCTTACTCCTTAACATAGTAATAATACCCCAACAAGTAGTTAATATGCATTAATCATACTGGAAAAGATATTTTGAAAATTTTACTTAGCCATGGTATTTTGACCCCCCCTGCGGTATATTGAACCCCCTACCATAGACCTTAAATTTCAAAAATTCTTGCAATTCTTACTCCTTAACATAGTAATAATACTCCAATAAGTAGTTTGTATGTATTTAAAATGCTGGCAAAAATGTTTTGAAAAAAAATAATTTCCAAGGTATTTTGACCCCCCTACTATAGACCTTAAATTTCAAAAATTCTAGCTATTCAAACTCCTTAACATAGTTATGATATTCCTACAAGTAGTTTGTATGTATTTAACATACTGGAAAAGATATTTTGAAAATTTTACTTAGCCATGGTATTTTGACCCCCCTGCGGTATATTGAACCCCCTACCATAGACCTTAAATTTCAAAAATTCTTGCAATTCTTACTCCTTAACATAGTAATAATACTCCAATAAGTAGTTAGTATGTATTTAAAATGCTGGAAAAGATGTAAAAAAAATAAATAATTTCCATGGTATTTTGACCCCCCTGCAGTATATTGAACCCCTACTAAAGACCTTAAATTTCAAAAATTCTAGCTATTCTAACTCCTCAACATAGTTATAATACTCCAACAAGTAGTTTGTATGTATTTAACATACTGGAAAAGATATTTTGAAAATTTTACGTAGCCATGGTATTTTGACCCCCCCTGCGGTATACTGAACCCCCTACCATAGACCTTTAATCAAAAAAATTCTAGCTATTCTAACTCCTTTACTTAGTAATAATACTTCAATAAGTAGTTTGTATGCATTTAACATCCTGGAAAAAATATTTTGAAAAAAAATAATTTCCATGGTATTTTGACCCCCCTGCGGTATATTGAACCCTACTATAGACCTTAAATTTCAAAAATTCTCTCTATTCAAACTCCTTAACATAGTTATAATACTCCTACAAGTAGTTTGTTTACATGTATTAACATACTGGAAAAGATATTTTGAAAATTTTACTTAGACATGGTAATTTGACCCCCCTGCGGTATATTGAACCCCCTACTATAGACCTTAAATTTCAAAAATCCAAGCTATTCTTATTCCTTAACATAGTTATAATACTCCATGTAGTTGGTATGTATTCAGCATACTGGAAAAGATATTTTGCAAAATTTTATATAGCCATGGTATTTTGACCCCCCTGCGGTATATTGAACCCCCTACTCATAACCATCTTATTAAAAAAAAAATAGCCAATAAATTGTAAATAAATTTATCTGCAATACTATTTCTCAAAAACAGGGGGGTTCAATATACCGCAGGGGGGTTCAAAATACCATATGTGAAAAATGACCCCGGGGTCAAAATACCATGCGGTATAATGACCCCGGGGTCATTTTACCGCATGGTATTTTGACCCCGGGTTCAATTTTTAGGGGGTTCAAAATACCATATGACACCGGGTATCATGTACGTCCACTTTGTAGATTAACGTTTGCATATAAAAGTGCGTATGACAAATCAAAAGAAATTCCTGTTGATAAAATGTACTTCGTTAGTCCACAATACAACAAAATCAGCAGATGTAATAATGTGAGCAACAGTTAAAAGTACTGCAAACAACGACAAATCAACCTATGCTTACTGCATGTTTGTTCATCCTTGCACTAACGATGTCTCACACTGATGAGAAAGTATCATGCTTTCTATACACCAAAGAAGGACTTATTCAAGAAACCTTTTAGGTGTACGTTTTTTGTACGTAGCAAAGCATGTGTTTTGTAAATATCCAACATCTACTCATTTTCTAGTTATAAGTCTAAATTTTGGTTTTGGGGTATACCTTTATCTTTTTCTTAAAAAGAAGTGTATACCCGGTATAAATATTATCGATATATACATTATAAAAGAAAAATGTACAACATATGATACATAGAAAATACAAGTTATATAATAAAATATTTAACCACATAACACAAAAAGATATCTTTCCATGGTAACAACAAGTATACTTATGCAATAAAAATCACATATTAATATTATGGTATGGAACGCCGTGACTGTCTTATGGTACTTTCATTCTATCATGATGAGGTTTTTCTCTTTTATGATGAGTTTTTTCTTAATTATGATGAGATTTTTCTCTATAATTATGAGGTTTTTCTCTATAATGATAAGCTTTTTCTTTATTATGATGAGCTTTTTCTCTATTATGATGAGCTTTTTCTTTATTATAATGAGGGTTTCTTTATTATTGGGAGCTTTTTCTTTATCTTGGAGAGCTTTTCTCTATTATGATGGGCTTTTCTTTATTATTGTGAGCTTTCCCTTTATTGTGGGGAGCTTTTCGTTATTATGATGAGCTTTTTCTTTATTATTGGGAGCTTTCTCTTTATTATGGGGAGCTTTTCTCTATTATGATGAGCTTTTCTTTATTATTGGGAGCTTTCTCTTTATTATGGGGAGCTTTTCTTTATTATGATGGGCTTTTTCGTTATTATTGGGAGCTTTCTCTTTATTATGGGGAGCTTTTCTCTATTATGAAAAGCTTTTTCTTTATTATTGGGAGCTTTCTCTTTATTATGGGGAGCTTTTCTCTATTATGATGAGCATTTTCTTTATTATTGGGAGCTTTCTCTTTATTATGGGGAGCTTTTCTCTATTATGATGGGCTTTTTCTTTATTATTGGGAGCTTTCTCTTTATTATGGGGAGCTTTTCTCTATTATGATGAGCTTTTTCTTTATTATTGGGAGCTTTCTCTTTATTATTGGAGGCTTTTCTCTATTATGATAAGCTTTTTCTTTATTATTGGGAGCTTTCTCTTTATTATGGGGAGCTTTTCTCTATTATGATGAGCATTTTCTTTATTATTGGGAGCTTTCTCTTTATAATGGGGAGCTTTTCTCTATAATGATGGGCTTTTTCTTTATTATTGGGAGCTTTCTCTTTATTATGGGGAGCTTTTCTATATTATCATGAGCTTTTTCTTTATTATAGGGAGCTTTCTCTTTATTATGGGGAGCTGTTCTCTATTATGATGGGCTTTTTCTTTATTATTGGGAGCTTTCTCTTTATTATGGGGAGTTTTTTTCTATTATTATGAGCTTTTGCTTTATTATTGTGAGCTTTCTCTTTATTATGGGGAGCTTTTCTATATTATCATGAGCTTTTTCTTTATTATAGGGAGCTTTCTCTTTATTATAGGGAGCTTTTCTCTATTATGATGAGCTTTTTCTTTATTATTGGGAGCTTTCTCTTTATTATGGGGAGCTTTTCTCTATTATGATGGGCTTTTTCTTTATTATTGGGAGCTTTCTCTTTATTATGGGGAGCTTTTCTCTATTATGATGAGCTTTTTCTTTATTATTGGGAGCTTTCTCTTTATTATGGGGAGCTTTTCTCTATAATGATGAGCTTTTTCTTTGATATTTGGAGCTTTCTCTTTACTATGGGGAGCTTTTCTCTATTATGATTAGCTTTTTCATTATTATAGGGAGCTTTCTCTTTATTATGGGGAGCTTTTCTCTATTATGATGGGCTTTTTCTTTATTATTGGGAGCTTTCTCTTTATTATGGGGAGCTTTTCTCTATTATGATGAGCTTTTTCTTTATTATTGGGAGCTTTCTCTTTATTATGGGGAGCTTTTCTCTATTAAGATGAGCTTTTTCTTTATTATAGGGAGCTTTCTCTTTATTATGGGGAGCTTTTCTCTATTATGATGGGCTTTTTCTTTATTATTGGGAGCTTTCTCTTTATTATGGGGAGCTTTTCTCTATAATGATGAGCTTTTTCTTTATTATTGGGAGCTTTCTTTTTATTATGGGGAGCTTTTCTCTATTATGATGGGCTTTTTCTTTATTATTGGGAGCTTTCTCTTTATTATGGGGAGCTTTTCTCGATTATGATGGGCTTTTTCTTCATCATGATGATTTTTTTCTTTATTATGATGACTCTCTTTTTCTCTATTTTGATGAGGTTTTTCTCTGTTATGATGAGCTGTAAGAAGGGACTCATGGAAAATTAAGAGAATTAAGATCAAACAAAAAGAAAAATGGCAGAATCAGAAATGTTGAAAGTTTTTCGGAAAGTTGGATTGCTCCATGTGCAAGAAATGTTTGAGAGAAAAAAAAATAACAACAAATTTTTGTAAAGAAGTAAAATAGTAAAAATTTAAAGTAACATTTTATTATGAAGCAAATACATCGCACAATACATAAACCACATAATGTTATAATGAAGCCACATAATGTAACAATGAAACAATAAAATGTAATAGAAATACCGTATAAGATAAACAAATGAAACTGTATAAGATAAAAAAAAAAAAAAAAAAAAAAACACATAGTGTAAAAAAAAGAGTACACATGTTATAATGAAGTAAGTACATAATATGATAAAGAAAATAAATTCGTCATAGATACCAGGACAAAATTTAGTATATACGCCAGACGCGCGTTTCGTCTACAAAAGACTCATCAGTGACGCTCGAATCCAAAAAAGTTAAAAAGGCCAAATAAAGTACAAAGTTGAAGAGCATTGAGGACCAAAATTCCTAAAAGAGAAACCAATAAATAACAATGAAACAACGTAAAATGTAATAAAGAAAGTACATGTTATAATGTAGTAATATTAGACTACACTGCAATAAACTGGAAGATTTCATTACCTTAAGCTTTGACAGCTCACTGGTTTTAACACGATATAGAAGTTATATTTGCAACAAAACATGAAGACAGAGAATGACAAATGTTATGTGGAATTTCTCATATATTAAGAAAAAACATCAATTCCAAATATAGTATGAATTTAAGGGACGACATCAAAAGATCGATGTAGGATAAAAAAAAAAATTAAATCAAATAGTTTGGGGACGAGGGTCAACATTGATTTTATCCTTAAACATTTTTTTTATCCTTCATTGAACTTTTGATGTCGTCCCTAAGTTCAAATATATTTCAACCATTTATGTGAATAAATACATAATATCAGACCTAGCGAAGCCTACAACAAAAGTTGTGTTGGCTAGCCTAAGGATTTCGTATACATAAACTCGACGTCCAAAACTCATTTTGGACAAACTTGAAAGTGGCATCTATCCTCAAAAAAGTGTAATAAATCTGTTGTATTTCTATCAATAAAATAAGAGTTTATATGGCTAAAATATGAAAAAGCCATTGAAACTCTATTTTCTTATTACTTGAATAAAACTGTTTCAGTTTTTTTTTATCATTTCGTTTGATGAGATTAATGTGGTATGGGTGTAAGAAGTCGCCATCGTGGATTGAAAAAACAGAGAACATAAGGTCAAGATTTTCAATCAAGTTAGCAAAATATCCACGAATGCAGATAACAAATGAAAAACTGCATTATATAAGAATAAATTATAAGATTATAACGTATAACTGATAATATTTTTTACAAGTGTTGATTAATTTTGCTGGATTTTTCAATGTTTTCAAATTAACATTTTAAGCGGAGGTAACTCTGAAATAGTGCATTTTATGAAGGAATCTACATGGAATATTGCTATTTTGTATTTTTTCCGGAATGATATTTCCTTGCGACTGCGATCAAGCTTTTGCTGGCAGTCTAACATTACGCCAAATGTTAGAAAACTGGAAAAAGTAACTGAATAATTAAAACCGGTACATAGCAAGCAGCAATAAATGTGGACCTTAATATGAAAGTGTTTGGCTGTCTTTCACATAATCTTCTTCTTTATCTTCAAAATATGGTCTAAGGGAGCTCTTGAAAATCAATAGATTTGAACAATTCACCAAAGTTTCATGCAAATAATAATTAGTTCAAGCGTTTTTGAGTGATTGTCCGACTTGTTGACGAAGGACGGACGGACGGACAACGGTATATCATAATATTATACGTCCCGTAAACGGGCGTATGAAAACCTATCATATAATATGAAACAGTGTTTAAGCATATTAAGACAAATTACCAAATGATCTTTGTCTTTACCTTGCAAAAATAATATGGTCTATAAGTACTTCTTCTTTAGAATTGTTAAAATCATCTAAAATGAAACAGTCACGTGTTTAAACATAAGACAAAGCATATATATAAGTTTATTGCTTGATATATACATCTATAAAGATTTTTCTGTGTGATATCTACTTGTCCCTGTATTATTTAATGTCTTTATATTGACATCTTACTTTTCGTAATTAAAGACATATCACCATGCCAATGATAGCACCATCTCTGAATCTGTCAATTTCTCGGAATAATGTATTATCTAACTCTTGTAGAAAATAGTATTAACTCAATATCATCATGGTTCTCGTCAAACAAAAAAGAGGCACACATGACAAAGTCCATGATGTAATTGCAATTTATACACGCATCCACACACCCAACCACCACCACCACCGAACGCACATACCAGGAATCAATGCAAAGTGTGATCGATGATAGGGTTAAAGTTTTTGTTGAAACCAAAGAAAGATTTTAAACTGATTTGATACACACATCTGAAATCTCAAACATTTGTAAAAAGCTGCACGGCTAGTACTATATCTAATGTTTTGAAAAGAATTGATACCCCTCTCACTAGACCATATCTAAACTTATCATTTACTATACAGTTGGCTTGTTTACCTCAGCAACCGTCGACTTACATGTCGCTTTTGCAGTGAACAAAATCAGTGACACCCCCCAAAAATACAAAAAATACAAGAACGAGCAATCGGATTTATTTGTTATGAGGCAGCAAGAATGTAAAATTCCTCTTACTTTGCTTATCATATCAACTTT
This sequence comes from Mytilus trossulus, assembly GCF_036588685.1. NCBI lineage: Eukaryota > Metazoa > Mollusca > Bivalvia > Mytilida > Mytilidae > Mytilus > Mytilus trossulus. Next base: position 54,206,575 of record NC_086382.1, read on the forward strand.
TTCTGTACATTGCACCTGTAGCTGGGTCAAATAATGACATCCCTTGCTCCCAATGAGCTTATTATTAAAGCCTGCTGTTTGTTGAGCTTTACTTATATTTTGTTATTAGTCTTTATAAAGCTTGTTTTACATAATGATTTATTATTCTTTTGTCAAAATAAATAAGCTCTACTCCTTTTCCCCTTTCCGACCGAGACCCTCATTGGTAGTCAATGTTGTTAAACATCGGACACCCGTTTTATTGCTCCAGACCTATGAGTATAATTCTTTAAGATTTGCATCATGCGCTACCGTTTCTTTCACTCACTCGATTTTGCATCTAGTTGTGTGTGTACTCATATCTTCTGCTTTAAGTTTTGATTTATGTACATTAGAGGTATCGTATATGGTGATAGCTTGCTTTTTAAATTGCATGCGTTTTGAAAACCCGTTACCTCGCATTCCACTCTATAACGATTATTAAAGTAAAATTTAATTCGCACATTTAAATTAAAAACCTTTCCAGACTAAAAGAAAGCAGACAAAAAGTTCAAATGATGAATTAAATGAAAATAGCTGAATAAAGCTGCTTTCATTTAACTGTCCTGATTATTTTTTAACTTTTTTAAAAGTTTTCATCTTGCTACACAACAAATTAGCTACACGTGTTTGGCAATCATTTCTATAAATAGTTCGGGTTATTCCAAAAAACTATGTCGAAAGGGCTTACTTGATTCAAAACGACAGCCACAGCAGAATATATTATTGTTTTATTAAACTGTTATCTCCTATTTATGTTTTTTTTTGTTATTGATGGAATTAAAGAATTTACTATCAGAGAAAGACATATATACGTCTATACTATCAGTTTATTCTAATCTTTATATAATGTAAAGCTTTTAACTTGTAAATGCAGTAATTACACCGTTATTGTTGAAACAAGTTTAGCCGTAGTTTGTTATTTCACAATATAAACACAAGGGGAGTAACTGACATTGATCTTTTTGTATATGTATGTGTAACGACACTGAGAAATCATTTTGTTGCTACAAGGAACAACATTACTTAAACAGAGTAGACGAACAGACATAATTCTATAACGGTATTTAGTTTTACATGAATTGCATAACCTTTTTCACTAAAACACGTTAATTTATATTATTTCATGTAGACATGATCACAGGCACTTGTTTCTATCCATTGGAAGAACCACTATCAACGTAAATATACGTTGATAGTGGTTCTTCCAATGGATAGAAACAAGTGCCTGTCAGACATGATAGATCATTATACATTGGTATTACTGAGAAGTTTAGTGCTGAGTCAGCTTAATTAATTATAGGAAATTATTATATGACTAAAATAGTTGACTATTCATTTTCTACCAACTTCTTTTAATAAGATGACATTAAAACAAGTTAAAATATTTATAGTAAGTTATATAGATATAATTATAGATAACAGTTGTATATTAATATATATAGTACTACATTACATTTTGTTTATATGAATGAGCTTTAATTCCATTTTATACACATATAATTGCATGGTATTGGTTTGAGGACTTATATCTCAAATCATATCAAAGAAAACGTGAAACACCATGTGAAACACCGTGTGAAACACCGTGTGAAACACCGTGTGAAACACCATGTGAAACACCGTGTGAAACACGTGCCTTTAGGCTGGAAGAGAGGCGAAAGTTACCATAGAGTCTAACTAAATCAAAGTAGAAACTAAACTGACAACGCCATGGCAAACAGTATACAAAACGCAATGTAAACAAATAAAGACTGAGTAACCCCACAAAAACTTGGGAAGACTTAGGTCTATCATGGACCTTGAATTTGGTGTAAAAAAATAGCATTGAAAATCAAATCTACGGTGCTTTTGTCAACAAAGTAGCATGTGACCTGGGGAATATATCAAGATGAACATGCAGCCTCGTCATGATGGCAGACTTCAGAGTAAATAGATGCAATATAAGGGTGGGACAGGTGGTCACGTAACACCTATGTACCACTATTGTTTCGCGGAATTTTAATTAAACTTCAATTAAAATTTCGTTTAACTATATAATTCCATTTGTGTCTTCAAAACTGATTATGACACCCAAACGTGTTGCGAATAATTGAAACTGATTTAATTTTCCAACAGAAATGAAGAAACGAGACCAGCTTATAATACCATCGCAAAGAAAAATATTTGAATGCTACAAGAGAACTGGACGACAGGAAAATATACTTCTCATTGGTACGATAGGAGCTGGTAAATCTGCGACAATTAATACAATTACAGCAACCTTGTCGGGCGAAAGATCGTACAAAGCTCCCACTGGAAGCAAGGGAACACACATGCATAAAGATGGACGAAGAAGAACAACGACACATTTGATTTGGTAATAAAATATGAATGATTTTAGTCGGATCTGAAGTTCATGTAGTTAACTGTATTCCAGCTCAACTGTTCCCTTGGTCAATGAAACACATATGAATGCTTATTCTGCTTGTTTACCTACAAATTCAATATGCAGAGGTAATATCGTTAAAAAATATGAATAAAATGATACGCGAGGCAAACGTCAATAAGAGTTACCCAAATCAGTAGTCTTCAACAAAAGTCAGGCGAAAGCTCTATAATCGATGTAACAACAAACTTTGATGAAATTTGTCATCCATTAATTCATCGTTTTCATCATAAAAAGGTAAGAAGTTTGTATTCCCATTTAAGAAGATCTTTTTTTTCTTTTTCTTTTTTTTTGCGATTCAAGTATAAGAAACAAATGGGGAAAAAAACCTTCATGTAAGATTTCTCGATCTTATCGCGTGCAAGAACTTGTGTGATATGTTATTTATGTTATTCAATGACGAATATGATTTTTTTTAACTGGCACTTTTGATAAAAAGTATAATAAAACACTTATACGCAGCTTATCTGGAGCTCTGCAAATATATTACATAAACAGAATTTTTGTAACGTATTGCTAGTCTTACAGATGATTCACACAAAGTTTATTTGAAATTGTACAGCACATATATACACAAATGTATTTATAAATTTTATCAATGTGCATTACTAGGTACAACAAATGTGGCATCGACGGTGCAAAGCAGAAAGATATGACTGTCCCAAAAGCCTTTCCTCATCTGGTTGATATGACTGGTTTAGGAGACACGTGTACCAAAGATCAACAAGAATTGTTAGAAATGGTAGTAACTGGAAGAATACCTGACCAGACTTCTATTCCTGCCTTACAAGACATTCAGAACGCAAATGGATCATGGTGGCAAATGAAAAGAGATTTTCCATTTTCGATGAATAGTCGAAAAATTCATAAAATATTGTTTGTTGCCAGTGCTGATGAACCTATACCGAAACATTTAATTCAGTCTGTGAAAAATGTGGCACAACCTGATGGAAGTAGAAGAAACATGAACCCAAGATGTAAGTTGTATATTGTAAATTAAACCATCAATTAACATGGACATCCCAGATACAAGAAATATAGACAGAAATAGAAAAAAAATTACATGTACTGAATTACATTATAATTTAATGAGATACCTGTGTATTTATTAAAAAAAATCTAAGGTTTCAACTCCCTAAGGCAAAGTTGACCTTAGATTAATTTGGTTTTTGCTCTATATAGCTATTCGTGTGTTTAGGTAGTAACACATCCTTAGCTTCCGATATTTTGGGATATGAGTGTTCCTGTTGGAAGTTAAATCAAGAAAAAGCGCATCAGAAGCAATAAATTTATAAAATGTTATTTTTATTTACAATAGAAACCAAGAATTGTATATATGTAATTAAACTCAGTGATGTGTATTTTATGTATTTCACTCTTACGCAAAGCTGTCTAAGGTGCCAAATTCTGCAAATATAATGGTTTAAAATAAAAATACTAACAATTTCTGTAATGAGCCTGTAAAACATACAGTATTTTACTCTTGTTTCAGATATCCCTATATTTGGAATATTGACGAAGACAGACTTAGTTGACTGGAAGGATGCTAAGATCCTAGAACGTGAAGACGAATTTTTAGAATTCCTTGGAATTGATTCAGCATCTTGTTATGCTCGATGGAAGAATGACGTCGATGGAGAATATACGAGCAGCCATCTTCTTTTTCTTTCTAAGTTGTTGTCCCCGGATGTACGGATTGTTTTAGATCAAAGAAGTGTATGTGGTTATCTGTTAGACTCATTTATTGAACATCCTATTTTCTTCATGTCTGTTACAGTTCTTTGTGTTGCAATAGCTTATTGTTATTTCTCACCCTCATTATCACTGACTTTCGGAAACTGGAAGTGATCCGAAACACATGATAACAGTTTATCCGTGGACTGGTGCAAATTGGTGGATGGCGCGAATGTGCTCAAGTTGCACAACATAATTCAAGGTCTCTATTCCCTTTTTACGCATTTGACCAATGTAATGTTTAAATATATTTTGTTTTTTAGAATTTGTGACAAAATACTGTTGTAGCCTTTAATTTATTATTATTTATTATATTTATGTATGTTTTTTAATAAAAATACAATAAACTAAAAAAAAAAAAAAGGTTTCATATTGAAGAAGAATTGAGACAGCACCAGTAAGAATGGTATTTATTTGGTTGATTATTTAAAACTATTAAATATAAAAAAGAAGATGCGGTATGATTGCCAATGAGACAACTATCCACAAAAGACCAACATGACACAAACATTAACAACTATAGGTCATCGTACGGCCTTCAACAATGAGCAAAGCTCATACCGCATAGTCAGCTATAAAAGGCCCCGATAAGACAATGTAAAACAATTCAAACGATAAAACTAACGGCCTTATTTATGTAAAAAAATGAACGTATAAACTTTTTAAGTATTGATTTGTGTAATATGTGGAAGTATGAAATGATAGCTGGTCGTCGGTAATCAGTTCTACATGAAACAGAAAACTCCGGAACACCTATCAAGTTAAAGATGTGTTTTTTTTTACCTTTTTGTTGTAGACTCCTGTCATTACTTATATGACCAGAACAACATTTAGATTTTATTTTTATATTTCGGGCATCATTTGCCCCTGATAGGCTGTCCGTCCGTGCGTTCAGCTACATGATTGGTACGTGATTTGTCTGTTATACTTTTCTTATTGTTTAAAAGTGCGAGATCAGTTGGGCATATAATGACGATGTAAATCTGGATAGCTTTTATCTTCTTCAAGTTTCCGCAAAATTGCAAGTTATCAAACTTAATCAGTTTTTGGGAAACTTTGATACAAACCGCTAAAAAGATGCGATGGCGATGTTGTCGTCAATCAAATACATTTGGTAACTATACATACCACTGAATGCTATTTAGAAATTATAGTAATTTTTTATTTTGGGCCCTGTTATCAAATAAGTCCATATTAAGGTTTGAAGGGTATACAATTAAACTTTGTTTGATTTTAACTAATTACTAAAATCAAATTTTTGGTGTTCTAATAATTTGTATTATGGTATACCGTTGTGTGTCCATCTGTCGTCAACAAGTCGGACAATAATTTAAAAATGCTTGAACCAATACGCATTCAACGTTTGTGAATTGTCTGTAACTATTGACGTGAGCTCTCTTTCGTTTTTATACGACCGCAAAAATTGATTTTTTTTTTGTCGTATATTGGTATCACGTTGGCGGCCTCGTCGTCGTCTGAAGACATTTGGATTTCGCACTCTAACTTAAGTAACAGTAAATAGAAATCGATGAAATTTAAACACAAGGTTTATGACCATTAAAGGAAGGTTGGGATTGAATTGGGGTGTTTTGGTCCCAACAGTTTAGGAATAAGGGGCCAAAAAGTGCCAAAATAAGCAATTTTCTTGATTTTCGCACAATAATTTTAGGATAAGTAAACAGAAATCTATGAAATTTAAACATAATGTCTATGACTACAAAAGGAAGGTTGGAATAGATTTTTCAGTGGAGTTTTAGTCCCAACAGGTTAGGAATTAGGGGCCAAAAACAGGTCCAAAGAAGCATTTTCTTGGTTTTCGCACAATAACTTTGAAACGTCGCACGATACTGGTGTCACCTAACGTTACACACTCAAAGACGTAAGACAAAATAAAAACGTTTGAATGCATGTTGTTCAGATGGCTTTTTACAATAAATTTTAAAGGATTGATTTTTTTTCCTAAGAAAGGATTTTTTTCTTAGATAAAAGATGTTAAGCTTTAGTTTTATTAATAACATTAAATAAAACTATTTAGTTTAAGTAAACAGAAATCTATGAAATTTTGATACAAGGTTTATGACCACTAAAGGAAGGTTGGGATTGATTTTGGGAGTTTTGGTTCCAACAGTTTAGAAATTAGGGGCCAAAAAAGGGCCCAAATAAGCATTATTCTTTGTTTTTGCACAATAACTCTAGTTAAAGTTAAAAGAAAGCAATGAAATTTTGATACAAGGTTTATGACCACTAAATGAAGGTTGGGATTGATTTTGGGAGTTTTGGTTCCAACAGTTTAGGAATTAGGGGCAAAAAAAGGGCCCAAGTAAGCATTATTCTTTGTTTTTGCACAATAACTTTAGTTAAAGTTATAAAGAAAGCAATGAAATTTAAAAACAAGGTTTATGATCATAAAAGGAAGGTTGGTATTGATTTTGGGAGGTTTGGTCGCAACAGTTTAGGAATAAAGGGTCCAAAATTGAACTTTGTTTGATTTCATCAAAAATTGAATATTGGGGTTCTTTGATATGCCGAATCTAACTGTGTATGTAGATTCCTAATTTTTGGTCCGGTTTTCAAATTGGTCTACATTAATGTTCAAAGGGTTCAAAATTAAACTTAGTTTGATGTTGACCAAAATTGAATCCTTGGAGTTCTTTGATATGCTGAATCTAAAAATGAACTTAGATTTTTATACGACCGCAAAAAATTGAAAAAAATTTCGTCGTATATTGCTATCACGTTGGCGTCGTCATCGTCGTCGTCGTCGTCGTTCGAATACATTTAGTTTTCGCACTCTAACTTTAGTATAAGTAAATAGAAATCAATGAAATTTAAACACCAGGTTTATGACCACAAAAGGGAGGTTGGTATTGATTTTGGGAGTTTTGGTCCTAACAGTTTAGGAATAAGGGGCCCAAAATTAAACTTTGTTTGATTTCATCAAAAATTGAATAATTGGGGTTCTTTGATATGCCGAATCTTACTGTGTATGTAGATTCTTAATTTTTTGTCCCATTTTCAAATTGGTCTACATTAAGGTCGAAAGGGTCCAAAATTAAACTTAGTTTGATTTTTGAAAAAAAATGAATCCTTGGTGTTCTATGATATGCTGAATCTAAAAATGTACTTAGATTTTTTTATTATTGGCCCAGTTTTCAAATTGGTCCAAATCAGGGTCCAAAATTAAACTTTGTTTGATTTCATCAAAAATAAAAAAAATGGGGTTCTTTTATATGCCAAATCTAACTGTGTATGTAGATTCTTAATTTTTGGTCCTGTTTTCAAATTGGTGTACATTAAAGTCCATAGGGTCGAAAATTAAACTTAGTTTGATTTTAACAAAAAATGAATTATTGGGGTTCTTTGATATGCTGAATCCAAACATGTACTTAGATTTTTGATTATGGGCCCAGTTTTCAAGTTGGTCCAAATCAGGATCCAAATATTATATTAAGTATCGTGCAATAGTAAGAAATTTTCAATTGCACAGTACTCAGCAATAACAAGAAATCTTCAATTGCACAGTATTGTACAATAGCAAGAAATTTTCAATTGCACAGTATTGCGCAATAGCAAGAAATCTTCAATTGCACATTATTATACAATAGCAAGAATTTTCAATTGCACAGTATTGCGCAATAGCAAGAAATATTTAATTGCACAATATTGTGCAATAGCAAGAAATTTCAATTGGAGTTATCTTTCTTTGTCCAGAATGGTAGTTGAATCAACTTAAATCATTTTTTTATACAAAATACAATGTATATTCACTTTTACTTCCAACTGATAAATTAAAACAATCTTTACCATTCAGTGATAACAAGCACTTTTTTTTACATTTTAATTTTTTATGATGCATTTAAATGAGTAATTATTGTTGCAAACTCCATTGGAAACTTAAATTGAGATCGGTTTTGGAATAAAGGAAAGGGGGATGTGAAAAAAATATAGGGGGGGGGGGTGGCAATTTATCTCATTTTAAATTTTTAAAAGAAAATTTCTTCAAACATTTTTTTGAGAGGATTAATATTCAACAGCATAGTGAATTGCTCAAAGGCAAAAAAAAATTAAGTTCATTAGACCACATTCATTCTTTGTCAGAAACCTTTGCTGGGTCAACCATTTAATCACAATCCAAATTAAGAGCTGAATCAAGCTTGAATGTTGTGTCCATACTTGCCCCAACCGCTCAGGGTTCAACCTCTGCGGTCGTATAAAGCTGCGCCCTGCGGAGCATCTGGTTTTGCAATATGCTGAATCTAACCATGTATTTAAAATTTTAATATTTGGGCCTGGTTATCAAATTGGTCCACATTGAGGTCTAAAGGGTCTAAAATTGAACATTATTTGATTTGATCAAAAAATTAATTCTTGGGGTTCTATGATATGCTGAATCTAACCATGTATTTAGATTTTGGATATTGGACCATAATAGGTAAATGTCCAATTTAAAAAAATTAAGTTTTTAAGTTTAAGTTCTTAGACCATATTCATTCTGTGTCAGAAACCTATGTTGTGTCAACTATTTAATCACAATCAAAATTCAGAGCTGTATGATCAAGCTTACATGTTGTGTCAATACTTGCCCCAAACTGTTCAGGGTTCGATCTCTGCGAAGTATAAATTTGCGCCCTGCGGAGCATTTTTTTTTTTTATAAATTTAAGATTTTGAATTTCCTTGTTTTGTAGTGGGTTTTTTCATTAAAAAGGGGAATTTTCCAGTTTTCGGACAATAATTCATATATGCGTCCAGCACTTTTCATGAAACTTTGGTGTATTGTTAATATCTATTGACGTATTAAAGCTCCTTTTCGATTTTTATAAATTTTAGATTTTACGTTTCGAAGAAATGTGATTGTACTGATAAAAAAGAGTATTTTTTTTTTTTCAGTTTTCGGTCAATGTTTTGAACAGTTATCATGAAACTTTAGTGAATAGTTTATATCTATTAAGATAACCTCCCTTTTGTGATTTTTCTCATATGACATTGAGAAGTTATTGAACTTTATTCGTTGAAAAGCGACTGGCGTATCATGCGCTAAAGACGCAGCTGTTTAATTTTTATATGCTAAATCTAACCATGTTGCTTGATTAAGGATATCAGGCCATTCGAGTTAACGTAAATGTCACATTTCATTTTTTTTTTAAATCTATGACCACATTTGTTTTATGTCATAAACATATGTTACGCCAAAAAAAATAGCATTATCCAAATTTAGACAGTATCAAGCTTGCATATTGTGTACAACACCTAACTAAAAACACTTTTAAAATTTTAGGGGAAAATAATCAGTCAAATACACAATTAGATATATAGTTGGAGGTGAGGGATTATGAAATTGTGCGACATACAAAACACAAAAAAGCTGTATTATAAATGACCACTAAAGTGTGGGATCGGCATGGTCTGAATTTGAACCATGACTGAACACGCTGAAATGTCTCGCCTGCTTTACTTAAAATGATTCAATTTCCTACCATACACCTGATATAGGGAGACTATAATTTTCCAATTTTAACATTTGCCAATACATCAAAATGAGGTTAAAGTCAGATGAACCCCATCTTCGCTAGCCATGCAATCAATCTATACACCGAATATAGTAGACCGTATTCTTATAACTTCTAACAAACCATGAAAGAAAGGCCAAGGTCAGATCCGAAGAGCCCTGCAAGACAGACATGATCACTTAACAATCATTCTATTCACGAAATATAGTTGACATATTGCGTATAGTATATGATAACATAAACCATGAACCTAATACTAATTCTAATATGACGTGCTTCTTTCGCTTTGTAAACAACACCGTGTGAAAATTCTCGATATATCTATACTTAGCGCAGACTCAGAGATATACATAATAATGGATGTTACAATATACCTCCCACGTAAATCCACATGTATTTGAACCTACATTGCAAACGCTTTGCCAATTTTATTGTATTACTAATTTTAATTAAACAAACGACAATATAGAACTTTTATTCTTATTCAGATGCATAATAAAAAGAATTAATGTATTGCAAATAGTTTTGTTTTTTTTCCTAAAAATAGTAACACTGTATATTTTGTGCAATGTCAATTGCATCATGGAACACTTTCTCTACAATCAGGGGTTCATTAAGGGATGGAAATAAGCTTGGTATTTATGTTACGATTAAAAAAATATCAATATACTAATTTAAGTTGCAGTATAAAAAAATATCAATATACTAATTTAAGTTGCAGTATAAAAACAATATTAAGTCAATATCACAAAATTACAATTTTTTTTGTAACCAACGAAGTTCGTATAATATTGTATAAAAATGGAATTCTGAGGTTTTCTATTCTATTGCATTTGATTTCAGCGAGTCAACATGGCAGCTCCTTTTTTACGAAATGTCAATTTTGGATTTGACGGTAGCTTACGAGAAAACATGTAAATTAAAAATCGGAAATATTGGGTTTGAGAATTAAACATATTTTTTCTAGCGGTTATTAACGAAATAATTAATGCAAGTTAAACAGGGGCGGATGCAGGAATTTTCGAAAGGGGGGTGCTAACCCAGGGCGAGGGGGGGGGGGGGTGCAAAACATATGTCCCGATACATATGCATTGATCGGCAAAAATAAAGGGGGGGGGGGTGCGCACCCCCGGAACCCCCCCTCTGGATCCGCCACTGTTAAAGATGTATGCGAATATTTGAGCTTTATCTAACAAGGAGTAAAAAAGAACAGCTCCACACACGACACACCAACCCTCGCTTCAGTATTTCAACCAACTTATTTGTCCTATTAGAATAACGCTCAGGATAAAATTCGAATATCACGACCCAGGCCATGTGTAAATTTCCAACAAATCTATGGCTTCCATGAATTATTTCTTAAACAATGAACCAATGGCTACTACACTTTGTTCATTGTTTCAGTGTAGCGTATTACAAGCGGATTTCCGTCTAGACATACATGTACACCTTACAATCATTCCAATCAAAAAATATAGTTGACTTTTTTTCTGTGACACAGACCTGGCCAATCATCCATAAAGTAAGGTCGAGGTCAGATGAATCCGGTCTGATGAACTCGAAGAAAACACTTTTGTGTAGTTGCTGATCCATAAAAATGAGGTCAAGGATAATGGACAAATGACAGAAGGAAACTAAATTCGTAACACATGGCATCTGCATACAAGGTATGACATACGAATGAGGTCTAGGACTATGGGCAAATGACAGACGAAAACCTCTACCGGGACCCCTGCCTCCTTAAATTTGCCTCTGGTTAAAGATCGTGCATGGATTAAAACCCTTTTTAAAATGTGCAAGCGTTGTTGTTTTTGTTTCCTAGATCTATTGAGAAAACTTTGTTCACGCGATTTGTAAGTTTAGACAAAAACGTGAAGTTTCTCATTCATTCCCGGTATCCCTAATTAATAATTCTTTTCTTTGTAATATGATTTTAAACACCTGTTGAAAATTGGCGTGTAGAAAGCTGATACATGTAGGATTCAGGATATACGGCCTGGCTTCTATGAAGTTAAACTTAAGGTAAAATATTTAGAAAGCTGTGAAAATTGTAAAATTTGGTTGAACAGATAGGGACTTTTAATTGGTGGTATGACACCTTACTCAACCTTGTATTCCGGCAATTAGTCTCCAATGTAACAATAATATTTTAATAACTGTTGCATTTCCATGTAACCGTAGCCAGTGCCTATTTAAAAATGTAAAAACAACATTCTGCATTTTTCGTAACTTTTTTGTCATAATTTCCAAATTAACATTATTATTCTAGATTTAATTTGTAAATCTTTAACTTCAGACAGCATCGGACTGCATTCGTGTGTTTACAAATTGATGATTTAGTTTAGTTACGGGTTCGGGATTAAAATCTTGTAATTAGATACACTTTTCTGAAATTGTAAATATGTTTCTTTCCCCTGTCCTAGGACTATCCGCCAAAATAAAAAGGATTGACCCATAGCTAACTTCTACATTGTAAGTGTAAATCTTTCTGGTTTGATATTTTAATTTCATTTCAAAGCAAGGCATTGGTTTAGTAAGTCGTCACCTGAAGTCTGAACCTTGTTACCTTCTGAAAATCCCTCCTCTATCAGGAGAACCTGGAGTTCATCCAGTAAAATTTTGTTACTTTTTATTTACATCTGTTTCCAGTCACTATGCATTATCTTTAAACAAATTTTATCTATTTACAGCCTATGAGTTTGGTCAACCTTACAACTTTTAAATGTTTATTTTCTTTCAAGGTGCACACTACGCTTTTCATGGAGCAAGTTACTGTGAACACAGGCTTCTAGTGATTGATTCCACCAAATTTATGTCATTTTTTCTCAAACACATAGTACTACTCAAAAAGACTACAGTCCAATATTAATTGTATCATTTTCAAGTTGCTAACGCATATGTCAGTCCATGCAGCAGTCCCAATCTTTGGTACAACAACTGTATAAAGCTTTGAGATAAAGATGTCTCTAATACTTGGGTTTTTTTTTGTAATTATTTTATTTTTGATGATGAAACATATGAAATTACATACTACAGTATTCGATACACATTTTAAAAATAAAGTAATACTTGATAAATCAATTAAGTCATATGGATATAACAAGATATAGATATACATGTAAATATTACAAAAAGATTTAATACTTGTTAAGGCAGAGCATTCAACAAGAAAATGTTCTAAATTTTCAGTTCCTTCCTCACACAGCTGACAAATTGAAGTTTTTTTTACCATTTGAAAATTTTGAACGGTGATACTGTAGAATATATGTATCCAAAAGAAACCATAGTTTACATGACACCTCTGGGTTAAGTCCATTAATTTAAACCATACAGTCCTGAGCCCATAAGTGTGTATGATTTTTTAAATTGTTATTTGGATGGAGAGTTGTCTCATTGGCACTCACACCACATCTTCCTATATCTATGATGTCTGTCTTGCAGTTTTTAGACGATTTCCAATAATTGTTCTTGTTGCCTCTACTTCACGAGAGTCTCTATCAATTCCTATATATATGTTTATAATTTTCTACAGTTTCTAATGCTTCTGAAGCCTTTAAAGTCACCATCCCTATTAAAATTTCTATTTTTAGTGATTTATATTACTTTTGATAACTCAGTTTTTGTTTGCTACAATCATGAATGTACCTTGATTTTTATGCCCCACCTACAATAGTAAAGGGGCATTAATATATGTTTTCTGGTCTGTGCGTTCGTTTGTCCCTCTGTCTGTCCCGTATCAGGTTAAAGTTTTTGGTTGAGGTAGCTTTGATGAAGTTGAAGTTTAATCAACTTGAAACTTAGTACAAATGTTCCCTTTGATCATGTTGATATGATCTTTCCGATTTTTATGCCAAATAAGAGTTGTATTTACCCCAATTTCATTGTCCACTGAACATAGAAAATGATAGTGCAAGTAGGGCATCCATGTACTTTGGACACATTCTTGTTCTCTTTCTACTCGATTTATAAAAAAAAAAGATTATTTTTTGAGATATTATTTAGGTATGTGCCATGATGGGGACATTAGAACTCTGTTTAAGTTATGAAGCAAAATTTATGAGCTAAAAAATCTAATAGTTTGTAACATGATTGATTTTTAGCTGTTAATTTGATGGTTATTTGTATTTCCTGTTTGCAATGTACAGATTTGTTTGAATAATAATAGATTAGACCATTGGTTTTCCTGTTTGAATGGTTTTACACAAGTAATTTTTGGGGCCCTTTATAACTTGCTGTTTGGTGTGAGTCAAGGCTCTGTGTTGAAGGCCATACCTTGACTTATAATGGTTTACTTTTATGAATTGTTATTTGGATGGAGAGTTGTCTCAGTTGCACTCATACCACATCTTTCTTTATCTATTTACTCATTTGTAATAAATTCATTTATTTTGTATCATTATACATGTAAATTTTGTATTTATAGGTAGATGATTTCATCATGTAATTCAAGTTTTATATGCAAAATTGGTATTCCATGTTGTATAGGATTTTGATTTGATCTACCCTGGATTAAGTTTATAAACTGAGGTATAAAACTTATTTAGATATAGGAAGATGTGGTGTGAGTGCCAATGAGACAACTCTCCATCCAAATAAAAAAAAACCATTATAGGTTAAAGTACGGCCTTCAACATATTAACATTATTTACAAATGTACCATTAAAATATATATAAACAAGAAAAATGGAAATGTGTACATGTACAATGTATGTAGTCTTGTCTGATAGTAGTGACCATACTGGACATTTAGAATTGGGAAAGGAAATGGGTAATGTTTCAAAGCAACAACAACCCATCCATAGAGCTGTTAGAGCAGACAACAGCCAAGGAATTTGTACATTTATATCAAGAAGACAGCAATCCAACAATACAAAACTGTTTGAACACATTTCTGACATTCATTTGTAGAAAGCATGCTTAATCTAATTAAGATATAAAGTTGTGGCCTATTAATTTCCATGTACATTATTATCTCTCTCTTGTGGGCTACTTCACCTGTTTCATTTTAATTATCAAGGTAATACTGATTATGCTGAATGTATATTGAAATTATTTTCAATTTATACCAATAATTTAATTGTTCCTTTAATTCATTATTTCCTGTCAAGTAAGCCTGTATTTTTTTTCTTGAACAGAATATAATGTATACATGTACAATGTACCATACATCTGTGTTCTTTAATGTACAAATTTAGTATTATCAATATGCATAGTCATGAACACGTACATGTACAGGCCAACTATGAGATCATTTGATTGAATAAAATTAAATTAAAGATATTAATTTTTAGTAACGAAAATAACACTTGATTGTCAAACCATTCACTGTAGTAGATAGGTCGGGTCCAATGTATTGTTAAGCTGGCTGAGGTGGAAGTTGGACTGGTCTGTCAAATGAAGAAAATAACCATTTAAATTCATTTTAATAGGGAAACAAAGATGGAGGACGATTCTGATAATCCAGAGGATGAAAATGTTACCATTACATTTGGAGAGGAAGAAAAAATTAACTGTTCTAAATGTCTTCTGATGAAGAAAAGTGATTACTTTAATGCCATGTTTTCCTCTGGTATGAAAGAAAGCCATCATAATATGGTAGAAATAAAAGACATGGAAGCAGATGTCATGAGGGAGCTGATCAGCTATATATCTTCTGATGTACTACACCTAACAAATGAATCAGTGTATTGTATCACAGCAGGGGCTTGTAGGTTTCAGGTATGCATATGATGTTTAAGAATTTGAAAAACATGTGGTGACAATAAATATGTATTAATAGTCCTACATGACTTATAAAAAAGAAGATGTGGTATGATTGCCAATGAGACAACTATCCACAAAAGACCAAAATGACACAAACATTAACAATTATAGGTCACGGTACGGCCTTGTATACAAAATATATCATAAAAACTTCAAATTGCATAATTGATGTAAGAGAGAAACAATCATTTCCAATATTGAGATACATGTATAAAGCTACAAAAAAAATTCTTTAAATTAATAGTTTGCAAAAAAGATAAAAAAAAAAAAAAAAAAAAAAGGACCAATCAAAAATGGAAAATATTTATTTATGAGAATTGAATAATATTAGAAATTCTAAAATCTGGAGAAATTTGTTTCTCAAGATTTTACATCTGTGTTATACATTAAAAAGTTACATAGATCCTGACAAGAAAGTGCATGGTCTCACCTAGCATGGAAATCAGACAGAATATTGTTTACAGTTTTTGTAAAGACAGCAATTGTGAAACTAAAGCCAACCTTTAGTTAAATGCCAATGCCTTTTTGGGAACCTATGTTTTGTTTTTGCTCTTAACTTGCTAGTCCTGTTTTTTTTTTTACAGATATCTAGTGCCATAGAATTGTGTTGTGAATTTTTAAGTGATAATCTGTGCCATAATACCTGTTCAAGTACATTGGAGTGTTCTACTTTGTATCATCTTAAAAGTGTACTTAAATTAACTAAAAGGCACATGCAGCATTACTTCACAAAGGTAAGTCAACTGTTACAAAAGAGTGTTATTTCTTTTATATGTTGAATTTAATTTAAAGTCTACTTTTTATCATAATTTATTAAACATTACACTGAATATAAATATTGATATTGAATTGTTCTACCAAATGTGAAATGGAATAATTGAAGTCTAGTTGATTTTTAGTTTTTGACCTTATACATAAGACACAAAAAGCATAATTTTCTCTCACAAATTGCTCCTGATGTATTAACATGAGATTGATTTTAATGTCTTTGGCATTTGCAATTGTTGCCATGTAAATAAATGAAAGATACTAAAACAACTTATTTACATGTAAAATTTTCATTTTATAGGTATGTCAGACAGATGATTTTCTATCCATCCAAGTTGCAACATTAAGAAGCTTATTACTTGAGAAAGCCTTGAATGTGAAATCAGAAATTGATGTGTATTATGCATTTGAACGATGGATAGATGCTGATGTAGAGAATAGACAACAGTATATAAAAGAACTGTCGAAATACATTCACATTGAAGATATGATTAATCCTTCCATAGAACTCAACATGCTGTCACAATTCAAATATCTTCACACAACAAAAAATGGAATTTTACAAAGACTTGAAAATAACAAAGATCAAATTAGAAGAAAGGTATTAATTTAAGTCATGTCATACATGTAAAAAAAGATGTTATAATTCAATTTTGGATGTAGCACATCTCATGATTGGCTGCAAGTTTTTTGTCTATCATCTTATAGATCATGTAGCAAAATTTTGTCATGTGACTGTGAGGTCATCAATGTTGTTTCATGATTTACTAAATATGGTTGAAAATGGAATTAAGAACTGTAAGCACTGACTAATATATCTTGTTGTGAATAGACTTCTAAAATGTGGTTCACACTTAGTTCAAATAATCTGCTATGAGGGTTGCCCAGTGTAATCAACGTCATTACCTGAAAGTGTTCCTGTTTAAAAGAATTATAATAAAGATTTCTATCAATGACATATTGATTGATTGGTGTTAAACACCACTTTCTGCACTAGTGGCTATTTCAGGCAGTCAGTTTTTATTATTGGAGAAGGACCTAGAGTGACCAGAAAGAACAACAATCTTTGGCAACAAAATTGACAATGATTTTCTTTTTTTATTTATGACAAACAGAGCTGCCACTTGCAGGGATGGAACCTCAATGTTGACAAACTTGTGATACAGTAGTTGAGATACTTAGTCCACTCTGCAACCTATGCCCCTTCAATGAAATATTAGTGTCTATAGATTTATAAACAGTTCATTCTCACCTTTTATTATTTTAATACAAATTTTTTTATTTTTTTATTTCAGCATATTGAAAAAAAAATAATGTTTCTAATTACAGTATCGACAAGTCCCAGAAGACCTGTTTTGTGTAGGTTTACAGAGATTTGATGAAGCTTCCCAAAGTTTCTGGTTTGATCCTGTGATCTACAAGATTGATATGGCAAAGGAATGTAGTATACTGAAGGATAATGTTATAGCTACAATGGAAGATGTTCTACCAAATGTGGAGGGTCATGGTGGTTATAGTGTCTGTGTCAATGGTAAGATTATATTGGTTATAGTTTCTGTGTCAATCGTAAGGTCAAGGTGGTTCTGTTTTTCTCTGTTCTGTTTTGATGAACTCTTTTGTATCTATCATTCTCTAGTTTTTCATTGTTACAGTGAATAAAAAGGTTACAATGAGATCATCATACAAATCTATTTATAATTTAAGTAGTTCAGCAGAGGAATGCCAAAATTTATTTTTATATCATTTTTACAGCTAATTGCATTGAGTGTGTAGGTAAAGGTAATATCTTTGGTTAGCTTGCTTACTAGCTGAGCCGTAAAGTCATTATAACGTAAGTAGATATAGGAAGATGTGGTGTGAGTGCCAATGAGGCAACTCTCCATCCAAATAACAACTTTTAAAAAAGGTAAACCATAATAGGTATACTAACCTTCTTTTGGAGTAGCTTAGTCCTACCGACAGATAGATTGGTTATCTGTCAAACTAGTCTACTTTTAAAGGAGGGTAGTTTATCTAACTTAATAATGACTTCATGTTGAAGCTAGCAAGCAAGCTAACCTAAGATATTACCTTTACCTACACACTAAACGCAATCGGCTATAAGTTTGCTCTGTACAATTCTTCCACTACATACATAACACTCATAACATGAAATTCTTCACTCTCAACTGTTAATTTCGGAAATATTTAAGATTTGATATTTGAACTACCAACAGTGGAGAAATATTACTTCCATCCCTTTATATTCAATGCACATGAAGCATCTATGTCAATTTTAATATCAAAGGGTACTGCAGATCATTTCATCTTACATGTACTTAAAACTGAAACATCACAAAAAAGATTTGTTGTTGTATACTGTCATCAGTTATACATTTCTAATCAAGCATCAAATATATACATATAGATTCTACCACTGCATTGAGTGTGGAATCCGTTTCTCTAATGATTTCAAACAATGCGCAGGCAAACTAATTCCTTCTTTTTGCGACTGATCTGCAAAAAGATGTGTTCTTTCTATGTGACGTCATCAGGCATGGTGTCTTTTTTCATGCTGTCACAATAGGAAATTCAGACGATAGGATTTTAACCAATGAAGAATTTTGAGATCAAACGAACCACATGCTGATTAAATTTTTTTTTATACAATGGGTGCAGAAGGGATAAATTGACGAAGAATTAGAGAAATAATTTTAATCAATTATATTTTGTAATGTATAAATGATACTTGGTTTAATAATTAGTATTACATTATAGGACAAGACATAATAGTATCAGGTGGGGAACCAAAGTTAGGTAAAAACACATGGAACCTTGGCATTTATTGCTATAATACCTTTACAAACAAGTGGCGGAAGTTGACAGATTTACAGAGTCCGAGGCGACACCATGCATCATGTGCTATAAATAATTGCTTATATGTGATTGGTGGATATGGACGATTTAGAGTTAAACTTAATTCTATGGAAAAGTATGATTGTGATGAAGGTAAGGTTAATTATAACAGAAAAGTCACTTTTAGGATTCCTTGTCTATTATCTCAGTATTCACACATCAATCTGGAGCTTCATACTTTTATTTAAAATGTTTGCCCTTGCCTTGAAGGCATAAAACTTTGCTCAGTGCTCGGAGCACAAAAATCATGCTCGAAACATGAAATCCAGCAATTTGATTCGTTGATTTTTCTAGTCTGAGTTAAAATCATGCTCAAAAGTTTTATGACCGTGAGGCCTGGGATAGCTATCTATATTTTACAATAATAGCTATCTATATTTTACAATGATAGCTATCTATATTTTACAATGATAGCTATCTATATTTTACAATGATAGCTATCTATATTTTACAATGATAGCTATCTATATTTTACAATGATAGCTATCTATATCTTACAATGATAGCTATCTATATATTACAATGATAGCTATCTATATTTTAAAATGATAGCTATCTATATCTTACAATGATAGCTATCTATATTTTAAAATGATAGCTATCTATATCTTACAATGATAGCTATCTATATCTTACAAATTGTGTTGAATGATACTGATGGAACTCTTGTTCAAAGTGATATCACAAGTCTCTGTTGGGCAGTCTGACATGGCTTCTTTGAATTTGGTAATAGATGAACAATTTGGTCTTATCCTCTGAGATTTAAGAATATGGTGGGTTCTTTAGTAAGCCTAATAACAGTATAAACATGACATCTTATTAATAATTATTTTAGAACTTACTAAATATTTGTACAGGTAGTTTTTTTTTAGTACTTATTATGCATAGTCCATATAAATAAGGTCCTATTTCAGAAATACTCATTTAAACAGGTGTCTGTTATTCTGTAAACTTTTAATTTTCACCCTTTTTTTCTCTCTAATCTTTAAAAAATTAACCTCTTTTTTCTATAATCTTCAAAAAATTTACCCTTTTTTCTCTAATCTTCATTTTTTTTGCCCGTTATCTAATCTTCATTTTTTTGCCTGTTATTTTCTAATCTTCATTTTTTAAAGGCATTATTCTTTAATCATTTAACCCCATCCCCTCGTATATAATGTTTTTAAATATGTTCAGTTACTTTTCTATTATTTTGTACTTTATAATTACAATAAGTTAAATAACATAATAACATTTGTTTTTAAATATGTTCAGTTACTTTTCTATTATTTTGTATATTATAATTACAATAAGTTAAATAACATGTGAAATTTCAATTTCAATTATTTTGTGTTTACAGATAAGTGGTGTTCATTGGCCCCATCACCAACTCATGGGTACCACAAAGCTTTGACAGTTTTACACAATAAAATATATGCTTTGTTCTGTAGTAGTGCAATGTTTTGTTATTCTCCCGTACAAGATTCATGGACAAAATTACTCATGTCGAGTGATATACAAAGTGGACTGGCATTTCTTGGAGCATGTACCTACAATGATGCAATATATGTGAGAGCGAGTCGAGACTTGGTACATGTGCTGGAACACTCTGATGAAAAATCTCTGGAAGTAACAAATACATATACACATTTTACCAAGAAGAATAATGAAGAAATTGGAGGATATGTATTTGGTATAACTATATGCAATGATATAATGTATTGTTTCAAAACTGACGATGAAACCGGTTTTACAACAGACTTGTTGTATGTTAATTTACTTGATGGTGCTAAGGAGAATGGTAATTCTAAGGTTGTAGATGTACAAATACTGATGCAGCATCAGTTAGACTTAGTGGCTGTACCTGTTTATTAGATAAATCTTACTTCATTTTCTACAATGTCTTCATTAATAGGTTTGATTTTAATATTTTTTATATTTTTACCGGTTTTTTATAAAAATGAAAAGAAAAAAAACATAAAAAGAGTATCATTTACTTAAAGAGTGATAAAAACTACAATTTAAAAATATGAAATTTTAACATTCCAATTATTAACAAAATGTTGAGTATGAAATTTAGAGGCTTGTTCACAGGGATATGTTTTTTCCTCATGTAGACGAAGAAATTATTTTTCAGTACAATGATTTATTTCAATTGCAATAAACAAAATTCAATTCAATATCTTATTTACATCTCATGATCACCTTATGCATACAATATGATATTAAAGGATACATTATGTTTTATACATAAGCAAATCCATAGTACAGATTTCTGAGAGAAAGTCTTTTCAGAGACAATAACAGCAAAAACAGCATGTTTATTAGACATTAAAAGATATAATAAACATAATTGGGAAATTATTTACAATTTAAAACATCTCTGCAATTTTGGAGATTTAAAATAACAGAATTTTGCAGATAATTAATCTCTTAATATGTAAAAAAGTAAATGTTCTGACAGTCTGTAAAATTATGGAAATTTCATCAATTTTAAGAAATTCAGTAGAAGAATTTGTCTTTTTTCACACCAGTTATATCTGAATATAATTGTCCATAGATTATAGCTCTATGTATATTTTAGTTGATACATTTTATAATGCAGTATTATCATGATTATAAAAAATGTGTTCTATTACACAAAGCTGCCTCTGAATGTTTTTATATTAAAACTTACCGGTATATGTGAAAAAATAATGTTAACCATTGAATGGAGGTCTGTAGAATATACCATATTGTTAGCTATGGTTGTAGATCTTATTTACTTATATTTTATGGTTGTGAAATTATGGAAAGTGCTTCCAGACTCCTGTTGAGTAAGTATTTGAAAATATATGAACAAATTGCAGATTGTGTCTGGATTAGATACATAAAATCAGAAATTTAAATTAGAGATGATTTGTACTGATAATTTTTTTTGCTGTACATCTACTGATGTTTGTGTCATGCTTAGCTTCCTGCTTTTCAATTTTTTTTATTCCTATGCTACCACATCTTAAAGGACATTTTGGGTGAAGAACTGCAGGAGAAAAACTTTATAATAACTAAAGAATTGATCCAAAATATACTGATTTGTTCATGACTCAATCTTAGTCCTAAGTTTTGTTGTGAAACTAACTCCAGATCATTTCCTAATAATGTTTTGGAATGATGATGCTAAAAAGTTGAAGTAAAAAATTGCAATTTGATGTTTTTGCTTTTCTTATTCAAATTTTTTTTCAATTGCCATCATATTTCCACTCTTCTTTATGTTTATAGCTGCTACTTAAAACAATATATGGTAATCAAAGTTATCTTAATCAAACTTTATGTCTTTATTACATTGTGTACTGCTCTCTATTTTAAATATTGTAGAACTTTAAAGCACAGTTTACATAATTTTTATACTTTTTCATTGTAAATGACATATGCAGCAGTTTTGACCTTCATGTATCTTTGCGTTTCACATTAAATATAAGTTCACTTTGTTAAGATGACTAGCAGATTTGGAAAGAGGTTTACGTTTTCAAGTTACAAATAGTCAGGAGAGAGTTAATCTAGGTAGAATTCATAACTAATAGTATAAATTTTATGGTATTTCAGTAATGTTCAACAGACTTTTTTCAAATTTCTTTAAATTTCACAAAAATGTTACAACTTAAAAAGACTGTTATCAAAAGATTTAAACTTCAAGCTTGAACATTAAAAATAATGTTAAAGTCAGGTTTTCATGTACTTTTTACTTTGAATAATTACTAACAAAAACATGCTTTTTAAACATATTTTAAGTTCTCAACTTTCCAATTCATTAGGGTCTGTTCTCAGCATGTTACTTTTGTATTCTCAAGTGCATAATAAGGTTGTTTTGTTTGTCTTTAAACAAACATGTCTGCTTGCTGTCAGGACAAAAGGAGCTTTTTACTATATATTTTGGTGTTTGGCTATTGCTCATTGTTGATTGTAATAAAGTATAAACAAATTTAATAGCTAGATATTTATCTTCATATAAATTGTAACTGTTAAATGTGATGGGTTGTTGTCTCTATTGCTAGTCCAATACGTTTTTTTTTATTTCTGTCCAAAGAAGGCCCTTTCATGTTCTAAAGGGGTAAAACTGTTTTCAAATTGAATATAACATATTAAAGGTTGTTTGTAATGTATCTACATTAAAAACAAATTGTAGAGATTCATATATAAATTAATGAAATCATTAAAATTATTATAACTTTTTCTATGACGGCACCCAGACCACACATAATTTTTTTTTAATTAATTCCACCTTATGTAATAATGCTGTATTTTGATTGGATGAGAAACATGGTATTTTTCACCAATTTCTATATATTGAGATTTTCTTTTCTCTGCCGGGGTATTTGCCATTAGGGAATTCCATGTGCTGGGGTATTTGCTAGCAAATACCATGGCAGATGGGAAATACCCTAGCAAATACCATGGTAGATGGGTAATACCATGTCTAAAAATAACTCAATGAATTATTTCTATTCTAATACGACAAATTCATGGTCATTCAAAATATATGGTTCCAGATGAAATATTTAGAATACAAATGCATCATTATTGAATTTGGACCAAATGACGTAAAAATTCCGGGAATGACGTCATGAATAAAACTCAACGGAAACGAATTGTCAACTGGTCACTGATGAACAAAGTGTAGTAGTCAGCCGAGAACCAGCTTATTATCATATCTTATTATCAATCCAATTTGACTGCGCAAATACCACAGCTGCAGTGTATACAAAAATTATACATTCAAGTCGCAATTTTGTATGATACCTGATTATAATAAACTTTCTAAGGTGGAACAATGCTTACAAGGGTTATTTGCCAAAAATACCGGTTTCGAGGTAATCAAATTTCCCTCGCCTAACAGCTCTGGAAATTTGTACCTCTCAACCAGTATTTTTGGCAAATACCCCTTGTATAAAGCATGATATATTTGTATAGAAATAGTCATATCCAGTGTGTATGCTGTCAGAGTCCCTTTAATATTGGTCAAAGAAAAATATGCTACCTCACTGCTTAATTAACAATTCAACCAAGATGGTTGAACTTACAGAATGGACTACATTTTGATATTGAATGATTTGTCCTCTTTTTTACACTGAATTCAAGATCGAGCTGTATAAACAAATCTATGTGCACAACACAAACTTGTTTCTGTATATCAGTCTTATATGTTTTGCTTTGGATGACCATATGAGAACTATGTAGATATGAAACAACTTATCTATTCAAATTTACCAAACGAAACTTAGTTTATAATCAAAAATAAAAATACATTACATTATTATTATTGAATATTGAGTATAAGAGAATGTGTGTACGAGATAAAGGAAAAGAGATTTATGTGCCAGTTTTCTATAATTGTTAGATCATGAGTATAAAGTATGTAAGAAGAAAAATCAGGGAATTAGGTTGTTTTATATCATTGCTTTCACATTTTAGAATAAAATTATTTTAATACCTATACAACAGATATCTTATTAGTTTACTGAAGCATATTTGCCTACAGTTGTGAATGAAGTGATTAACAAGGTTCTGAATTTAATGCTCTTGAAAAAGTGTCAAGTCAAGTCTTAGAAAGATGGAGATCACAATGTTTCTAGTAGTTATGACATGACACACATATCCTGTTGAGAATTCTGCTCAAACTTTTATGCAGTGTCAAGTCAAGTCTTAGAAAGATAGTCATAGTGTTTATAGTAGTTATGACATGACACACAAATCCTGTTAAGAATTCTGCGCAAACTTTTATGCAGTGTCAAGTCAAGTCTTAGAAAGATAGTCATATTGTTTATAGTAGTTATGACAACATGACACACATATCCTGTTAAGAATTCTGCTCAAACTTTTATGCAGTGTCAAGTCAAGTCTTAGAAAGATAGTCATAGTGTTTATAGTAGTTATGACAACATGACACACATATCCTGTTAAGAATTCTGCTCAAACTTTTATGCAGTTTCAAGTCAAGTCTTAGAAAGGTAGTCATAGTGTTTATAGTAGTGTTGACATGACACACATATCCTGTTAAGAATTCTGCTCAAACTTTTATACAGTGTCAAGTCAAGTCTTAGAAAGGTAGTCATAGTGTTTATAGTAGTGTTCAATCTCCAGTGCAGAGATCACATATCCGTTCCGTTCAATACTTTGTAACACTACACTCAATAATATTATGTGCAGTATTGCAAAGCATGTATGGAACGGATATGAACTCTGCGCCGGAGACTGAGTAGTGTTGACATTACACACATATAGAACACATGATATCCAGTCAAGAATTCTGCTTCAACCTGTCTAGGGGGCATGATCATCTAACACTTTTAATGAGTATTGAGTTATGCTTTATGTTGAAGGCCTCAGTTAATATCTTGAATATTATTATAGATAGAGATAAACAGTAAACAGCAATAATGTTCAGCAAAGTAAGATTTACAAATAAGTCAACATGACCAAAATGGTCAGTTGACCCCTTTAGGAGTTATTGCCCTTTTATAGTCAATTTTTAACCATTTTTCGTAAATCTTAGTAAATAATCTTTTACAAAAATCTTCTCCTTTGAAACTACTGAGCCAAATTAATCCAAATTTGGCAACAATCTTTTATGGGGTATCTAGTTTAAAAAATGTGTGGCATGACCCGGCCAACCAACCAAGATGGCTGCCACAGCTAAAAATAGAACATAGGGGTAAAATGTAGTTTTTGGCTTATAACTCCAAAACCAAAGCATTTGAGAGCAAATCTGACTGACTTTCTTTCAACTTGTTTATCAGGTCAAGATCTATCTGCCCTGTAATTTTCAGATAATCGGACATTCTGTTGTTGGGTTGCTGTCCCTGAATTGGTAATTTTAGGGAAATTTTGCTTTTTTTGGTTATTATTTTGAATATTTCTTATAGATAGAGATAAACTGTAAACTGCAATAATGTTCAGCAAAGTAAGATTTACAAATAAGTCAACATGACCGAAATGATCAGTTGACTCCTTTAGGAACTATTGCCCTTTATAGTCAATTTTTAACCATTTTTCGTAAATTTTAGTAATCTTTTCCTCTGAAACTACTGGGCCAAATTAATCCAAACTTGGCCAGAATTATCTTTTGGGTATCAAGTTTAAAAATGTGTCCGGTGACCCAGCCTTTCAACCAAGATGGCTGACATGGCTTAAAATAGAAAATAGGGGTAAAATGCAGTTTTTGGCTTATAACTAAAAAACCAAAGCATTTAGAGCAAATCTGTCGTGGGGTAAAATTGTTTATCAGATCAATATCAATCTGCCATGAAATTTTCAGATGAATTGGACAACTCGCTGTTGGGTTGCTGCCCCTGAATTGGTATTTTTAAGGAAATTTAACTGTTTTTGGTTATTACACATGTTTGTATCTTGAATATTATTATTTTTTTTTTTTCAATTCAATTATAGAAAGAGATAAACTGTAACTGCAATAATGTAATAAGTAAGATGTACAAACACATCACTATCACTAAAACACAATTTTGTCATGAATCCATCTGCTTCTTTTGTTGAATATTCACATAGACCAAGTGAGCGACACAGGCTCTTTAGAGCCTCTAGTTACATATATTCATATGGGTCAACCAATTTCCCAAATTAAGTTAAGAGGGGGTGGGGAGGGGTGTCAGTGAAGTGTCAGTGAAAAAACTATGTGAATTAAGTTTTTTATCCTTCATTGAACTATTGATGTCGTCCCTTAATGCAAAATTGTTCAACCAAGTTTGGGCTGAATAACTCTTTCGATTTTATCGAGGAATTTTCTTTTTTAATCCTGTCTGTCAATCAAAATTGCCACTGTGACTAAAACAGATCATAATGGAAAATGTAATAAATTGTCAAATCTTCAAAACCATAAAATCGAGAATGGAAATGGGGAATGTGTCAAAGAGACAACAACCCAACCACAGAACACACAACAACCCAACCATAGAGCAGACAACAACCGAAGGCCATCAATAGGTTTTCAATGCAACGAGAAACTCCAGCCCCCGGAGGAGTCTTTCAGTTGGTCCCTAAACAAATGTGTTACTAGTTCGGTGATAATGGACGTCATACTAAACTCCGATTTATACACAAGAAACTAAAATAAAAAAATCATACAAGACTAACAAATGCCAGAGGCCCCTGGCTTGGGACAGGCGGGGTAAAGAATATTTTTTTTAAATCTCAACCCTCCCCATATACCTCTAGCCGATGTAGAAAACAAACGCACAATTATACGCACAGTAAAATATAGTTTAAAGAAGTACAAGTCCGATGTCAAAAAGGTAACAAACGAAAACAAACAAAATGACAATAATACATAAATAATAACAGACTACAAACAAAACAAGCAAGCCAATCAAAGTCCTAAGCTTAGTAACAAACATTAGAAATTAGTTCCAATGAAATACGCAAATCCGGTGTTATTCTATGTACAATTTATAACATTAGAATAGATTGTTGAAAGTGTTCTCTTTCTACACAGAATTTTAAAGAATAAAACATAAAATTCAATGAAACGGAAATAAAACACTAAAATATAATCCCTGCCTGCTATTCTTTTCTATAGTGATCTATAGTGTTCTGATTCTATCCGATCTTTTTGTAAACAATTCTCCTAAACAGAAGAACAAAATGGATGTTTGGTAGAAAATACGCATTACATTCTCGACATAAGTTTCACTCATTGCAATATATATATCCGATAGTTGTACAAGTTTTTGTTTTGTTTTTGTTTACATACACTTCGTTTTGTGCATTGTTTTTCGTACTATTATTATAACCAGAGACATTGCATACAGTTCTATTAAATGACTTTGTTATAACACTAGGATTCTACATCATTTTTCATTTAAATAATTTAAATTCTGGTATATTTTCAATTATTGCCATAACGAACAAGATGAAAATGTATTCATCAGCATATAAATTTATATTGCATCATTTATGCCACATTACGAATAAGCATTATGACCACCCAAGTGTATGCAAGATGTTCTTTTTATGCGGATGATAGTATGCTTATTCATAATAAAACCCTGACAAAAAACTAGTAAAATATATCCATGAACAGTAGAACATACCATTCCAAGTCTTTGCCTTTTATTTAAAAAAAAATGTTTCTATTTTTGAAAACAATTGTCTTCAAAGATAAAAACAAATAGCTTCCTCGAATTAAATATTTCCCTTGGATTAGATAGTTTTACTAAAAGTTAAACCTGAGACTATTATACTAACGTTTGTATAGTAATCCCAGCTAAAACCCGTTCAAACCACACCTAAACTGTACATCATACATTGTGTTTAAATTTTAGATGATTTTGGATTTGAAATGAGCGTCACTGATGAGTCTTATGTAGACGAAACGCGCATCTGGCGTACTAAATTATAATCCTGGTACCTTTCATAAGCGGATGCAAGGGGGGGGGGGGCTTGGAGGGCCGGCCCCCCCCCCCTTTTCGTAGGAAAAAAATGCTTGATTATATAGGGAATATTTTTGAAGCATGACTGGAGAGGGGTCCCCTTACGTCAGTCAGCCCCCCCCCCTCTTAGGAAAAGTTCTGGATCCGCCACTGCCTTTGATAACTATTGGATTCCCTTGTCTTCACGAATTTCAATTCCTGCGCATTACAAACGTCACATGCTTATGACGTTAACGTCGTCCTTCGAAACTATAGGTGATGGAAAAGACAGGAAAGTTAGAGTCCAAGAGAGTTGTAGATGCTTCATTTGCATAGATAATTCATGAATTAGCTAGATGTCTTCGGTGGAAAAATCTCTCATAGAGACTGAGTTAATAGAAGAGAAATCTGAGACTATCAAGAAAGATTCTAAAGTCTCTTGGTTTATTTGTTTCAATGGATGGTTGACCCAAATCTTGATTTTGGGGGTCTTACATGGATTCGGCGTGTTCTTCGTGGAATTTACGAAGGACTTCAAATCTTCAAAATCAAAAGCTGGTAAGTTTTCTGTCTGACCCACCTTTTTTTGTTCTTGAAAAGTATACAGAATATAAGTGTGATTGCAAAAATAAGTCTGGTATCTTAAAAAACGAAATATGTTATGTTGTGTGCACAAAAAGCAATGATGTCATAATAGAAACTCCATTGTTCCCATAGGAATTCCCTTTCAACAACACACTATACGGCCATGACGGACTCTGAATCTTCTTTGAAATTTTCATCTTCAAATGATCTTCTTGACAAAGAAAATGATCAGAGAGATACATCTTATTCATGGGTTGTTTGTGCATGTGGATTCGTGGCCAGAGTCATTATCGTTGGTGTTTTGCATGGATTCGGAGCTTTCTTTATTGCATTTATTGAAGAATTCAAAATAACAAAAGAAAAATCAGGTAAAGTTTAACTATGAATAATAGAAGATTTGGAAAATATAATGAAACAACAAATTAACAACTAAACTATCAAATACAGAGAGGGTATAAAACCTACAGTTAAACGTAGTTTAATGACGGAGTTCAGAATTTTTGCCAGATATTCAACAGGGAATCCATTGTTCCATTTATCCTTGTAGTACTATCAAAACATTTCCCTGCTAAATCATAATTTACTTTTTATAAAATTATTACATATAGTTTAAAAAGGCATATTTTATAAAATCCTATAATTTCGTAATTTTTTTTCAAATTTTTTTTTTTTAAAGAAAAAGGATGCTAATGTTACATGTATGGAAAAAAATCATAATTATTTCCCGCCAAAATTTCAGTGGCTTACATATATACGAATAACAAGCCCACTGACCCTCTTTTTATTTTTGCTGTTTTAGTTCCTTTATATCATTATTGGTAGATGATAATAGCAGGAATAGACTAGATATTGTTTTGAGGCGCATTGGATTTCCGCCAATTTTAACAAAATCATAAGGGAGATTTTTATGGCGCAAATGAAATGCCAATTGGCGCAAACAGTGGCGGATCCAGAACTTTTCCTTAAGGGAGGGGGGCGCTGACTGACCTAAGAGGGGGCCCCGCTCCAATCATGCTTCAATGATTCCCTATATAATCAACCAAATTTTTCCAACGAAAGGGGGGGGGCGCCCCTCCCTGGATCCGCCTATGGCAAAAGTAAAGCACTGTTGTATAGGATACTAGATATAAGAAGATGTGTTATTTGAGCCAATGAGACAACTTTCCATCCCAGTACAGCAAGAGTGGTTTTTTTAATATATGACATGGCAATTGTCGAAAATATGTGTTGCAAGACCTCAAAATGTTTGTTTTAACGGGTTATATTTCTCTCGTTTATTTACGTATGTATACTCGATATCATCTTTCATTTATAGATAAATATAAAAATATGATCTCATACTAGAATATGAAATTACTGTACACCAAATAAATAAGAAAAAAGGAAAGTATGCTGCATAAAATGGGCAAACGAAAACAATTGTTATATGAATAATAAAAAAAACTTTTACTGTTGTCTAGATCTCTATCACTAACTATAAAAGTAACCTTAAACAAGAATATTGATACTAAACAGAACAGAAAGTAAGACTTAAATGTGTTTCTATTTCAGCATGGATTGGTTCTCTAGCATATGGATTGTCTATGACGTTTGGACCTATAGCTTCGATGTTGGTAAACAGATTCGGCAACAGAGTGGTAATGGTATTTGGAGCACTTCTTTGCTCGGCATCGATCTTAACGGCTTCGTTTGTCCATTCAATAGAGATGTTGTTTGTTACATTTTCCGTCTTCTATGGTATTGGGACATGCCTATGTATAACTCCCATTATGACTATTGCCACACAATACTTCGACAAGTACCTGACTATTGCTGTCGGTATCATGACTGCCGGAAGTAGCTTTGGAACCCTCATTTACGCGCCGATGTCTCAAGCCTTCATTGATGCCTATGGTTGGAGAAATACATTCCGGTGCTATTCCGGACTCTGTGCGCTTAGTGCTATTTGTTCATTGTTCATCAAACCAATTTCGAACCAAAAGAAAACTGACGAGCAGAAGTTGAAGCAATCACCAATTCGTTCGATAATTCAGGATCTAAAACTCTGGAAGAATCGTGTGTTTGTAATTTGGACAATAGCCATCACCCTAGTTATGTTTGGATTCTACATTCCGTACGTTCATTTGGTAAGTATACTATCTTTTTAGCCAGGGCTCCGTGTTAAAGACCGTACTTTGACCTATAATGGTTTACTTCTATAAATTGTGACTTTGATAGAGAGTTTCATTGGCACTCATACCACATCTTCTTATGTCTATCTTTTAAACTATTGACCCTACTCATTGACCACTAAAATAGAAATACATATGTGTGATCTATTACTTAGTTCAAGTTTGGATGAATTGCAAACGGATTTAGTTGGTATCACAAAATCACCAACAAAAAATATGGAATCAATTTTCACATTTATAACTTTTTTTTTTAAAGCTGCGAGCATAAACTCAAACGCCCCAAAACAAAACTGTATAGAAATATATGTGGATGATTAATATGCTTCTTGCAACTTAATTTCAGGTGGCGTATGCAGAAGACTGTGGTATTCCTCCCGAAAAGGGCGCCATATTTATCATGATGCTTGGAGCTTGTACAGCATTTGGTCGGATACTGTTTGGAAAAATCATCCAGTATGGCTATTTGAATCGTCTTGCCATGCACCAGTTTTCGATGGTTGTAACTGGGACCGGGGTAATGCTATTACCTTATTTGAAATCCTTCACTGGAATTTCAGCTTATGTTATTTGTATTGGACTAGTGGATGGCTGCTATGTTGTCTTATTACCTGTCCTTACTGCAACCTTGGTGGGTGTTGACAACACAGTGTTAGCCTGGGGTTTCTTGGTTGGTACCAGTTCAGTTACATTTACAGCAGGACCACCCTTAGCAGGTAATTTGATTATACGTTGTTTAATCACTGAGCTGTGAATTCAATTATGACTGCAGTAATGAAGAATTAAAATAACACAAAATAACACACAAGTTTATATTTTGTTATGCATCTTGCCGATATCACGGTGTGGGGACAATACTGTGTAGATAGTTTATGGTAATGCATATGTATGGGTAATTTTGTATTCATAATTCTTTTTTTTTCAATACCTAAACATACGATTGCTACCTACCGTCAATCAAGTTTTTTTTTATTCAGAACACTTCTTTATTCATAAATGACATCCATGCAATGACCTTTGAATAGCTTCATCTAGCCGATTGTCACAGTACACAGTCACAGCACTTTAAAACTGAAACAGGGGTGTGTTGTGTACTCATGTCGCGTTGTATCTCAAAAACTATTTATAAATATTGCTTAAAACTTTTACTTCTTTTCGATATTAATCTAGAGATCTGCATACTTTTTGGAGATGATTTGGAGATGATTCTAAATTTTATTTTAGGGTTTTTGAGTTTTTGGTAAAAAAAAAAAGGGGGGGGGGGGTTCACATGTCGCGCCGTGTCTCAGAAACCATTAATTATTATTGTTTAAAACTGTACACACTTCTTAGTTATATTGATCTAAAGATCTGTATAGTTTTTGGTGATGATTCAAAAATTTATTTCAGAGTTATTGATTTGGTTTTTTTTTAAAGGGGGGTTCACCTGTCGCGCCGTATCTTAGAAACTATTAATGATTATTGCATAAAACTTCTCACACAAGACAACAGGCGTATCATGCGCTAATGGCGCAACTGCTTATTATATATATTATTAATTTGATCTCTCCGTTTGTCGTCGGGTCTGGTCTTACGAGGGGCGTATGACATTTGCGCCGATTTAAAAAAAAAATCATTCTTTTATTTGCGCCGATTTCATTTTTTCATTTGCGCCGATTTATATTTTTTCCTTAATTGGATTTACAGGTAAGCTACAGGTAAGTTCATACTTTTACATTGGCTGAGCAGAGAGTATAAACACATATCAAGTGACATTGCAATTGGTAAATGGCTATCCCTAAATGACTGCTTCACGTTTGACATTGCCTGACACTCCGCTCCTTCTGATGACAAATGCCATACATTCTTAGACAACATACAAGTACACATTCGGCATAACGGTCAACCAATTCGTAATGAAGTCCATAAAATTAACGAAGGGATGAATTCAACTTCACCATATGGAACTCTTATTTTAATAGCTTCCTTGTGCCTCGGAGAAAATGCGATCTCTAAAAATGCCCACACCAGTGCGTATGCCAGACAAAGAAAAGGTGGCCTTTGTTATCGACAATTACGCGAAATATAGAAGAGACGAAATCATAAGAAAGGAATATATTAGATGTGTTGCCTATACATACTCGGAAAGAACAGATTTATGATTTGAATGTATTCCGTTTTTATGGATTTGAATGCTGTACATATATTTTAATTCGTCATTGTAGAACAAAGTGCTTTTATCTTAGGTTTTTTCTTCTTGATTTTAAGCAGGAGACAACAGTTATATACATATTATGATAGACAAAGTGTATCATAATATATGAACAACTGGCTAACGGAATAGGTCTATAATGATAAATGAAAATAACATTACTGGGATGGAGAGGTGTCTCATTGGCACTCATACCACATCTTCTTATATCATTTCACCTGTAATTTACCTGTTATTTACCTGTAAAAAAATCGGCGCAATTGAAAAAATAATCGGCGCAAATGAAAGAAAAAATCGGCGCAAATGCAAAACACCGCTTACGAGCAAGTACATATAATCCCAATCCCTTTTTTGAAAATTATTGTAGTTTATACTTATCTTATTTTTCACGTTTCGACAGGTGCTTTGTACGACATGATGGGATCATATGACCTTGCATTCCACTTGGCAGGTCTCCCAATCATTGGCGGAGCGTTGGTTTTATTCCTGATACCTTGGGCACAGCGTACGTCAGAAACTAATAATGTCATGATTGCTGTTAGTGAGTACAACGTGGCAGACGACTATGATTTCGGTGACGACGTTATTCTAGAGTCACGGGCACTTCGCAATCGCGAAAATTCTTCGTCAGCAACGCTTACCGATCTGGTTCGCACTAAAGATCTCAAGACTAAAGGCCAAACCAGGTTTAAAACAAAACGATACAAAGACCAAGAAACATCAACATCGCCAACATCTATCCATGTCCCAATCGATATTAATGAAGCCTTAGCCATGTTCCATGAGAATGCACAGATGATAGCAACACTCCTGGAAACTTCTTCAGGTCATCTTATTTCCCAAACGTCTGCTGCTAAAAGTTCAGAAAAGTCCAGAAGTGATATGATACAGGTTAGTTTAATTTTCGAAAGACAAATGTTACAGTAATTTGTAGCTGGTTTTACCAGTATGATTTCAAAGAATAGAAAATATTTAATTCGAAATGTTTTGTTTTCGGTAATCCAGCAAAAGGCCGATGCAACCACAAAAATAAATTTTGGAGATTTTTACTTATCGAGGTTATTCTCATCCCACCCTATCATATCTGTTGTTGTCATTGTAAAGAATTACCACCGCATGTTATCTCCTTCCTGTACCATTGAAACTTAACATTCCATATATAGATCGCAATAAAAAGCATTAATGTTTTCTTCTACAAAATTGTGTTTTGCGTTGGGAAATGAACAAATTGAGTAAGAGAATTACCTTTTGAGTTTTTCGGGGATATGGGGAAAGATGTACAGGTTTTTTTTTAGAGTATATACAAAATATAAATCTTTCCCATAACATGATGAATATTTTTTGTGTTTTGGAGTTTTTACAGAAATAGCATGAATAGTACACAATTTTATTTAGGGGCCAGCTGGAGACCACCCCCGGATACGGGATGTTCTCGTTGCGTTGAAGACCCAATTGGTCTTCGGCTGTTGTCGTCTCTTTGGTCGGGTTGTTTTCTCTTTGGCATGTTCCCCATTTCTATTCTCAATTTTTATTATAAAAAAAGAAGGATCTATGTGGTATGTTTGCCAATGAGACAACTCTCCACCAGAGACCAAAATTACACAGAAAAAAACTATAGGTCACCGTACGAGCTTCAACAATGAGCAGCGCCCATACCACATAGTCAGCTATAAAAGTCCCCGAAATGACAATGAAAAACAATTCAAACGAGAAAACTAACGGCCTTTTTATGTACAAAAAATGAACGATAAACAAATATGTGCTTATTTTTTTTAAATATAATAGACACCTTAATTAACTTTTATTGTTTAAGTTTATTTGTCCTCAATCTTTTGTCGAGGTTGCAATGTATTTATTTTATTTGGATTTATTAACCTTTTTTGGTTACATTCTACATCGTACAGGGAGAAAAAAATCTGACCAAAGTTTAAGATCGGAAGGACTTTCAATACAAAATCCATAAAACATGTGTTCTCGTCAGCTTATTCACTTAGAAAGATAATGAATCGAGTAAAAGACTTAGTACACGATAAATTGTTTTCTCATGATTCTGGCTTACGTTCGTTATTCGGAATTTCTACCATGCATGAAATCATTCGCATAATTCATGTTTATTGTAAGTCATATAAAATATGGAGAATGTTGTATGTTTCATGATGATTGCCAATGCAACAACTTTCCAACAGAGCGTATCTAATCAACTATATGTCACCGTACGGTACTTATTCAACAATGAGCAAAACCCAAATCGTAAAGACGGATATAAAAGGCCTTACATGACAAAATTTGAAACAATTCAAATGGAAAAAACGGCCTGATTTATGACAAAACGATAAAAAAAAATAAGCGTATAGGCCAAAACATTATTTCAGATATAACATTTATCAAAATTCCGGTAAGTGTTAAAACTAGTGACTGTTATTTTGTAGAATATGTCCGTTGGAACCAGTGGACCAACGCCTCATAATGTGATTAGCATAATGTCGGTCCCCGGAGGTGTGGCTATTGGAACGTTTGGTGGAAACGTTGCGCAGTATCCGTCAGAGTCTTCAAGTTCCAACATTTTTATCAATCCAAACAGCCAACGAATGCAAACTCAGACTTCGGATGCCACGTCACAGCGATCGAGGACATTTGACGACCCATATCGAGTAGCTTCAGATATGATTAGTCCAGTATCTAGCAAAGTGTATCAAATTCACCATCTTCTGTCACCAGAAGGTACAGAGGAAAAGCAAAATGTAACCACTCATGCCGAGGACAACACCCCTGTCACCTCACCGCATGATACCACCATTTCTGGTCATATGTCACGGCTTATAACTTCTCTGGTCAGTCCAAGCATGATACACGATAAGGAGACATCAAAATCACAGACTGAATATACCGCGTCAGGACAACAATCTCCTTTTGACAACAATTATATTCATAATACGTGTGTATCTCCTTGTTATATTTCGTCGCCACCTAAACTACAATCAATACCAGAAATACCCGTCCCAAGGAAAGAAAAAGCAACTGGCGTGACAGGAAAACATTTTGTGTCTGAAAAACGGACTTCTAGTTCTGTAGACCATAATGCAGAAGTTCACAATACTACACCGACGTCATGTGCTTGGGTTGGTGATTCATCAAGCGAACCTACAATGTGTACTAAAGTTGCGTCTGTTTCTAGCTCGTCGTCAACGTCTCACGGGAACGGGGATCGCAGTGCCGAAACAAAACAGACTGTTAGTGAACTGGATGTATTTACCCACTTATTTACAGATGATAATGTGTAGTCAAAATGTTTTGTACATCGAGCGCAGTATAAAATACTCAATCGGCGTTTTATAAAGGAGCACTTGCAACAGAATAAGGTTCGAACGCATGAGTTCATTCGTAGAGGAAATGTATAGTTCCAGTAGCTGTAAATTGAAAAATAATATTCCAAGTCAAAAATACGGAAACTGTGTTGTTGTTTTTTAAGCTCGTCTTTGTTTTGTTTTTGTTTTTAGCTCACCTGACCATGCAGATGGGCTAAATGAGCTTTTCTCATCACTCGTCGTCCGTCGTCGTCGTCATTTAACTTTTACAAAATCTTCTCTAAAACTACTGGGTCAAATTTAACCAAACTTATCCACAATCATCATTGGGGTAACTATTCAGTTTTTATAATGTGTCAAATGACCCCACATGCCAAAAAATATGGCGTATATGGCTAAAAATAAAACATAGGGATCAAATGCAAGTTGTGTCTTTTATTTTGAAATCTGTAATGAATAGAGAAAATCTGAGAGTGGCAAAAATGATCAGAAAGTTATTCTATTCCTCTTATATACGTCAAAACTGTCAGACGACTTATTATTAGGAGTTATTGCCCTTAGATATTATTTTTTTCTTGTTTTCATTTTTGCCTCATATCTTGAAAACTATAATTGATAAATAAGATGGACGAAGACATAAATAAGCAAAATCGAATAGCAAGGGGAAAAAAACAACAATTAACAAGTCAAATTTTGTCGATATAGTAATTGAATATTGCCATTCTATATAGAAATGATTGTCCTTAAATTATATGTTTATCCTCTTTTGTGTTCTGAGAAAAAAACTAAAGAAGATAGAGAAAAAGTAGACAGACTTGATGATCAGCTATACAAGATAATAAAAAAAGTTTTTGCTATCAATTGTGAATTATGAATATAGACGAAGGTGAGCGACACAGCTCTTCAGAGCCTCTAGTTATAAGTCATGATACTTGCGGCAGTAGTTGCAGATTGGGAAAAAAAATAACAAACCGAAATAAAAAGACTTTGAATCTTAAACACGCACTGTAAATTACATATTACGCATGAAAATTGAGACTTAAGAAAATTTGTTGAGATTTAAAAAGTTCCAAAATAAACACTGTAAAAAAAAATCCCTCCACGTTGAACTAAATTTGCACAATAAGAATATTTCGATAAATGGGCATAATTAATTTATTGGTTGGTTGTGATCCAAACTATATAGTAACTAAAGAGTCTCAATTTCACCGTGCTAACTGTGAACTTTCCATTTCATAGTAGCAATATAACAGTATCGCATGCATATGGGTTTTATTTCTGCCAGTTGATATTATATC
Source organism: Mytilus trossulus (assembly GCF_036588685.1). NCBI lineage: Eukaryota > Metazoa > Mollusca > Bivalvia > Mytilida > Mytilidae > Mytilus > Mytilus trossulus. The sequence continues at coordinate 54,244,613 of NC_086382.1, forward strand.
TAGTTAGAATGTCTTCTATGCTCATGTCTAAAGACAAGATCAAGGCCATCCCTGGCACCGAGCTTACTAGATGCGATACTTAAGTTCGTTTTGGGGGATTAAAGTTTGTTCGTTTCAAACCAAAACCAATATGGAATGGATTAAAGGTTTAACCGAAATCATATGCATGCACATTATTACATATAAAAAAAAACGTTTGGAACCAGACTTCAAAATATAACATAACATTATATATAAATTCACGTAATTGTCAAGATTTTTTTTATCGGTGTCGTAAATAAATGTTTTCATTATTAGACAATTCCTCTTCGTTTGACAATAACTTGGTCAAATTTCAAAGCTAGCCGGCGCATTTTGTATAATAAGTTCATATCTTTTACTAAACAGTTTTCTTATGTTATCACGTTTTATATATTTATGAAATAGTCTTTTCTATAAACCAATGATTTGCATATAGTAAGATCTGCTATACAAAACCTTGTATAAACTGTTCAACTTTCAAAAGGTGTTTTACCTTATTAATTAACGACACCTGTCAACTTATTTCGTGTAATTGTCTTGTATTGTTTATAAAAAAAAATCACAATTAAAATGTTTTCCTAATAATTGATTGTCATCGATTAACCACAGTATGCCAAGGTTGACGTAAGCGATAATGACATGTAGAACACAGAATGGTTATCGATTAATTCTCATGGAGATTTTCACTTCCGCTATCGTCTTTAGTCACTTAAATCGATTTTTTGCCATAAATGGAAGTAAACCATTATCGGTTCCAGTCAATATTGTATGGAAATGAAATTAGTTATATTTAAAATATGGACATGAAAATACAATTAATGGCAACGTAACTGTCCGTTTTATTGAGATTTTTATTTTTAATGTGTTACTATTGAAATCTGATCGTTAGCAGCTCCTGGAGAGAACAGACCTTGTTGACAAAATGGATTCTTATACATATTCGTTTTCTACGCCGTCTTGGACTAACAATGCACGCGCATTTTTGTCACAATTTTCCGATATGTTTAGTGCTTTTTCTAAACACATAGCACCGACATATCACCATGATCGATGTGAAAGGTGAGTCAAAACCTCCATGCAATTCTTCATACACAACAGAGGTTAAAGCACTAACAATGCAATTGCTTCCCCCAAAAAATGTGAAAAGCACACATAACAAAATCTGACAGAATGATGATGAACAGCAGAACAATTGAGACTTTTCAATACTATCCGATTAATCGGAAACATGATGATACTAAAATTGTTGCATGTCGGTCATCGATTACTCGTGGTGTCATAGGACAAAATGCTAGGAAAATTAACTGTTCTAGGTTTGGAAAGACGGATTGAAAAAGGGGGGGGGGGATACACATGTTTTCCTCATTATCATGATCCTTTTATATGCCATGACTCAGTCATCACGTTACTTAAACTGTCAAACAAAAAGTTCGGCTGGAAACTTTGTTACAAACAATGTCATACTATACATGTGCGGATCCATCCATTATTTATACTGAAAAGGGGGACCGCCCCAACACAGGATAAAAAGGGGCCAGTTAAAAAGGGTGTTCCAGTTTTGTTATATATATTCCTGTAGACATAATATTCTAGAACAAGATTTTTGATATGGAATTTCTATTTCGTGACATATGTTTTGATATACATGTAGGCTACTGTTCGAAACTTCCAAGGATCATTACTGAAAGGGGGTCTCATAGGGGGGTTCCGATCCCGGATCCCGCTTACTGTTTTGTCAGATTCCCGTATCCCGCTTACTATGTACAAAACCAATTCTCATTTTTTTGTCATTTCCGGGGTCCCGCAAGACCTCATTTCCCGTTTTCACGACACAATAATTTGACTTTCACGTTACACGCTTAAGAAAAATCGGCAATCCCGCGTCACGCTTAGAACCCAATGAGACCCACCTGAAACAAAGATCTATTTAAAAAATCCGTAATTTTAAAATACGGCTTTGTTTTCCTTTTTATAATTTTTGATCTCAATCTTTTTGGTGCTTAACAAACACGAATATTGACTTGCCAACATGGCAAGAGAAATTGAGTCGTAAGCTAATTTTCACCCAAAAATTTAACCATTGGATCATTTCCAATGTCCCGAGTCAATAAGGAAACACTTACTTAAAATCAAGAAATGGCGAGCAGATCTGATATCACCCATCTTAAGAGGGTTCGACGTTCTGTTCTGTTCTGTTTTTGTAGTATTCCTCCACTATCTTGGAGAACCGTTGTTTATACAAAACAACGTCATATACATTTTCAATTTTGTAGACCTCACTATAGTTTTGATTTGATAAGGATAACGGGTATGGAAGGAAGTCTAGGACTATGGTAATATGAGGGGGGATAGGACCTTTATCAGGACTCCGAGATCAGGTCTTTTTTAGTTTTTAAGCTTGGGATTTTGGGATTGACACTTTTGTGATCCAGGAATCCTTTTTCCGGATTTTGGGACGTCAGGATTTACTTTATTTAAATTCAGGACTTTGGGTTTTTGTTTTTTAAGTCCGGGATTTCGGGATCAGCACCCCTCCTATCCCCCCTTTAATATGTATCCTCTGGACCGACTCCCTGTTGGTAGCATTTGAATTAATGGATAGGAAGATCACTTGATAATTAACCAGCCTCTTTCTGTGTCATGTACATGTATACAGAAACAGCATCTTCCTTTTATTTCCTATAGTTTAAAAGATCGCTTTTTGATGTAACCATGACACCAATCTGAATTTATTGGATATATATAATTTATGTAACAAATGTCCCAAAAATAAGGTCCAAAGTGTAATTTCAATCAGTTTGAGTGATACATTTTCAGCAATTTAGAATTTCAACACAAAACATGAGTCTGTAAACAAATGTACTCAGGTTCTTCCTATATTTCACTGTTTTTCGTCAGTCTTCCTCAGTAGAACAATGTAACAGCAAACTGAAAAAAGAACTTCTTAATTACATTGATATACTCCTGCCATACCACAATCAATTAGCAATCATTGGATATAAGATTGGGCCATTCCTATGCAAAAGATTGTTAGGATACACCCTTCTACATTGTTTTCTACCTGTGGATGATGAGCTGATGACATCAAACCAAAAGAAGACATGCTATACGACAAGAAATTATTGCATAAACATGCTCATGATGATAGATCTATATAAACAAATTTAAGATTTAAAATATTTCAACACATTTAGTGACAAATTAGCTATAGTATAGGGGATTTATATTTACATAGGTACTTAAAAAAATTGCATTCATTCTTAATTTACAAACATTGACAAAATTTGTTATTCTGGTGAATTTTATTTTATAGGTCAGTCCAGATGAGATTGTATGCATTGAACAAAAGACAATTTGTACTTGTTTTTGTGACTTTCTTCATTTGTTTTGGTATTACTTTATTGATTGGCATTGCAGGTGAGTTAATTAATCTTCATATATTTTGGTGGTTTCAGTATTCTGAGATGCAGCTACATGTAGGCTAATCATGATAGTTTCTTTTGTAATATTATATTCAGTCAAAGTTAAAAACAACTTGGAACTACAAAAAAATGTAACAATTACATAAGTCCTACTCATGATACATTGTACAGTCAGAGCTCAGACATAATTAAGTCTGAATCTGCTTTTGACTCACATAGGTCTTAATTTTTAAGTTTTAGGATTTGTCTCCCTTTAATGCAAGACAAAATACGAATTTAATAAGTCAAATATTGTTAAGCAAGAAATAATTGACCAGAATAAAAAAGGTGCAAATATTGGCTCATACAAGTCGATACATTTGTAAGTTATCAGAATTGGTTAACTTCAAGACCCACACATATTTATAAAAATGTCATGCATCTAAATTGAATAATGACAGCATTGAAAGACAATGCTGTGTCTTCTAAAGAAAAATATGAATGAGAGTCTAAAAAATCAGAAATAATGTTAATAACCCTTACAATGCAACCACCTGGAACCACACTTAATGAGGTAAAACATCTGTGTTCAGTAAGGATGTTCAATTAGATAATAAAATATAGATAGTTCAAGTCCTTGTGAACTGTCATAGGTGGTGTAATTTGGCCACCAAGTAAAATTAAGGATTTTCATCAACATGAATAGACCGAAACAAGTCTGTCATTTTATGACTTACAAATGTAGATACACTCGCCGCGAAAGGGTTAATGGAATAACATATCAATCTTTATATTAAACCATGTTTTTTTCAGAAACCAAACTATTGAGCAGATTATCGCGTAAAAATTTTAAAGGAAAAATGGCGTATTATGTTACAACTGAATGTTGACCTCAAAATGTCTTGCTTTATTAAGTCATTGTTTGGTTGTCTCGCTGATCTATAACCTTAGTCCAGTCAATCTAGCATAAATTTGAACCTAACCTTAAAGTACTTGCAACAGAAGATTTTAAGGTTTTAATCTTTAGCATTATAACCCAAATATACACAGGAAAAAGTCCCATAAAATCTTGCTTGAGAAAAACTAAAAAATCATGATTTTGAATTCTTATGGAGATTTGCATTGAAAAAGGGAGATAACTTTCAAAAAAAGGTAGGAATGTCAATAAAAAAATTGATACAATATAATATCTTTACCGCTTCTATTCAACAGAATGTATTGATTCTTGATATTTAAGCCATCTTTAGAATATAACAAACAACTCTAAAGGTGTTTTCATATCTTTTATCAGTAACAATCTACATTTCATAATTCATTAGTTGACCTTTTATTGAATTTCAACATGTCAAGGTAAATAATTTCAAATTTAATTAAAATAATTAAGCATTTATTCTTCATTTTGTGGTTTAAAGCTTCATTAAACAAGGTAGATGCTGAACAAATATTATTTACAGATATAAACAATACCAAATTTTCACTATTTTTTCAAAACGGTCACAAAGCCACAAATTTGCACTTTCTTCTAATAATGAAAATTGCACAAATAAAAATAAAAACACCTAGTTTTGTGTATTGTATGAGCAGATGATTATATAATATAGTCCAATACAAATTTATACTCCAATCAAAGTATCATATATACTTTTACATAAGTTTTAAGAAAATCAGTCAAAAACTGACCAAAAAAAGACGATTTTTTGCCGAGTTATCTCCCTTTTCAATGTAAATTTCCACAGGAAATTAAAATGCTGATTTTGAGTTTTCCTCAAGTAAGTTCTTATGGGACTTTTTTTCTGTGAATATTTAGCCTTAATGCTTTAGATTAGAACTAAATCATTTTCTGTTGCAATTAGTTTGAGGTTAAAACTAAGTTTGACTGGACTACCGTAATCCTGAACTTCATTGTGGTCTAGGCGTTTTTTTTACCTTATATTCTAAACAGCATATATTGATATTTGTCTGTTTTATATTTAGGACCACCAAATATTGAAACAGTCTCGAAGAATGGGTCATCATTTGGGCCACATAAACCTAAAGATTTAAAGGTAAATAAATTAGTTATTTTGGCATTTATTTATGATAGTTTTCATATGATATGACTATCATATAAGATATCATTATGGTTTCAGGTGTGTGTCGATAATGTGTCCATCTGTCTGTTTTGTATCAGAAAATAAGTATAATGAAAATACTGTGGATTCATTATTATAATTCGTTGGATACCAATCTTCGTTGATATATACAGGTGAACCACAAATTGAAATGTTCAAGAAATAACAAATTTTCTTAGGGTTTGTTAGCACAGATTGGTAAAACCTTAAAATCAAATATCCATGAAAATACAATTTTTCATCAAGCAACGAAAATTGATACCCTCGAAATTAAATGAATCCACAGTACTCAAATCCAACGAAATTTATAAAAAAAAGGGAATGGTTTTTTGAATAATTATCCAACTGACTGTTCTTTATCAGAACTAAAAACATTACGAAAATTTCGAAACCGAAAGCAAATTCAAAAATAGAAAGTCCATAATTACTTACAAAAGCAATGCTATTGATCAACAGAACAAGTGAAAGACAAATAAAAGGTGTGGTGTTTGTGTAGTTTGACCAAGTTGTGGTCATCTTAGCATAGAGATATGGTATGTTTATCAATGACTCAACTATCCACCAGAGACAAAAGATCAAGGATATAAGCAATAATTAGGGCACTGAATGACTTCAACAATTATATAAAATTAGCAAGATACATGCCATATAAATAATTTGAAAAAGGGAAAAAGAAAACTAACAGCATTTTTCATAGTCTAAAATCTACAAACAAACCATGAATAGGACAGACATAAACTAACAATGTTCTTTATAACATGAGGAAATAAAAAAAACATGACCAAAAAAGGTTTTGACCCGAAAAGGTTTTGACCCGAAAAATAATTTTTGCATATAAATGTTATGCAATGAAAACTGACTTAAACCGCTACATTAAAGAGTATTTATATAATAACTTTTTAAAATTTAATCAATTGTTGTTTTGTTTTACATTTTATAGACAGGACCATTCATACTGAAGTCTGATCCACTGACGACATATCACCAACAACTCTGGCTTATAGCAAGAATAACTACAGACTCAGAAACACGTAATATATTTTATTTTCTTATCCATTTTGTTATCTTCTGCATAATCATCCTCGTCATATTTTTATGTTTATCAAAAAATTTGAAAATGGTTTTATTAATGTGAAAAATGCAACAGGGTTATTTATAATCGCAATAATTCAAACTTTTATTTTGAAATTTTATATATGAATTAAAATAGGATTGTTCTCAATATCGCAAAATTTAAAATTGTGATTCAATCTAAAATAATGAAATTGCAATAATCAATGCAAGCAACAATTTCTGAATTTACAATAGTTGTTTTTAAATGTTATGAATATTCTAAACATAAGATAATTATTTTTTTAGACTCAAGGTTTGAAGAAAAGTTTACAGTGAGTGTACAGATCCGTGGTATGAAAGCTGACGACGAGGGGGTCATACAGGCAGATAATCCCCAACTAAGTTCACAAATACATAACAGAACAAGAATTCTCAAGTGTTCAAAGGTAGTTTACAAAAGAAAATATAAAAATTTGATCTTATAATACAGTCACTCAAATTATCTTTATTGAAGTAATATTTACAATTGGAGTTATCTTCCTTTGTCAAGAATTTTAGCTGAATTAGCGTCTACAGTGCTTGATACAGTATAATGTTTAATTTTACTTACCACTGATAAATTAAAGCAATATTTACGCTTCAGTGCTTACAAGCAGTTTGATTGTATCTCTCTTCTGACTTAAATTCATTTTGGTTATTCTGAATTAAAGATGTTTTTGTCAGGTAGGTATTCACAACTGACATTATTACTATGGATTCAGTATTATTCATTAGATACCTATTTACATTGGTACAGATGAACCACAATTCATATTTTCTATAGTCTTTGTACACAGAAATCAGCAAAACCAGAAAATCAAATATCCATGAAAATGCAAGTTTACATCACCAAGAAAGAAAATGTATTTAAAGTTTTACAAATATTTGTATAAGCCCACTAGCATGATCCTTGGTACATTCAGTCTCCTCATTAATATACAATCTAGATGTTGAACCATTAATTATTTGGTTATATAATTTCAGCAATGTGATGACTTGATCTTATTACATCTTGGATACTTAGATTACAACTACTATAGAATTAAAATCAATTTCTATGGACTAGAGAACACAAAGTTTGATTTTAAAGACATAGTATTTTATGTAAGTATTTTGCCAACAAATATATAGGAATTGATCGTTAATATTTTGCATTAGATTTTTTTTTATTTTACTGGGGAAATGAGGACCTTTCCAGGAACAAAATTAGGATGGGCCAAAATGATTTTTTTTATTTAATCCAGCCATCAATGAAATTTTTACTTCCATTGTTCCTTTAATTGTTCAGGCTATCTTTCTTAAATAATCACCAGCTGTTAAATTTTGATATAAGTGCGTTCTGACCCAATTTCCTTCCACCACAATCAATTCTAAAACAACCTAAAGTTATGATTTTTTTTAAAGTTCAGAATAAACATTAAAAGCAACAAAACACGTTTTTTTTACTAATGAAATTGATGTTTTAATCATATCATAGTGTTGTTTACTTATGATTAATTTTCTGAAAATATGGAAAATTATCTTTTATTGTTTTATTTTTCAGTTTAAGACTTATAACTCTTCATTCACACAGATTGAAATCTGGATCAGATTTGTGTTTTTATTCATGACGTTTGTAGCAACAGTAAGTATTGTCAATTATCAAGTAAACTTCGAGAGGTAAAAGATACTATGGGCCAATCAAATACCATAAGTCAAAATTCAGACAATACCATGGCCACACAAAAGAAAACAAAAGAAAACGACCAACAACAACCCCCAAAGCACTATACAGAAAACATATAAATGTAGTGTGTAAAGTATCATTAGTTTTGTGCTACTGCAGTTAAACTGTAAACATTTAAAAATATTTTATAACCCTAACACATTGACTTTTGTCACATCACGGTTTGATGTTATCATTAATTTTAAGGGTGACATCATCTACTTATGTTGATATATTTCATTGTTTATTTTAATACAAAAGTTGCTAACGCTCAGTGTAAAATATCGACAAATATAATGCCTACCCATGTTAAAATGAGCATAGAGCATGACACGAAGGAATTATTTCTTAATCAAATAATCACAAACTCTCACATGGGAGATTCCACTTGTAGAGACATGCACACATTTTATTATAAATATTCTCTGACACCTGCCTCTCTATAAATGTGTTGTTGTGTTTCAGTTTAAAGTACTTTATCTTTTCAGTGTGTATTTGGTCATTCTTTGAGAAAGTTTACTATACGAGATTGGTCAATAGAACAAAGATGGATGTCTTTACTTCTACCTCTACTGTTATTGTATAATGGTAAGATGTTTGTTATAACTCAGTTCCCAAGGAGGGGGTAATGGGTTTAATACCACTTGGTGTCTATCTGTCAGTAATACATTTATATTGCAGTCGTGACTACAATTCATAGCTTGTTCTTTATATAAACAAAAATTGAAATCTTTCTCTTTATCAGTCAGTACACCTTAAACTTAATTTTAAAATGGTTTATAGTTAATTTGAATGTCTACAAATGTTTATTTGTACATGTATGTGTTTCAATTGATACGTTCATTATCACTGAATTAGTATATATTTGTTTAGGGGCCAGCTAAAGAACGCCTCCTAGTGCTGGAATTTCTCGCTACATTGAAGACCTGTTTGTGACCGTCTGCTGTTGTTTTTTCTATAGTCGGGTTGTTGTCTCTTAGACACATTCCCCATTCCCATTCTCAATTTTATAAAAGGGACAAATACAAGTACTATTGAAGAAATGGCAATAAAAAATACATGTATAAGATAAAAGTCTACCAAACACACCAATGATTTAGATATTGAACCAAGAGTACAACACCTCTTGAATGTCCAACTAAAATCAGAATTGTTGCTTGATACCTCTAAAGAATTCTCAAATTACTGAAAAAAGTAGTGATAAGAAAACAATTCACTTCAAAATCATTAAGGCAAACGGGTTGTTGTCTCTTTGACACATTCCCCATTTCCATTCTCAATTTTATTTATCTAAATATCAATGATAGTCATGAGGGAAACAAGAAGAGCTGTTTTTTCTTAAAACCCTAATCATTATGGTTATTTATTTTCTGAGAAATATACAATTGTTTTCTCTGTTGTATTTGAAATGTTTTATTTTTCAGATCTAATATTTCTGCTGACATTCCTAGTAAACAGTTGGGTGCCAGGAATGTCTGATGCTTTTCTTTGTTGTATTTTCAATGTTTTATTTTTCAGATCCAATATTTCCACTGACATTCCTAGTAAACAGTTGGGTTCCTGGAATGTTTGATGCCTTGTTCCAAGCCTCTTTCTTATGTGGTCTCTTATTATTCTGGTTGTGTTTATATCATGGTGTCAGACAGGTAAATATGTATTTATATATTTGTTGATACAGTGTAAATTGTGTTATCAGACACACTGGGGGGCCAGAAAAAAGTGACATATTTAGGAGGGTGCCAGAAAACTCCGGATTTTTTTTCTACAAGGATAGGCATTTTTTGGGACCATGAAAACGTGCTCGTTTAAGCAAGATTTTATAATAAGGCAGGTTACACTGTATGTCCTAAATGACAAAAAACAACTGGTTGATGATTATGTGTAAAGTAGTTTATTTCAGCAAAATGGAAAAAAAAATCATTGAATATTTCAAAATATATTTGTTTTATTCTTCTCTCCTTATATTACACAATAAAGAGCAGTAACATAAAAGTATTCTTTTAATAGTGTTGAAACAGTATTTGCATAAGCCAATGACAAATAATTCTAACAATATATTTCATATTCATGGATTTTTTTTTAAACTGTCTTGTATGAAGATTAGTATAGTTGAGAAGACACTTTGTATTTATATAATTAAACAAATCTATCCTATAAACACTGTCCAATAATCTCTAAAATAGTCTAAAATTATATTGAACTCGGCTTTGCTTTGATTCTTATCCTTTTTAGAAGGTGACTTCCCTCCCTCAGCCCCAACTGAATGTGGTTGTGGGTTAATGCATCCCACACACCTCTCATCATGGATATATCTTAATAAAAAAATATGCTACAGATAATTTTATACACCCCAATCATCTTTTGTGATTTAAACAAAAAAATGAAATATAAATCAGACAATATCCCATCTTTTGTATGTTGATAAATTTTAATATAGTTAAGGCTGTACGGTGACCTATAGTTGTTAATGTTTGTGTCATTTTGGTCTTTTGTGGATAGTTGTCTCATTGGCAATCATACCACATCTTCTTTTTTTATAAAATCTACTTTGTTCCATCTGAAGAAAGTTTGCAAGTATGCTTTCAGTCTGCATATTGATGTGTCATTTTTAATTGTTGTATGATTTTATTTTCAGACTGACAGAAGATTTGTGAAGTTCTACATACCAAAGTTATTTATAGTAGGACTGATTTGGATATCAGCAGTAACTTTATCCTCCTGGCAGGAGTATAATGAAATACAAGATCCTACATATTATTACAGACTAGATACTACTAATTTTATGGTATGTAATTACTCTGCTGTCATAACATTGTTTATTTCTCAACATTCATTAACCAATATTTTAAGCAAATAAGAACAAGTGTTGTATCAATTTTAAAATATAGAAAGGTTCATTTATCTTCTTACCTGTAATCATACCCTAAAATTGAGCTTTTCATGGAGCATCAAGCTAAGTGATGGATAAAAATAAGCATGGTTTGTTTTGAACAAAAAAAAATCTCTAAAAAGTCTTAAATAATTATTAGATCGTTCTACTACATTAATGATTTCACTTCACTTCAGTTCATAATTAATAAATTATTTCTGCCCTAAAATGTCTTTACATGAAAATGAAAAAAATGCCTTAACATTAAATGAATGTTAGAAATCCAAGGTGAATTTATATTACTTTTGAAAATAAAAATTGACAGATAGGAAGTTGATTTATTTACTAAAGCTACCAATCAAGGTGGAGCCTGATGTCTGTAATAGTGCCTAACTGAAAGTTTAGTTAAAACATATTTATTTATAGTGGATTGGGAAACAAGTTTTGCAACTTATATAAATCCCTTTCCACTTTGCGGGTGCAAGTAAACAGTCCGATAAAACTTGTAAGAAAACCTTATTCATTCAGATGAACCTGATCAGATGCTGTGCATTAAACCATCTGATAAAACATCTGAAGGAAAAGAAAATGTAATTTTATGATCTGATCACTTGATATTATCTTACTACTGCTAGAGCATCAGCAGTTAAATTTTAAATCCTGAGAACACTGAAGATGGTGCATTACCAGTCCATGAACTATATAAATAATTCTTTGATGGTCCGACACATTTAATCCATGCCTGTTGTCCCTTTCTCATTTTAACAATTACACTCATAGATCCTGTCAAAGCATCGCCAGTTGACTCATTGTCTACTACATTACTAGCTATTGGTGTTCCATCGACTACAAGAGCACTGGTGAAATCTTGATTAGAGCCAGACAGTGTAGTCCAGGAGAATGTATATATCCCATCTTCTTTACATGTAAACTTTCCTGTGGTACCATCGTAAGCACTACCAATGTTCAGTGGTACAACATCAAATATAACTATTGTGTTTGGTGTTAAGTTTGTCTTGGAAGAAGACAAATGGGAGAAGAATGCATACTTCAATCTATCCTTTTGTTCAAATTTCTGTTTTAATTCTTCCATTTTTACCTCAAAGTTTGCCATACTTATGTCCTCATTATCTTTAATTATTGTTAACATTTGTTTAGTTTTGTTTTTAATGAGAAGTTCCATCTGAACTGTTTCAATTGTTTGTTTTTCCTTATTGTCTTGAAATAATGTCAACATTTCTTCACTTTTGTTTTTAATGAGCAATTCCATCTGATCTGCTTTTACTTTTTGTCTTTCCTCAGCATCTTTAAACTTTTCTGTTATTTCTGAATTCATCTTATCTGTTTTGTTTTCTATCATTTGTTGCATCATGCTTTCCATGGCCGTCTTCACACCCTTTTTAATCTCCTGTTCAATGTATGCCTTTATATGCTTATTCATTATAGACACATCCAAGTCAGCTTTCAAAGAAGCTTTCATATTGTCCATTATTGGCATAGATATAACACTACCACAGTGTTCTCCATCACAGGAGTCAGATTCAGATAAGGACAAGATAGTGTCCACTAGAATAACATGAATAATGAAAGTCACAAATAATCTTTTCATTCTGAGCTGTTTCAATATACTACTGACTTTTAGTAAATTAAACTCTAACACCCAGCTGTATGATTCACTTTAAATTATAAAGTAATAATATCTCTGCTTATTACAAAGTATATACTTTATATATAAGTTGAAGTAGAGTCCTTTTCCATGTGACATATAAGGTTTTTTTGTATAATACTTACACAATAATTTTGTGCATTTTTATCAGTTTTCTTTTTATTCTTCTTCATATAATTTTTAATGGACCCTTTGGTATACTTATAATATCCTTGCAACAAGAAACATATAAGCATTTTATTTAAGCACATCAACTCAATAACTATGTAATATCAGTGTGTAAAGGAAGCATAAACTTTGAGTAATAGGAACCACAGGACAATCTAAACTGAACAAGGAAGAAGTGAAGAACATCATCACATGACTGTTACAAAATCTGATCCTCTGTACTACTATCGGGAGTACTATTCAATTGCCACTTGCTGTCCAGTGCAGTTCTTCTTAAATAAAACTCCTTTTAAAAAACTGTATATATACATTTAAAGTGTTATTAAATTTTGGTTTATCACTATTAACTTAAACCTTTTTATTCCTTAATTTATTCAATTGAAAGAGGGTCAATAGTGAGTTATTTTAGTTCTATGGCTGAAACGAGTTGTTACCATAATATGATTCATTTAAAGAAATTATTGCAATTTTCACTCATTCCAAACTTCCATGTCATATTCTACTATTTTATAGTATGAGAAGAAGAAAAAATGTATTGCCTTGTCTGTCAAAAGATGTTAAGTGTTCATAAATCAAGGATGACAAAAAGCAAGGATGTAACATTTCTGCATGTATTCAACATTAAGCCAACAGAAAAAAGACTTTTCTATTTTTCTTTTTTTTTAATGCTGTGCCAATCAATTCAACCAACACAGATTTAGATTTCATCAAATAAAGTTTTTGAACAGCAGATATTTATAAATAGATAAATTGTTGATCATCTCAAAGAGATTGATTTTCCCACTTGTATCTGTACAGCGAAAGTGTAAAAAGCAATCTAGTTGAGATGACAAATAATAATCTGTTAATTGCTATTTTACCTATGACGACGTGGCCATTTCATGTCAATTTCATTAGCAACGCCACATGCCTCCTTAATTTCTAGTGACAATTTTTCATATCACTTGACTCTGCTGAGAAAGGAAATTATCTGTCAGCAAGATCAAAGTAAAGTTTCGTAAAATAGCAATAATACATCATATTACATTTAGCTCCTGATATTTCACCAGATTAGATCATTGAAAATTTATGAATCAAGGAAATGATATGATATGCATGTCCTTTAGATAGTTACTGAACAGCACACTTAAATTGAAAAAAATTGTGTGAAGTGATGATTCGTTATATCAGAAGTGCTTGTACATTATAATATATATTGTTTGACCTTGACCATACAGAATTTGAACAAATTCACAATATCAGTTACAAGATGAGAACTTGTATCTGCCCACTTATGTTCTAATAGTAGCTTTCATTATTTACAACTTTTGGGAATAAATCAGACAACGAATAGAGGAGTTTCAAACAACCTTGAATACCCTTGAGAGTCTTCCATGTTCGGTATAAATCAGATGATTAAGATCTACATCCAATCAAGTCCTCAATAGATACTGCTATATTAAACTTTTAAAAAACATAATCTAAAATTATTGGTCTTTTTCTTGTTTTGGGTGATACTTAGGATGTTTTCGTATACAATACATGTATAACTATAAGGGGATGTGGCTTACATGTCCATGAGACAGCAACCCAATAACACAGCAAAGTCATACTTCTTGACATCAAAAGTGCTTGTACATTATAATAAGCAGTGCGTGTACAAATGATTGTATGTGACTTGAACTACAAATAGGTGATTTATTAACATAAAATAGTATTGTGCTAGACTTACTGTTCTTGTCTCTTTATTAAGATGAGGTATTATTGTTTATAGTTGTCTTTCCCTGGATAAAATAGGGAGGAACAATTGCTAAATACTTGCACTAAAATTTTCTCTTTTAAGTTTTTTACAATAAAATTTTCTTGTCTATTTCAGCCTTTTTGTGTATATAGTTCTACAATGTGCTACAATGTATCTTTTTTTATTTGCAGGGTTTTAAAATATTTTTCTTCATTGTTGGAGGACTGTATCTTCTGTATCTAGGGTATCTGTTAATCAGAGCGTATGCAGAGCTGAGATCTATGCCATATTTTGGTAAGAGCATGCCCGAGTTCATATCCAGGATTTTATGAAACCATGACAGGGAAAGTTATTTCTGTGATATTAAGAGTAAAATTGCATGACTATATTGAAAGTGTCAGAGAATGCATATATTGTGTTTAATATGGCAGTTGAATATCAATACTCACAAAAGATGTTACAGTTTTTATCTTGGCTGCTGTCATAATTACAGTGTTAGAGGTTGTTATAATAGTCAGGCCGTGGCTACAAGTGAATAAAAAAATTGATGAAAAAATCATATATCAGAAAATTAAAGAGCTAGAAAATCCAGACATATTTCGTATATATTTAGCTCATTAGTTTGTTTGCTGCAATGCCTCATGTAGTTTGACCTCAAAATTATAAAAAAAATCATTATATTGACTTGTGTTCTAATGAGATTTCTTAAAATGAATTTCAAATTAATCAGCTATGCTATCAAATGTACTGTTTCAGAATCTAAGAAAGTAGATATTGGTTCATGTGTAACTTCATTTCTGGTTCACAAAAATAAAAATAACATCATTGGCTGTATACCCATGGTGAATGATTAAGTTTACATTCAAAACTTTTTGGTATTCTATTAAAAGAGATAACCACCAGAAAAAGCCAAAAATACTGCACATTATATCAGATCATATCAACTCATCTACAACTGAATCCAGACCTACCAAGAACAAAGGACAAACAACAAACAATAAAAACACATGGTCCAGAAAAATGTAGCATAGCTTGCTTGTTACAGACACAATAAAATAAGTGAATGTTTTTAAAACAATAAGCTTTTGTTCCTGTAACTGTGACTTTATATCTGTGTTTCTACACGTTTTCACTAAAATTGTTTTATTTTCAGATTTGAGGTTGAAGTTCATGACGTTTTTAATGTTAATTGTGTTGACAATCAGTATTACAATAACAGTGATGAGATATGGTGCTGCGGCTTTACAAGATAATTTTGTAGCAGAATTGTCCACAAACTACAAAAATTCAGCAGAATTTGTTGCCATTTATGGTCTGCTCAATTTCTATATGTACACAATGGCATTTGTGTATTCGCCTTCCAAAAATGCTATATATGGTAAGCATATTCCGCTGATTATGAATAAAATATAACAGGCTATTATTTTTAGTTATGGAATTTGCATAATTTCTTGTGCTTGAAATTTTTAATAAATTCCATGTTTATTCTGTACTATAATGTTTTGAGCGGTGCACACCACTTTCCATACAATGTATTTTGTATAGATAATGTTGTGCGCGGCACAGTACATTCTATTTTAAATGTGCTATCTTCTTTGTAATAGAAGTGTTGTGCGCCCCACAAGACATTAAATTACAGAATAAACATGTAATTTATTTAAAATTTTCAAGCAGAAGAAATTTTGAAAATTCCATAATAATGCTACCCCTTTAAAAAGGTTGGGCGTACTGTTTTACCTCTGTCCGTCCATCCGTTCTTTTGCCTGTCCTTTCCATGAATATTTTACGTCATATTTTTCTCAGGAACTTCATAACAATGATTTCTGAAATTTGGTTTCAGAATTTATATAAGTTAGCTATACAGTGTGATGCGTTTTCAGATTCATCACTCAACAACTTCCTGTTTACTGTCAAGTATTTGGGCAAGATATCATTGGTGAGCAGAATCATTTTCTTGATCTGGTAATTTGAAGACAAAAAATGTCTCCATGTTAAGAAATGTTGCTTATGACTATTGATTTGTGGTTTTAATGGAGAAAGAAATAGTAGTAGCCCAAAATATTGCATTCGACATTTTTTAATGATAACAAAACTTTCTTTTACAGAGAGCAATTTTAAAGATAATCCTGGTATGAGCATGTTGAACGACTCTGATGAAGATGTGCATTATGGGTAGGTTTTATAATTGACTATGATTAGTGAAAAAGTTGCAGCTATTTTACCTTATCATTTTTTAATTCTGTTAATTACGATATGCAGTTCATGTATGGAATAATTCATTATTTTTTAATTGTAAGGTGTAAACATCTGTTTGACAGAATTTATCTGACTTTGACCTCATTGTCATTGGTATTTATAAATGTTAAGTTTATGTGATACTTGTAGTTACATCTTCATATTTATGACTTTCAACTTAAAATCAACGGTCATAGACATGGTGAAGCAGGCAAGACATTTCAGCGTTTGCACTCTTGTTTTACTTGAGTTGAGTTGAGGATTTGGTTTTGATTTCGTAGTCTAGTTTATAAATTCAAATTAACCAGATTGCAATGCAGTTTAAGTAATAAACATAAGAAGAACTACAGTTTTCTTTAGTTAATAAATTATTTTGACAAACTCATTTCAATATCTAATGTAGGTCAGATCAAGAAGAAACGACACTGACAACAAGTCGACACGTCAGTCGTTACCATGACAGTGATGAAGAAATATTCCGACGGTGATTATCATAGATACTGAAGAATTATGGGACAGTAGATCTGATCTGTGGTCAAGGGTACTTGTAGAGGCCATTTTGGATGGGATTGTGATAAAAGATGGCATTTATTAGTAGTGCAATATAGATTACTTATATTAATGTGATTTTACATTGAATGTTGAACAAGTTTTCAGTCAACATGACAATGATTTTATTACAGTGAAGACCAGTTATATCTCAAAGTAAAACTGCCAAAAAGTCTTCAGACCGAAATTGTTTGTTTGTTATAATTTGTTGTTAAATGTTATGTTTAAAGTTTGATAGTAATGGGGCTGTTCCTGAATTAATGTATTAAGTGGTCAGATGACACTTCTTTTACAGTTTGAGGGTTGGTAGTTATGTTATAAAGATGGCTTGAACAATCATAGGAAAAAGTCGAATTTCTGGAACAGGCATAACCACAGTGTAGATACTATTCTGTACGCTATCCGGAAGTCGAGATTTTCGAAGCGAGGACTTTCAAACTGGCTAACAGAACGGTTTTGTTTTGGTGCATTTTCTCATCATTTGTTTACTCCTATATCTATAAAGTGTTTTGCACATCTTAAATGTATGTATAGCATCATTAATATTAGTAACTGTAACAAAAAACATGCAGTAGAATATAAAATATACGTGTGCATCACACCAACTTCATAGAAAAAAGTGAAATCGAGGGACAATTTTGCTCCCGTAGTACAAATCAAATGATCTTTTATTGCAAATATTTGCATCAGTTTACAGTTAAATATATACTGTTTCAATATTCTTACCGTATATAAGTAGAATGTTCGTATTTCAAATAAAAAATATGCTTTCCGTGAGGATCCCAAAATAAATAACTGTACGATCAGTCTAAAAGTAACTGTATTCTAGTAGCGATTTCATATTTTTTGTCTGTATGACCAGTCGTGATTTTGAAGAAAAAAAACAACGGCAATTTGAAGGTATATACGTGTCTATGTGATATTATGATTGTGTCCATGGAACTATAACGTGTAATTTCTTTCATCAGACAATACAAATATATTTCTGATGATTTTTGTAGACTGCAAAATAATTATATTTTGTTCCGTCAGTCTTATTTAAAATCAAATACATAAAAAGCGATACATGATTCGCTTGTGGACTTTGTATTAGTGTGTCGTTGCAGTAATCTGTTTAACTATTACATTTTTAAAGACACCGTCTGTCGTTGACCAATTGGTGATAACATCCATCAAGCTTTTCTCTTTTAAAATGACAAAAAATAGAAAGAGAAAGCTTTGTTTAAAAACTTTGGGTATTGAGCAAAGAATTGACGAAATTATATCCCGCCACTTCTATAGTCCATGTTTTGGAAAAAAAATAGACCACCAAAAAAACTAAATTATAGGTGCACAGGGGCATCATTCAATAACGAATATGTGGAAGTTTTATTAATATATGGTAAGTTTTTGAAAGTTGCGTTTAGTAAATTGGTATCACCCAATAAAGTAGTGGAAAAGTCCTTATCATGGAACTAGAAAACTGCTGAATTTTCGAAAAATAAAAAAAAGGGGTGCACAATTTAATTAAATGATAAGGACACTGAAAAAGATTAATTAAGTTATGACAAGTGTCTGAAGGAAGTTGTGGATATAAAATAGGTACGCCCAATATAAGGTTATGACAAAGTCCGTATTTTAGATATAGAAACATCAAAAATATTTTAACCAAAAATTCGAAATAGAAGGTCCATAATACATTAATTGATTAAAAATGGAGCAA
This sequence comes from Mytilus trossulus, assembly GCF_036588685.1. Classification (NCBI taxonomy): domain Eukaryota; kingdom Metazoa; phylum Mollusca; class Bivalvia; order Mytilida; family Mytilidae; genus Mytilus; species Mytilus trossulus. The sequence continues at coordinate 54,263,852 of NC_086382.1, forward strand.
TTTTAGAATAGTTTAACAATTGGTTTTTGGGGTGACGGTTGGAAATACCTGCTGGGTGCCCCCATAGAATGCAATGTTCAAGTCCGTATCTTATACAAAGAAACCCCATAAAAGATTTTTTATTTTTTATTTTTATTATTTATAACTTCCAATTTACAACATAATATACACAAATATAATAGCAATATATAATATATAAATCTATAGATATTATCTAATCAATACATCTTTCTATTAGGAAGCAATTTTTTTTTTATTTTTTTTTTAAATATACAAATATAAGATAAAGAGTAAAGCAGTTTGAACACCGGAGAGAGAGAGATAGAAAGAGAAAGAGAGCGAGAGAGAATAGTGTGGTGAGTTTTCAATATAATTCATCTAGAAATTGAATTCTATTTTAGTATAGTAAATACAGCATTTTCATTTATAACATGTATATACATTTTTGTACTTAACTAAGCATGCTAAGTAATATATCAAAAGCATTCCATTCTCTGAGAAACTGATGTTCACATTTGTTTTTCATAGCAATATTTTTGTCCATTGCATACACATATTTTATCTTTTCTTTTACTGAGTTTATTGTCAGTTGTTTTTTAAAACATCTGGAATTATAAATATATTGCTTTATGGTAAGAAAAATAGTATTTTCTGCATTGCCTTTTGATATTTTTGCAGTGTTACCAAACAAAAAAACTTCTTTTTTAAAAAGTACACTAATTCCATTGGTTAGAAACCAATTTTCAATCTGTTCTAATAATAATTGTGTATGTTCACATTCCCAAAATAAATGTTCTAATGTTTCAATTTCTCTATTACAAAATGTACAATTTGGATTATCATAAATCTTAATTTTATGAAGAAATTTGTTTGTAGCTAAGATTCGATGATTGAATCTAAACTGTAGCCACTGTAACTTAGTATTATTTGTGACAACAAATGGCAGTTTATAAATTTTTTTCCAATGATTTTGATCAAAGCCAAAAATTTCAGTCCATCTTAACTGACTAGTGGGAACACTTCCATTTTTATTCAAAACAATATACATATCTTTAGATCCTTTTGAACTTTTAACAAGTCTTTTAATAGCAGATGGAATTAAAGGTAGTTCTAATTTGTGATTTTTTCCCACAAATGATTTTGATGCTTGATGTATAGCAGATATAATACTATTATATCTCATGAAATTCACATTTATCTGATACATTTCTTCTATCTTTTGATGAGAGAAAAAGGTCCCATCTTCATTTACAATATCATTTATAAATCTTATACCATTTTCAAAACAGTCTTTATAAAAAATAGGTTTATTTGCTACCTTTATATTATTGTTAAGCCAGATTGGACTAGCAAGAAAGCATTCCCAACTGTCATATTCATCTTTTTCTCTAAGAAGTTGCCATGCTTTCAGAACATCTAGCCAAAATTTATTTTTGATATGTTGCTGTAATTTTTGGATATAAACACTTCCACAACCATAAAATTTTTCAAGTTCTACATGAACATTTGACAAAAAAACATTCTGCCATTTGTTGTCTGTTTTAAATAATCTCCTTATCCATGTACACTTCAGTGCTAAAATAAATGCACTAAGATTTATCATTTTGAGTCCACCATCTTCAATATCATTTTGTAAAACATCTCTCTTAATTCTATCAATTGGTGAACTCCATATAAAATTGTACATAAGTTGAATAACATTTTTTAAAATATCATCACTTGGATTTGGTAAGGATATAAACAAATGATTTAAAATAGGCAATATCAATGTCTTTACTACAGTAATTCTACCAATAACAGTAAGATTTCGTTTTGACCATTGTCTTATTACACATTTAATTTGTACAATTTTTTCATCATAATTAATTTTTACAATTCTATCAAGATTAACATCAAAGCTTATACCTAGTACCTTAAAACATGTTTCTCCCCATGTAAGGTTTCTATTTTGGCATAATACCTCATTACTATACTTTTTATTTCCTATCCAAATAACTTGTGTTTTAGAAAAATTAATATTTAAACCAGATATATTTCCAAACCAATCTAATTCATTTAATGCTTCATTCAGAGATTCTTCTTTACCATCTAAAATAAGAGATGTGTCATCAGCAAATTGTGAAAGTTTGTGCTCAACTTGTGTAATTGTAATACCATTTATTTTATCATTATTTCGTATTTTTAATGCTAATATCTCAGCACAGAGAATAAAAATATAAGGCGACAAGGGATCACCTTGTCTACAGCCTCGTTCTATAGAAAAAAATTCTGATAGATGTCCTCCCTGGTTTACAGCTGATTTGATATTGTTATAAAAAACTTTAACCCAATTAATTATTGATTCTCCAAAATTGAACAACTTCAAGACACTGGTTAAAAATTCCCAAGAAATCGAATCAAATGCCTTTTCGAAATCTATGAGCAGCAAAAGTCCTGGAATATCTTTTTCCTCAGTAAATTGCATAATATCATAAATTAAACGAAGATTTTCTCCAATATATCTCCCACTTATAAATCCAGTTTGATCGAAATCTATCAGTTTATCTAAAACTGTTTTAAAGCGTTTTGCTATAACTCCAGAGCCAATTTTATATACTGTATTTAATAAAGATATAGGTCGCCAATTTTTTAAGAAATGTCTAGGCTTATTTCCCTTCGGCAGGCATGTAATGATTCCTTGTTTTTGCGTAACAGATAGTTCACCAATCTCAGTACTGTAGTTCAAGGAGTTTACAACAAAAATTTTCAAATCTTTCCAAAAAAATTTAAAGAACTCTGTGGAGAAACCATCAGATCCTGGTGTTTTATTATTTTTCATATTTTTCAATATCAAACCAGCTTCTTCAATTGTTATTTCACCTTCAAGATTTTTTTTCTCATCATCAGTTAGTTTTTTTAATTTTATATCTTTCAATCCTTCTTTAAGTTTACTGAATTTATCTCCCTTTGACTTGTCTTTATTCTTGTACAAATTTTCATAAAAAGATTTTACTTCTTTTAAAATATCTTTTTGTTTTGAAATTACATCTCCATTTTCTTTTACTACTTTTGGTATTATCTTATTTGTAAAATTTTTTGATTCTAGCCCACAAAAATAGCTAGTAGGTTTTTCACCCTCTTCTACCCATTGTATTCTTGATCGAATTATCTTCCCTTTAATTTTTTCTTTTCTTATATTTTCTAATTCACATTTTTTATTTTCCAAAATCTGTATTGAACCTTCATCTACCTTTTCTTCCAAAATAAGAATTTCATTTCTAAGATCTTTCTCTTGTTTTTCTTTTACCTTTTTCTTATAACTTGAATAAGATATAGTTTTACCTCTAATTTCCATCAACATTGTCTCAAGAAATAAGTGACTATTAATATTAAAATGGAGATCTTCATTATTCATGTCTTCAATTCTATCTATATCATAAATTACATATTGTTTTTTAACTTCTACTATTTTTTCTTTAACAATCTTTATATATTCTGGATCATACAATAATGAATTATTAAATTTCCACAATCCTCTACCTCGATCAAAAGGATTAAATTCTAGATTTAATACAACCATAGAATGATCAGAGCGATAGCTAGGCTCGATATTACAATTTTTCAAACAGCATAGTAAATCTTCAGATAAAAGAAAAAAATCTAGCCTTGCTTGTTTAAAGGGGGTTCTTTTTCTCCATGTGAAACGCTTCAAATCTGGGTAAAGTTCACGGAAAGGGTCAATGAGACACCTTTCCTGAATGATTTCTAAAACTTTCTCCCGAGCATTTGGGTTATTTACATGTAAATAATTATAATAGTCTATATCAGGGTTGAGAACAAGATTAAAATCACCACATATCATATAGCTATCATTACCAAAATCATCTATAATTGACATAATTTGATCATAAAAAATAGGAGTATCTATATTTGGTCCATAAATAGTTACAAATGTAAAATGTAAAGTATCAACAACTAAGTCTAATACTAAATAATTACCACCAACATCTTTTTTTTCTTTTAGGACCTTTAACTCAAAGTTGTTATTAAACATAACTGCTACACCTCTTGAATTTGAGCTATAAGATGAAAAATAACTATCATATCCCCACATAGCTCTTATATTATTTTCATTTTCACATAAGAAATGAGTATCTTGTAAACAGTAAATATTGTAATTCTTTGTTCTTAAATAGTTAAAAACATCTCTTCTTTTAACACTATCTCCTAAACCTTGACAATTAACAGTTAATACCTTCAGGGCACACATGATATGATGTCAGTAAATACACTAGCACATAATATGACCTTAAAAAAATCTAACAGTAATATCTGATTATTCTCAATGTGTGTAAAAATACTAAAGAAAAACATTTCACCAACATAAAGATGCATAAAAATGATAAACAGGATAACTCACCATAAACTAAACCAAAACAAAATGTAATGGAATGATATTGCAGAAATGCAATAATTAATAAAAAGAATAAAGGACTGGAAAGAAAAAGAAAGAGATAAAAACAAGAATTTAGCATCAAAATGGCAGACATTTTTGATTGAATTAATGTCAAAACAAAATTCTAGTTTTTTGCAGTATAATTGTTCTTTCAATTTTATATATCCTGTATATGATTTATCAGTTATGACATAGTCAACTATTTTACAAAGTGGAGACAACTTTTATAGTATTAAGATTTGTCCCATGAAAATAAGAATGGCACTTTTAACATGTTTAAAAAATAGATCAAAGTTCATCAAGACATAATGTACATGTAACAATGAGAGTCAAGTACTAAGTTAACTACTTATTTCCTTTGTCTCAATCTAAGAAAAATGTCATCAAATATATTGAACTTCAGCTGTAGACCATCAGATATCCTTCCATATACACCACAGTTGAAGTACCATACGTCGCTGAACCATTCAGTCTCATTTAGTCTTTTCATCAGTTCAATGTTCCTTTTGGAAATGTCATCATAAAATCTTACATGGTCTTGTAAATTCTTCTTTTCTCGCATCACTCTTCGTTTGACATCACTACTGAATAGTCTCACAATAAGAGGTTTTGGTCCTAATTTGTCAGATGGAATTCTATGGATGGCGACAACATCTCTTTCCTCAAGTTCAACATTCATGTCCCTTTTCACTTTACTAATAAAGTCCGCACGCAGATCTTGTCGCTCTCGCCATGGAAAGTTTATAACTCTTATGTTGTTTTTGCGAGAATATTGTTCATTGTAGTTGCTGCTGGTAATAGCTTCTCTTGTCAGTTGTTCATTTTGGTGTAGTTCTTTCTTTGTTGCAGATAGGCTTTTCATAGCTACCTCCGCTTTCTCCCTCAAGTTCTCATTTTCTATTGATAATGCATCTATTTTCTCTTGCATTTCCTCTATTACTTCTGATACTTTTTTATCAATTTTTGTCTCTATGGATGAAGTAAATTCTTTAAATAAATTCTTCACTATAGTAGTTACAATGACTTCCAGATCACTTGACTTAACAAGGTCTTTTGTTGCATTTTCAAGGTCTATCTTTTTTAATCCACCCTCCAGGTTTTGTTTAATTTCTTCTATGTCCCTTTGTATACTAATTATACCAGTCAGATCAACACTTGTATTTGATTCATTTGACACTTCAGAGTGAGTCCTTTTTGGTTGTTTATTAGGTTTTTCAGTTTTTTCTTTGTCAACTTTATCTAATTTGGCAGCTAGTAAAGTCTGAACAGTGTTTCCACATTTTCCACTTTTCACAGATTTGTTACTTGTAAGGCTATTGCCTCCAGGCATGTTGAATTAAATCCTTTGTTATCAAGTAAATATAATCAATAATAGGTGAACACTTGAATCCAAAAAAATGGTTATCTGTAAATATCACAAAAGTTCCACCAAATTTTTCTCATAAGTTGGCATCCAATGATTCAGCAAAATGTTATCTATCAGTCTATCCACTTTTCATCATGCAACAATTCATATAAAACACAAAAAACTGCAAAAAACTGGGAGCTGACTTTTTACAGTGTTTTCAGCTCGGCGGCCATCTTAATCTCCCCATAAAAGATTTTTAATAAAATTCGAAATACATTCCTTTTTTTTATATAAATAAGGCCGTTAATTTTCTCGTTTGAATTGTTTAACATTGTCATTTCGGGGTCTTTTATTGACAATTGGGATCCGGCGGTTTGAAAATCATTTTTAACTTTCAATGCATTTGTATGTGAACATATATTTGTAATCCTCTATTCTCCTGGATTGGACACCCTCTCCATTTAAAAATGTCTGGAAACACAATGTATATTAAGTGGTTTATAGGAGATGCGCTTACAAAACCGCGAAACATGTTGTACTGGTCCAACGGACGAACGGAAAGACGGACTTCATTATCACTATAAACCACCGCTTTACAAAGAGGTGTACAATTGCGTGTGAAAGAGACAGATCTACATCCAAAACAAAGTGAAGGAACTGTGATCAATTATAGGCTACAGTACGGCCTCGAATGTTTGTATAACAATTAAATCTGTGTGTTTGTACAATTTTAAGTATAACGGAGGACATTTCTGGAACTTATATAAACAAACAAAACTTCCTCTTATCTCAGCAACATTCAAACATCCTTATACTTAATGAAGTAAGTCGAGTACACCCTATCAAGCTTAAACATGATTCATAAGTTTTCAGGATGTGAATTTATTGAAATATATTTGTGTTATTTATAAAAATTGCCCCCTTCTAATGTATCGTAAATAACTTTGAAATCACCACTAGAATACAGTAAAATAACGACTGATCATACAGTTTCAAAATATACAAGCGAGACTGATCGTACAGTGAGATATTCAAACAAGTGTAATTTTCTTATTTCTGGCTTCAAAGATCTGGCTGAAACTTTTACCACCACTTAAAATATACTTTATTTAGTTAATTAAGTCTGGGTTTTACGTTAATTGTACAGTAAGGGTGCCAAAAGATTGTTTTTAGGTTCACCGACTGATTTTCCTTAGTGATGCACTTGAAAATCTCTTGATTAAGGCAAAGATACGAATAATGAATGTGCTAAATTTAATTATAAACCATTTGTGAATATCGATGTCAGCTGAATTAAGCATTAAGCAATGTACAGATGAACATCTTACCGTTTAATATAGTATATCCAACAAATTTAGAATGTGATCCAAAAAGTTCTCGCTTCGAAAATCGCGACTTCCGGATAGCGTACAGAATAGTATCTACACTGTGATAACAAGTATTAAAGCAAAAAGAAGTTTAAATATTTTTTAGACTTTACATTTATGCTTCATGATCAAGAAATGTTTATGTAGCTAAGAAATAGTTTATATAATGTCTGTGAAGCCATTTTGAAAATTAAAGTCATATATATCGAGATATATTCAAAAAAGAAACAGCTGGTTTATATAAGAATTATATAATATTAATCATATATACCACATTTTTAACTTAATTGATTCATAAAATTTTAATGACCTTTTGTACCATAAAGGGTGAAGAAGATCCCGAACACATATAGTAATAGATAACCAAAGGTCAAATGTTTTCCCATTTGAAATTATTTTTTTACTTTCCTCACTCTGTGTGGACCCTACAGCTACATAGTCAAAATTGATTTGGAATATGGACCCTTGACCTAGTTAAATGTTCAAAACAGAGAATTTGATCAGTTAAGAACTGTAATGGTTTGATTAAGAAAAATTGAACCCCCTCTGTGGTATGCTTCTACACATTTTTATTTACAATTTGTATGGATTTAATTTTTCTTTATTGGCTTGTGAGCAGCTTTAAAATGCAACATGCTTTATACAGAAAATATGTTTTGCTTTCTTTGTTGAAACAGTATTTTAAAAATTTCAGCTTTAAATTATTACTGATTAAATCCAATATCCATAGTCTGAATTTCTACAATGAAAACTTTTATCAAAGTCTTTGAATATGTGTACATACTGGGAATTTTATATTTTCTCATTTAAAGCATTCTGTCTTGGCATTCTTTTTAGAAATATGCAGAATTAAAAATGTAACTCATTTTAACGATGTATGATAGATAAATACATGTACATATTATATAAGTAAGAGACCAAAAATATTAACAAGTACATTCATGGGTTTAAGTTTTAAGTTCAAGTAGTTTACCACTTGTATTCGTCAAGTAGAAAGATTAACTGCAGGATTAAATCATACACAATATTTCAAAGTTAAATATATATTTAAATAATTCATTGGAATTCATGCCTCAAGAATCTGTTATGATGAATACTAAAACAATTTAAAAAATTACTGGTCTTTCATATGTTTTAGTTCAAAAAAGGATAGTTGTATACTCAAAGCTAGTCGCCTTTATTGTTTTTTGAAGAATATTTATTTGGTTTATGTTATCTGTGGTTTTTTTCAAAGTCTAACAGACTAAAGAAAAAAAATCACTTTTTATTTAGAAATATTTGTTCTAATTTGACTCATTGAATAAAGGGTAATGGTATCATTTTTTAACAATTTTGTTTCATTTTTATTATTTTTATTATTTTTATTATTTATATCCTTTGAAAATGTTTTTTATCAATATATCTTTACTTGGCTGTTTAATTATTTTTCCCAACTAAATGAGCCAATGTGGTATGGGCATTGCTCATTGTTGAAGGTCATACAGTGATCTATATATGTTATATTTTTTGTCATTTGGTCTCTTGTGAAGAGTTGAAGTCAACTTCTCACTCAATGTCTCAAATACAGCAATGTCATTAGTAAGCTAAACAATAGAATTTAGGTATGAGATCAAAATAGTCAATTAATAGGTTGGTTGCTAAGTTTTTGGGGAAAAAAATAGGAGCAAGGAAAGATTTGCTATTCACAATAACTGAATCCTATTGTTTTATTTCCTTTCAAACAAAAAAAACCCAATTTTTTTAAGACTATAAGCATATTCATTTATTCACATATTTATATTATATACTGGATTGTGTAAACTTGCCATGAAACCATTCAAGTTATGAGGGATGAGTTAAATTTAGAAAGTATACTAGAATGATACCTATGTATCAGACAAATGCCACTTGATAAGAAGAGGCAGATTAAGTGGGTTTTCCTGAGGTACCCAGGCACCCCCCCCCCTTTTGTGAGAAAAATATGGTTGATTATTTAGGAATCAATTGAGCATGACTGGAGTGGGTCCCTTCTTTAGCAGTCAGTGGGCCCCCCTTATGATAATTTCCTGATACACCACTGATAAGGGAAAAATAAATATCAGTCTTAAACAAGACATGAACAAAGATAAAAGGTCAAGGTGAAATCCTATTTTCTTCACTGTGATATTTTTGTTGTGATTTTTTTTTATTGTTTATTTTTATTTTGCAGATTGAAATGTTATGTTTTATTAGTCTCTCAGTCATATTTACAATGTTATGATTTTGTATTCAACATATGAATAGGTTATTTTGTTTTATCCTATTGTTAAATATTGTAAAAGATAGAAGTTATACAAAAAAGTAATCCATAAGTAATGATCATCCTTCAGCATTCAGATAATCACAGGATATAAGCACGACATAATACAGTAAAACCTTGTTTTTAGACTACTTAAGGTGGTACTTAACACTTTAACTAAAATTAATTTGGCTTGTTTTATTTTCTTAAAATTTTGACAAAGTATTTACTTTAACCCTTTGACAAAAATATAAAAATTTCAAAAAATTTGAACCAACCGTTTTATCAGAAAAATTACACTGGTTATTTAGCAGTTTGACAAAAACTTATTTTGATCTTTAAAAAGCTCAATTTTCCCTTAACAACACAACCTAATTAAATATTTAGCTGATTTTACAGAGTTATCCCCCTGAAGTGTTGGGTACCACCTTAAGGAGAAGAGCACAAAGTGTTCTCATGAGACAGTTAAGCTTTCTTTTATATGATTCAATATCATATTAAAGCTTCACCACTTGTATGATATTATGCATTCCAATATACATATAAAACATTGTATTTAACATTACATAGTGGAAAACATATAAATATATATATGAAGTATATTAAAACTAACATGTGTGCAATTTATATAAAATGTGTTACAGATGAACTTAAGGTGGTACCTAACACTACAGGGAGATAACTCTGTAATGTCAGCTTAATGTTTTAATAACGTTGTGTTGTAAAGGAATATTAAGCTTCTCAATGATCAAAATTGGTGTTTGTCAAATTGCTATATAACCAGTATAATTTTTTGACAAAACGGTTGGTTCAAAGTTTTTAAACTTTTTACGCTTTTGATTAAGTGTCAGATTAAATACTTTGACAAAATTTTATGAAAATTAAACGAGCCAAATTAATTTTAATGAAAGTGTTGAGTACCACCTCAATTAATGGTCATATAACACCAGCTTTTGCTTAATAGCCGTCTTAATACATGTGGTCTCTAAAGCAGGTTTTACTGTATATGAGTTTCTACAATGTATGCAAATGATAACTTTTGACTTAGCTTGTAAGAAATACATATATGTATTCTGGTATATACATACTTTGGTGATGAAACTTTACTTTATTATTATTGAACCCTGTTTTGATTACATTTTTACAATATTAACAATTTTGTGCAGTTGGTACATATTTTGAACTTTACAATAAATTAACTGTCTCAGGTTGGTTTCTCACTGATAATCATACATTGCTTTTATCTTGTTCGTCCGCATATTACTGAGAATCATAGTATGACTTTGAAATTAGCATAAAAATTCATCTCAATCATGTCTCTGACTATTCATCTTCCAAAATAATTTACTGTAGATTCATTTAAATATATTCATGATATTCTGATAATTGTCAGTAAAGAGAAACCACAAGTATAGGTTTCAACAATTAGGCATGTATATCAGAATTTGTTTAAATCCCAAAATTAAGTCCCTATGAAAATGCAACTGTTTTCATAATCCATAGAAATCTGTGCCCATGAAAAAATAATAATACACACTTCAAGAAACTACTTAATGTTGATGTATTAATTTATGTTAATCAGTTAGACATGATATATGTTTCATTCTTTGTCATTGGATATTTATTATTGCCTGATTTTTTTCTCTTTATTATTTTCTCAGTTAGTTTTCATTGTTTTAAATTATTTCAGTGCTTTAAATTGTAATTTTTGTGATTATATATACATTCAAGTGTTACAATTTATTTCAAAATAAGAATCATTGGAAAATTTATTGTATTTATTCTAAAGTATATTTTTGTTTATTATTATCATCATTTTCTTTCGATACCAGGTTATATTATAATTTATTTTTAATTAAAACAAAATATTACGGATACCAATCCATTAAAAGTATGAAAATTGTATGTAATGCTGAATTTCACTGGCTGAAGTTTTTTAAAAGTCATTAAAACATACTTTAGTAATGTTTTTGGAGAAGATATCAAAATGGAGTCTTTAATTCAATGTTTGACCTTTATCTGTTAAGGATTCTACAACACTTGACCAGTTGAGATCATACCTGTCACAATTCTAAATGTATGATGTTGCTGTGCTGTAATGGTAGGCAAACATACATATGGTGTATGTACAAAGCCTATACATTTTCAAAGGTTGACCATCATACAAAATTTAAAAACATTTTTTTTTTAAATACATGTATTTGTTTCTATTCAACCATGTTTATTATTCATTATTTTATTGAGACTGGAATTTTTATAATAAGTACTTATTTTGCCAAAATGTCCATATTTCGTACACAATGCAATAAATATTTTTATTGATGACAATGAGTTTTTTGTCCTTTGTAAAGATATGTACAGTCCATAGAGGGGTTATTAATGTTATTGTATTACCATGATTACTGAATATGTGGTTTATTTATTTTGTGTATAAAATAATGATCACAACAAATTAAAGGCTACATTATAAAAAAGTATGTTATTTTTGTCTGCCACTTTAGTATTTATTTGATGCTTTTGAATAATTTAATATTTATTGTTGTTAAATTCAGTTTGCCGCCTTAAATTATAGAAGGCTGTTCAATGATTATTCAGTGTTCATCTGCTACCTTTACTGACCTTTGATTGATGGCTATCTAAATGACAATCACACCATGTCTTTGTTTCGTTCTGTAAACCAACTTATTTTTTGTCATCAATTTAATTATACAACTTTCGCGAGGTGAAAAATACAATAAATATAGATCTTCTTGAAATTGTTGAAAATTTATATCTTTATATAAAAATGTCAAAATAATTTAAAAACCTGAATACATGTATAAATCACAGCAAAGTTGGCTACAAAGGGCTTAATGCAAAATAAAGTATCTATGGAATTAAGTTGGTTTACAATATTTAATCCAAGTACAACATTGAATAAATCTTTGTATTCATTAAGCACAAAATCAATGACAAGTAAAAAGGAAAACCGAGAATTAATAGAAATATTGGACAATACAACAGACTAAACCAATCATCAACAGCCCACTCATAAAACAATAGTTCTATAAACAATGACATAGATATATATACAAATAGAACAACAAATGGGGAAATTTTAACTTGTGGTTGATAATAAGATATTTTTTTTTTGTCAAGCTTGACAATGGGATAGTCATCCAGTGGCAGCAGTTGTATTAACTAACTTCTCCAAAATTTTATATTTTAGACGGTGGAAGACATGGATGCTTCATATTTTGTACATGTATACGAGGCTCTGTATATAGATGCCTTATGTTATGAAATTTCAGTCTGCCATGTGTTTAATGGTCATTGACTTCATTTTCATGGTTTAGTGATTTCTTGAAAACATTTTTTTTGTAACGTTAATTTCTCTCTTATACGAGTAATACATTTGGCGTAGGATAACTATATATAGTATGTGTGTCTCTTGCACACATGTTGCAAGGCCCTTGTGCCTGTCAGAAAGTTTTCATATGAACTTTACCTTATTTCATGGAGCAGTGAACAAGGTTAAGTCCATATCTCAGATATTATAAGCAATATATTACTATATTTGGTGTATGGAATAAATGTGAGGTTTACATGTCCTACTTGCAGGTGTCATCTGACCTTGACCTCATTTTCATGGTTTTCCAGCTTATCTGACTTTGGCAGTTGACCTAATTTTTTATCTAATCATGTAAAGATTATGTGAGACTTGTAGTATAATCTTATATTTAGAACTGTCAAAATGAATGGTCATTATGTGCACTCTTATGTTATTCTAGAGTTATGACCCTTGATTGATTTGGAAATGGATCTTTATATAGTTTCCATGCAGTTACTTATGCAATGATATGAACCATTGAGTATGAGTGAATAAGTCTTTGAAATTGTACCACACGATTCCATACCACAAAAGAAAAGTTGGTATTAATGAATATAGTTGTTGTTCTAACTGTCGACAGTAGATGCCAAAAACTAACATTTTTCTTGTTTCTTGAAAATAATTTTTGTATAAGTGTATGAATCTCTATGAAATTGTACCACAATTTCCCAAACCAAAAAGGAAAAGATTGGGACAGATTTTTTTATGCTTTGACCCTAATTGTTTAGAATTAACGAGCCCCAAAAAAGTATCAATTTTTGTATAAATTACTTATTTCTTGACCAATTTCAATGGGGTTTCATTCTTACTTCAGCATTCGCAAGGGGTACAATCAAAATCACGTGATGGATATACAAACACCGGAAGTTATAGTCGAACTCGCCGCTTGAAAGGTTAGTAGTTGCATTGTCTTGTTTATATCAATTAAATTTTGATTAATAAGTTGGCACACCGAATGTCGGATAGTATGTAGTTTTGAAATACACAATTGTTTTGCTAGAAAGCGTGCAGTTATTGCAAACACTTCGACACAGTTCCAAATTTTCGACGGATAACACACACACTCAATATTTTTTCAACGGATAACCACACACTTTGAATATTTCTACATCTACACATCTACATAATACTTCTTAACTTCAATATGTTGAAGATTACAAGAAGGCACATGCTAGGGAAACAAATTAAAACTAAACATATTTACAATAATTTCAAGAAAAAACATTTTTTTTAAAATTTTTGTATATAGATAAAAACATGGTTTGATTTGGCAATAAATATGTGGTTTTGCACCAGACTTAAAAGCTTCTAAGTCTGGGCTACAGGCTACTTGGTATGTTAGGGAATTCCACAACCTTATTGTTCTAAGGAAAAAATGAATATAAATGATAGTTTGTGGGAGAGAATGGCTGTATAAATTTATGTTCTTTGGATGGTATTCAGTGGCGGATCCAGAGGGGGGGTTCCGGGGGTCCGCACCCCCCCTTTATTTTGGCCGATCAATGCATTTGAATCGGGACATATGTTTGCACCCCCCTGCACCCCCCCTTTGCCCTGGGCTAGCACCCCCCCTTTCGAAAATACCTGCATCCGCCACTGGTATTAGGTATGTATTTACTGGGATGGAGACTATTTGGTGTTGAATTTTATATAGCATGGTGACGGATGCAAAATTTCATAAAATTGTTTTCTTTATGATTTGTTTGGCAAAATAAATGCATGTCTCAATTAAACACCGCTACTATTGATTTATACAATATTTTTTTTACGATAAACGCTTGGTTTATTGTCGAAAATCCAATTTTCAAAAATGATACCACACACACCGAAAAAAACAACGGATAACACACACACATTATTTAAGCTAATCGCAAAGAACGTAAAAACAAACAATCATCATGACATGCAGTTCGTACTAAGTGGTTGTCTTCGTGAGTTTATAGTCTAAACCATTCATTATTTAAGTTTATCTCATATAAATAATGAAATTTTGGCTAGTATTTGTGGCAACATTTGTGCGACTTGTGATTGGATCATGCCATGCTTTTACGTATTCTGTAAAATGTTTTTTTTAAATTTTAGGACATACATTGGCCAGAAAAAAAATCAAAGCTTGATTTAAACAAAAAGAGGGATAAGGCTTATATTAAATTGTTCTTATGTTTTTAGTATAATGTAGTAAAATACATCATTTGACTTTGCTTGAAACTTTGTACATACCTTCAGTTTCGGTCTGTGTGTGTGTGTGTTATCCGTTAAATTAATGGGGTGTGTGTGGTATCATTTGTGAAAATCGGCAATTCTCCTGTCAAACGACTATTTATCGTAATTATTTGATTGATTAAATCAAAATTAAAGATGATGAATTAAAAAATACATTCTTTTTCCACTAAAAACTCCCATAACATTGACTTTTCAGAAATTTTGTTATAAAAACATATGAGGTGTGTGTGTTATCTGTTGAACTTTTGGAACTGTGTCGAAGTGTTAGCATTAACTGCAGACTTTCCAGCAAGGATAATTGTGTATTTCAAAACTAGATAGTATCCGACATTCGGTGCACTACCTTATTTATTTAATTTTATTGATATAAACAAGTAAATACGACTACTTACCTTTCAAGCGGCCTGCTCGACTGTTACTTCCGGTGTGTGTATATCCATCACGTGATTTTGATTGTACCCATTGATTCGTGGGGTTATTTGATAAGGTGAATTAAAATGTATATTTATAAAATTTTAAATTGGTCCACATTGAGGTCTAAACAGTGAAATTTTATAATTTGTTTAATCATCAAAATTGTGATGTTTGGGTTCTTTGATGTGCTGAATTTAACCATGTATTTAGATTTTAGCTATTTGATTATAAAAGGGAATTTTCGAATGTGTTCCTAAACAACAATGATATACTGAGTCAGAAACCTATATATAATATAATGCTGTGGTAAGTATTTAATCACAGTCCAAATTCAGAATTATACCAAGCTTGAATGTTGTGTCTACTTGTCCCATCTGTTCGGGGTTAAACCTCTGCAGTATTATATCAAGCTGTGCTGTACTGCAGTGTGTTTTATTTGCAGTTGTACTCTAAATTTAAGATAGAGGAGATAAGTTGTTTTGAATATGGATACATATTTCGTTCATAATATAACTGGCACACTTAACAAACATTACAAATATCATATAAAAAAGAAGATGTGGTATGATTGCCAATAAGACAACTATCCACAAAAGACCAAAATGACACAAACACAAACAACTATAGGTCACCGTACGGCCTTCAATAATGAGCAAAGCCCATACTATACCATAAGCATATTCTCACGGTAAAAAAAAATCATCAAGCATCTTAATGATGTCAATCCAACAGACCTCATTTGTAGATCACAATGACATTTTATTATTAGAGTAAATGATTTGTTTCAAAAACAATACATCATTGCACTAACTTCGCTTATCTAGAAAACAGTGTTCCTATTTATTGGCTTTATTATAATTTAACTGCAGTGAAAAAGGATGTACTAAGAACAGCTTATATTTACTTAACTTACGTAAAATAAAATATGTTTAGATATTTGTTTCATCCTGGATATCTATCAGTTTTCATTCTTTTTATCTGATTATATCTTCTCTTGAAATAGTAAGTTCTTTCTAACATTACAGTCTTTTGATTTGCCTGTTCCCTGAATTAACATTAGTCTGACTAATTAAAGTTACACACAAAATAGTCCTTAGAAGGGATCGCTAACCACTATAATCATATCCTTTAATGAATTATAATACAACAACAGAGGCGGATTTAGGGGGGGCAGGGGGCCCGCCCCCCCCTTTTTGAGAAAAAAAAATTGGTTTATAATATAGTGAATCACTGAAGCATGAAGGGAGTGGGCCCCCTCTTAGGCAGCCAGCAGGCCCCACTTATGAAAATTTCTAAAAAATGTATTTTGATTCAAGAAAGTCACTAATGTCAATCTATTTAATTACACACTGGTTTCTTTTTCACGAAATAATGATTCTTAACACTTTCACTACTGATTAATTGGAAGAATCCTTGTAAAATTCGGTTGCAATAACTCAAATAACAGATTGACAATTTTTTCAGGGTATATAGATCTAACTGTGCTCAAGGATTTGCATATAAGTCTCACTATAGGTCACTATACAAACCCTTGGTGTGCTGATCACCTCCCCCCCCCCCCCCCCCCCAATTACACTCTTAATCTAGATTCATTAGTTTCAAAGTCATCAGCAAAAAATAAAAAAATAAATTCTTAAAAATCGGCAATTTTTTAGACAGATTGTTATTGAAGAGTTAGACTGTAGTGTTTATTTGTATAAAAAAAATTAAGTGATGTATTGCATTTAATATAAAAAAAATGAATAACAAAATATCAAATATTTGTGTTTTTTTAGAATCAATTTTCAACTTAGCCATTTAAGGGGAGATAGCTCTTTTAGTAAGAAAATAAACTAGAATTACATGGGAATTATTTTTTTACTTGTAGCTATTATTATAGTCCCAGCTTGTAGTAAGGACTAGTAAGACAATTTTTACACCATTTTTAATTTTATTTTCTAAAAGCACATTATTAAACCTATCTTTTCATATTTTATTTAAAAATTCTATTTCGTAGATTTTTTATTTATGAACAAACTGAGAACTATATGCAAATTTGGGTAATTTTGCATGACTTGTAGCTTTAAAATAGCACAATGACCTATACTTTTTTATTATATCTAAAAATAAAAAATCTCTGGTTAAATCTTCATACTCAATTACGAATAGATAGTTTGACACACAAACAAATTTCTGAATACAATGTAATTTTTTCTCCACAAATTTATAAAGAATGTATGAATAAAATCATTCAAATGGCTAAACCTTTTGACCATAATGATTTTAATACGCAAGTTGCTGATTTGTATTCCAACAAAATAATCAACCCCCCTTTTCCCCACAATATCCCTCTTCTGAGTTTAGACTGAGGAGTGCTATCCCCTGTCTTGATACCTACGATCAATAATTTAACCAGATTTGAGACATATTTATCATTGATTCTAAACGAAAATCAAACGAATAAAGTAAAAAAAATAACGTGGCAAAACAGTAATATGACTCGAGTACACCCTCTAAATAATGCATGCAATTACCATGAAATCTATACGGTATACCTCAAAATTATCAAGAATTTTGCAATGACGAAAGATAGATACAATTGTGAATAACGCAATGTTGTCTTTAAATTGTCATGTTTGTTAGAATAAAAATAATTTTCTCTTTATATGAGAAATTGTGTGCAAAGTATTCCTTTGCAGGAGGGATTTTCAATAACAGAAGACGCTTTTATTCAAACGTTTTACCAACCTTGACCAAATGGCGGCAAATTTTGATGACTGGAGATAGAACAGTCAACTTATTATCGAAAATTCGCATCTTTGTCAGTAAAAGACAACTGCAAGAGGGAAAACAATACGTATACCAGATAGAAATAGACCAATTGACATGCAAAACTCGAGGTGACAATCACTTTTAAAAGAACTCGTATGGCATCATGCCATGCATGCTGTATTTGTAAACCAAAATAGTGTTCCCCTAGGATATTATGCATCTATTAATTCCCCCCCCCCCCCCATCTTAGCAAATAATTCTATAAAATTAATAAATACACAAAATACAAAGACAATGTTTGATGGATGGAGTTGGAGATGTATAATACAATAGACCACTTTCGAGTTCATCCGTCACTGGAGAAAACTCGTCAATTATACGCGCCTTTGTGATGTCATTTATCAGATAGAGGGGCTCGCCATTATCCTGCACTATAAAAGTTCAAGTTCATCAAGCGTCTAAGTGATTGTCATTGTGCACTGTAAACTAGAAATAATATTTGTTCTTTAGGTAACTAATCACAATTCCCTATAAATAACAGAAGTGCAGATTGTCAATTATAAATGAGAGTTTGGTTTGCCAAATTATTCCTGCAATATAACTTTATAGTTATTTAACCACTCGCTCAACATTGAAACGGAAGTCATGGTCACACACCTAAACACACGAGTGACGTTCACTAAAACCAAAGTTTTTGACAGAAATGCACCGAACTCGAAAGTTGTCTATTGGTATTATAATGAACTAGGACTTTTGCCATTAGAAACTTTCATAAAAACCAAAACTATGATGTACCTATCTAGATTAAATAATGAAAATATAACCCAACTTCATAATGAAGCCTTTAAATTAACTAAAAGTTTAGATACCAAGGGAACATACTCTTGGTATACTTTTGCAAAAATGTGTCACAAGATAAAAATATTGACATTAAACTTATTGAGGAAACTAATACTTTAAAACAGACTAAAATGTTAAAACCCCAATTAAAAAAAAGTTATATATATCAACTATTATCAAACTCTTATTGATGATAAAATAAATAACTTAAATGAAAATAATAAAATATATCTATATAAATTTCTTAAATCTAATATAAATAACCAAATGCAATACTACCTATCACACCCAAGTAAAGAGACAAGAAAAATGTTAAACAAATTTAGAATAAGCGATCATTGTCTCTTCATAGAAACTGGACGATATACCAAAATACCACGAAATGAAAGAAAATGTAAAATATGTAATATCTTGGACAATGAATTTCATTTTTTCTTCAACTGTAAAATAAATAAAAATAAAAGAGAAATCTTTCTAAAATATTATATACAAAAATATGTAAATTTTAATACACTTAATTTTACTGATAAACTCGTGATAATACTTAATTCATCAACACCAAATGATGTAAAAGCAGCTGTTTCTTTTATTAAAGAGTCATTAGAACTGAGGAAAGGAGAACAGTAACTGTTTTTATCATATTTCTTATAATATTGTCGAGTTTTAATTATGTTTCATTATGTTTGTTTGTCAATGTATTTGCTACAACCAAAATTGGTTTTTGTATGTTTTGCAAATAAAGATATATATATACATGACTGATGGAGTGTCAAAAAAAAAAAAAAAAAGGGAAGTTATAAAAGTTGGGCACTATATATAGTTCTAATGATTACTGATACATTTTAGTCTGTACTGTTCCCCCTGTATTAGTCCACCCACTTTTCAGTGTGAATATCATTAAATTGTCAATTAATCCAATGCACTTTCATAGACAATGTTTGAGTTGCATTTTTGTCCAAACTCTGGATTTAAAGCTCATTAGAGCTTATGTTTGTCTATGATTATATACCTTGCAGACTTTAAATAAAGCTTATTGATTATTATTATTATCAGAGAACATCATTCCTGCTTTTAGGGGCAAAGTCACTTCCTTTCGAAACCATGATGAGCAATCAGTTGGAAAACTATGATGCTACATTGCATGAATTATTCAGCAAATTGAATTTTTCGTAATTCACATTCAGCACTGCTGTCATTCGGGCATTGTGATTAAGTACCTACAGAACAAACATTATTTCTATTTTATCCTGCACAACGACAATCACTAAGATGTTTGATAAACGTGAATAGTGCATATAGATTAGACCGTTGGTTTTCCCGTTTGAATGGTTTTACACTAGTAATTTTGGGGCCCTTTATAGCTTGTTGTTCGGTGTGAGCCAAGGCTCCGTGTTGAAGGCCGTACTTTAACCTATAATGGTTTAATTTTTAAATTGTTATTTGGATGGAGAGTTGTCTCATTGGCACTCACACCACATCTTCCTATATCTATAGATACAGGTCTTGTAAATGACGTCATATGATAAAGACGCATATAATTGTTGAGAGTTGTAACTGGAAACTTTATCAATGGAAATTTAAAACTGAATAGATTTTTCAGTTCTCACTTTCTTGAGAAAAAATCTTAGTTCTGTCACAACAAAAAAAAATGTAGAATGACCCTAGCCTGCAGTTCAGTAGCTAGTGGTCCACAATTAAAATTTTAAGAATATTGTATATAATTCAGTTGAATTTTAGATAATTATCTTTCAGCTTCAAACACATGTTTTGATTTAGAAGGTGCAGATCTCTTCCATTGGTCCAAATTGACTCCATGATGAATTCTTAGCTAAGGAAATGAAATAACATTAAACAACAATTGATTTCAATATTGTCAACCTTTCTACATGTTCTAGCTGTTCTTTTGTATGCAACTATATTGGCATTTGCAAGTCTGTGTTCCATGGAGATTTTAACCCCACCCCCTCATCATGGTTCATTGACTGAAACTTTTTCATAGTTTAAAAGGTTATGTTTGTGTCATTTCCAAGGAGGTTGTTTAGCCATGTCATGGTTTTATTGACTGAATATTTGCATAATTTATAACATGCCAGAGTTTTGCTCTTTTTATTTCAACATTTGCATAATTTAAATTACCAAAAGGCAAGATATATCTCTGTGTTAACAGTTTATTTAATATATGAAATTAATTCATTCTGTAATAGAATTGCATGCTCATTTTTATAATTCTATTTCAGAAAAGAATAGAACCACTTCAATATGTTTGGTAGATTAATGTCCAAAGTATTTGGTAAGTAAATTGACCATTAAAACTAAATTATTACAAAGAAAGTAGATTTACTTTAACTTTAGCTAACACACACATCAGGTTACTACTATTCATTGTGTCTCAAGGCAAGAGGTTTCCTGATAGTCCATGTTTAAACAATAAAAAAATAAAAATTTACCAACTAAGAAATAGTTTTGAAACAGCTCACAGCAGAGTAAGTGCCAAATGTTAGTAAGGGCAATGCCAAAAGACAAAAAAAATGAAAATGAAAAGAGTTTCAGGGAAAAGAGTTATACTAAACAGGAAAAAGGAGACACTATTAGACAACTATTTTGTATTGTCAAGGCACAGGACTGTAAAGCTTATCTCTTAATGACACAGACACTTCTATTGGTCAAAGAGAAGCCAAAGATACCACAGGGATATTCAAACTCACAAGTAAAAAAAACAAACCATAACAACACGATGGCTAAAAGTCAAACAAACAACAGTTCACATAACACATATAAAATTGAAGACTGAGCAACAAGAACTCCACTGAAAACTATGAATGATCTTGGGTAATCCCCTTGGAAAAATTAATTATGTCACAAGTTGCATTGCATTTGTTATCATGCCTTCATTTCACAAAGATACAGATAAAATATTTAGTGATCAGATTTTTTTTTTTTTTTTCGTTATTGTTTTTTGGACAGATATAATATATGCAACTCCAGGTACATAGGAACTCTGTTCTTTGATAATTGTTTTAAATCTGAAATCAGCAATACATTAAAACCCGCAGGATTCAATAACCTTTCAAGATTTCCATGTTTATAAATTGATTATTTTGTGGTTAATCATTATCCGACAATAGTGACTGATATGAAATGTAGAATTGATTTGGAAGGACCTCTTATAGAAAGAAATATACCATAACTTTTTCTAGGGATTGAAAAGAAAACAGATGAAAGTTCTTCAAAAGAAAGAAGGCATTCATTTGAAGATACAAGCCCACGTAAACATCATACAAGGTCAAAAGGGAAGAGAAGGTCCACTCCAGAAGCAAAAAGACAAAGAAGTGAGGAACCTCCACTTGGTAAGAAAAAGTCTTCCAGGATTTTCTAGATGAGTTGAAGACTTATTATTGGCCTTTGGCTGTTTTCTGTTAATTCATGTGTCAGATTTTTCTTTCTTTGACACATTCCCCATTTCCATTCTCAATTTTAGCCTTACAATTAGAAGAGTAGGTCATACTAGTAAGATGAAATCTAGTCCTGAAAGAAAGAAAAAAAAGAGAAGAAAAGTGATCTTCTACTCTGTCAGAAAAATTGTAATTCTTAGACAAATCTAGACAAAATTAGATTTAAATACGCTATATGACCTGAGATTTCAATCTTCAATGCAGGTTATGACCTGCATTATCATCGTCACAGGTTGACAGGTATGAAATACAAAACAATATGTCAAAACTGATAGTGATAGTAGTAGACAAAAGAAGAGGAAAAAAAGACATTATTATTGTTTTCTTAAAAATTTGGCATCAAATTTATTGTCCATCTCTTAATACTGTGTTAAAAACTTTGTTTAATTGCAGCTTTTTCAAATGTAAAAATTGAAGAAGGAGCTTCAAAGGGAGATAACTCTGTAGATCGTAGTCCTGACTCTGAAAAGTCATCATGGATAAATGTGGAAATAAAACCACCCTCAGTTAACCTACAAGAATGTAGTACAAGTATGTATTAAATTTTAAGATACTTTTAATGCTATGGCGTATAGCACTCTTTGTAACCCAGACCTTTTGTCATTCTGAAAATCCTTTGTATGTTATCTATTGAAATACATTTTAGATAGTTGAAAATCAACAATGGGTTTCAAGAGGACAACCATTTGACTAGCAAAGAACATAGAAGTTGTGTGTGAAAAAGTGCATTTCATTATTGAGATGTTTTAACAAAATATTAAATTATAAAAATGATTAAATATATTTTTTTTTTTAGCTCACCTAGGCCAAGTGAGTTTTTCTCATCACTTGGCATCCGTCATCTGTCTTCGTTAACTTTTACAACAATCTTCTCCTCCAAAACTACTGGGCCAAATTTTACCAAACTTTGCCACAATCATCATTGGGGTATCTTGTTTAAAAATTATGTACTGTGACCCTGCCAACCAACCAAGAAGGCCACCATGGCTAGAAATAGAACATAGGGGCAAAATGTAGATTTGGCTTATAACTCTGAAACCGAAGCATTTAGAGCAAAGCAGACATGGGTTAAATTGTTAATCAAGTCAAGATCTATCTGCCCTGAAATTTTCAGATGAATCGGATAACAGGTTGTTGGGTTGCTGCCTCTGAATTGGTAATTTAAAGGAAATTTTGCCGTATTTGGTTATTATCTTGAATATTATTGCGCACCCTATTGAACCTTTCCATAGATTCACCTGCAAGTTACCTGTCCATTTAAACTTTTGGCAGTTCTATTGTCCCATTGAACAAATACAACAGGTATTGTTCTCTGTATAGTTTATTCACTCAGACCTTTAAATTTCTTCTAACTGAAATCTATCACTCATTGATTAATCCACCTGAGTAAAATGTTTATCTGCTAAACTGGTAGAAATTACATGTTGGCTATTAGTATTAAAACTGTATATGAGTTTGAATGTAGTATATTTTCAAACTGTTGAATGTAAACACTGATTCAAACATTTAATAAAAGTTGATTTCTGAAAAAAATCAACATTGTTTCTTTTTCCAAAAAAAAATTGATAAAAAAAACCTAAAAATGCAATGGAATGTCGATTTTTATATATGAAGGCCTCCTTAAAAGTATTCTATAACTAAACATATACTAAAAGATGCAAATTTTCATACGAACAATACTTTTTTTTTTAAAACAAACTTTTTATGGTTAAATTGTTATCTATTTTGAACAGATTGAAAAAAATATAATAAATGTTTAATAAACATGAAATCACAGGCATTTTTTTTTTATGTGAAACAAGTAATTTCTATCAGTTTAGCAGGTAAACTTTTTACTCTGGTAGATTAATCAATGAGTGATAGATTTCTCTTAGAAGAAATTTAAAGGTCCTGGTGAATAAACTATACAGAGAACAATACCTGTTGTATTTGTTAGATGGGACAATAGAACTGCCAAAAGTTTAAATGGACAGGTAACTTGCAGGTGAATATATGGAAAGGTTCAATAGGGTGCGCAATAATATAAATAGTGATAAATTGTAAACAACAATAATGTTCAGAAAAGTAAGATCAACAAATGAGTCCACATGAACAAATTGGTCAGTTGACTCCTTAAGGAGTTATTGCCCTTTACGGTCAATTTTTAGCAATTTTCATAAATTTTGTAAATTTTAACAAAATATTATCCTTTGTAGCTGATGAGCAAAGTTCATTATATATAGAGATAATTGTAAGCAACAAAAAATTCAGTAAAGTAAGATCTACAAACACATCGCCATCACCAAAACACAATTGTTGTCATTGTTGCCCTTGTTATTCATAAAATTATTGTTGCGCACATTCTAGTAATTTTATCTTATCTCACATTTAACCCTTAGACTGCTACGCGCAACTATTGTCGTTTCGATAAGACAGTCCTCTACTGCTAGTCGCGACTATAGTCGTTTTCCGAAACTCGTTTCTTTACACAGTTACCATGGAATGGGCGGAGTCAATATTCATGAGATTGCAGCAGTTTCGACTTGTATGGATTCTGATTGGTTAAAAATCTGTGTTCTTTCGAGTGTCTCTTGACTTTTAATCAGGTATAAGCGATAAAACCGAAAGTGAAAATTTTTGATGAAAAAAGTGACAAAATGGCAGATATTATTTGGAGAAATGGCCAACACGTTCAGAAGTATTTCAATGATTTCGATTTAACAGCGGCGGCCGATTAAAAGGATTTGGACGAAAACCGAAGATATAATAGACAGAAATAGAAACATTCTATCAAAACTGCAAACAGGAGACTTTTAAAGCGAGAATTACGGTGATTCCCAGACCTTGTTCAAAATGGATGACATGAAACAAGATTTGCGATGTTTATCATTTCGCCTTTCAAATGTGAACCAATATTGACTGACATCGATAGACCCAAACTTTAAGTTTGTCAAGATTATATATTGATGAAAGCTTTAACAATGAACTTGTCGTATAAATATATTTGTACATGGAAGTAAAAGTCGGCGCAGTGAAAGTTGGAGGAAAATACCGGAAAATATTTGCATAAAAAAGGCCGTTGGTCTATGAAGAAACTTTTATTTTTTAATAATCTCAATGGAACTTAGTTCTTAAAAGAGATTTTTAACTATATTGGTTCAATTCTGAAGTCATGGATACTTTTACATTGATGGATTCGTTATTAAAACATGAAAAAATAAGTTTACCTTTGTTTACCTCTATTTGCACCTGTACAGGTAAAAAATGACCAGAGATTCACACAAAAATAAAATAAATAAAAAATACAGAATCTAACAATACTTTTTTAAATAACTTTTATTGATGAACATTCAATATTTACAAAGATACAACAATTGTTAGTGAACATGTTTATTTCATCAGTGATTAAAATTTTACTCAGCATTACACAAAAGTACAATAGAAATCATTGCAGCAGTCTAAGGGTTAATGGTTTAGATTTGAAGGAGCACAGTTTATTCTTTTTGGTTGGGCTTACCATGATTTGAATACTTCCTTAAAACAGGGCCGTTTTATATATTGTGGGTTTCCATAGTTGCTGATTTATACTAATGAAACCAAGGATCAACTGATCAAGGTTACTCTCCAGATCATGTCAAAGGTCATAATGACCCACTAGGCAATTGAAAATGATAACCTGTATTCTAATTATTAAAATTTTGTGTTTTATAATCTTAAAGTCATAAGAAACCGGTGACCGGTGAAAAATAATGTTCTTCAAATTCTTGAACCAATACATACAAACATCATAAACTTAGTCTTCTGTGCATGAATTTATCGTTTTTTTTGCATAAATTTTGTAAAATCGTCAATTCGTTTTTCAATCATTCAGTGTTGTTGTGAAAATATGGCAAGCAATTAAAGTTCGTGTTTTGAAACCGAGGTTTAACGATTGTCACCTGTTTGTCAACAATTAGAGAGCCGTGGTGTAGTGGTTAGTGCATCGGACTACTAACACAAAGGTTCCTGGTTCCATTCCCGTTTGGGATGAAAATTTCAGGAACTCAATTGTCGGCTCTCCCTTGACACCATCTGCGAGTATGGTCTTAAGGAAACGATGATAGTCCGTCGGACGGGGACGATAAATGGCTGACCCGTGTTAAGAGAGAGCCATATCTCTTGCACGTTAAAGACACCCTTGTAGATTTCGAAAAAGAGTAGGCTAATGCCGTTACAAGGCAGCACTCGCACCAGCAAAGTGGAAAGGGATTAATATAAGTTGTAAAACTTGTTTCCCAATCCACTATAAACAAATATGTTTAAACTAATCAACAAAAAATCAACAAAAAGCATGGGAATTGAGCACGTGTTTAACATGTAAATTCAGATAAAAGTTTATTTTAAGGACATCCATGCATATTGCTATCACCGGATTTTTACGAGATTGGTCACATTGAGGACACTTTGCATACGGAAAATATGTCAGGGGGGAGGGGAAGCAGGAAGCAATTAAAATAAAGTAAATTTCTTCTAAATATGAATAAATTAAAGAATTTTCTTCAGGAAAAAGTATATGTACATAAGTTTTATAATGAAAACTTTCTATTGAGTTTAATATAAAAAAAACATCTGCATTATACTTTTTAATTTGAGGTTTCTTATGACTAAGTTTTAAAAATCAAAAACATTTAAGTGAATGAGTGTTTCTGTTTGTTGTATGTTGAACCCAAATAATCTTTATTTACATTTAGAATGTTGGGTGTCGTATGTTGAACCCAAATAATCTTTTTATTTACATTTAGAATGTTGGGTAATTTCATAAATGACCTCTTTTAAGCCCCTAGTTCTAATTGTGATATTCAAAATTATGAAGGTAATGGAGAGACGATAATTAACTAGTTCATGATCATGAACAACTCTTTACTGTCTATTTTGCACCTGTTTCTCATATGTTTTTCACACCTATAGTAAAAATAACTGTGTCACCAATTAATTGGCTATCAATTGGTTTCAGCTTGTCAATCAATACATTGTCAATCAATACATTGTTTTTACCGCACACTTTCAACCATCATTGTATTGATTATTTGCCCATGAAAGATGCATTTGATTTTGTTAGATATTTAGTATGAAAAACATTCAGTTTAACACTATTCTCACTTAATTGTATTTTTTACAGTGTCATATCCTTTTCATTCTTGGATTTTAGATTTTATTAGTTTTGTATATTTATCATGTTTATATACACAAACCATGTGACTGTGAAAATCAATACACAAAATGAAAATAGTGGGAAATTCAATACAAAATGACAGAAACCTGCTGATAGAGAACAAATCAAACACCAAGTCAGTACTGGTATCTTTTATTTTCAATGTAAACTATTTTCAGAGATCTATTTATGTTTGCCTTCCTCTATTGTATTTCATCAGGAATTCAAATTTTAAACCATATTTTAGGCTAGGATTTGTCCCATCGATCATTCACTAGCTTATAAGATAGTACCCAGTACATCATTTATTTAATAGCTAAATTCTAATGACAATATCCATGCAAACTTTTTGTCTATATAAAAATTCTACCTGGAAACTGAAGGAGTGAAGTAATTCAAGTATGCACCATATGTGATCTACTTGGTTGTTTCTTAATGTCCAGTGGCAATTATTTAAAATAAAATAGACAATAAGGTATAAAGAAGATACATTTGATTAAAAAGATCAACGAGAATAGAGGTTGGGATTTTGGCAGCAGTCCTTTTGCACCAATTACTGTTTTTCAGGGGTATCATTTGCGCTAAAGGAGTAGGTCTGGTCTGTTAAGGGCCAATTTTGACCTCAAATTTAATGTTATTTAAAGAAAGATTTTGAACACTTTCTAAACACTTACCGTGTCCATCCTCAACTTTTATATATGTTGTGTATTATCATCAAATACAGCTTTCATTTCAATATTAAGAACGAACATGAATGTGGCCACTTTCATTCAAGATGGAAACCGTCTAAAATTTAGCTAAAATACCGGTACAAAAATTGTGAAGATTTCAGTAATTTAGCATGACTTAATGATGCTAATACCTGATATATGTGCATTGTATTGTCAAAAACAGCCCATATTTATGTAGCAGAAGCATTTTACTGTCCGATAAATAACTAAAGGTTTACATTTTAACAATTTTGTAAAACTGCTATATTTTTGGGCCAAAAAGGGGTCTTACTGAACCTACTCCTTTTGTTTTTCTAATGTGACAATTGCGCCAATATTCGAAACTCATTTGCACCAATTTACCTGTTCACATATATCTATCATAAATAGTAATGATTGATATTTATTCTTATTTTTGGCTTAACATGCTTAAAAAGTATCATATGTTCGGATATATTTCACCATGAAGATTAGCATCTGGAGAGAAATCACTTGAAATGCATTCAGACAGTCAATATACAGAGAGAGAAGAAAACTTATTGCTGAATATTTGATACAAGTTATGCCAAAAAGAGAAGTAAATAGAAGATTTTGCTGATTGTGTTTTAGTCACAGGTATTGATGACACAGTGTGTTGTTCTGTATTGGATGAAACCTTATCCACCGCAAGATGTACCAGTCATGGAGCAGAAGCATTCCACAGGGATTATTGTGAACTGTTTTATGCATTTCATCCTTCAGTGTTATGTCTTTTTGGACAATATTTGTGAAGACACAAGCTACTACATACTTGAAATTGGGAAAGTACCTATGCAGTCAAGAAGTAAGAGAAAGTATGTTTCAGAAAAAGAAACATTTGCAGTGTAAACTGCCGGTTCCAAGTCCCAATGAAGGAGGAGGGAAGTAATTTTCCTCTAATTGGCGCAAATGATGCCATTTAATTTTAAAACAGGTGGCGCAAACGTAGCATTGGAAAAAAAAGTTGTGGTGCAAAAGGACACATTTTTGACACAAACAGATCTCTCCCTGGATTTTGGTCATTTGACCAATTGAGTATTAATAATTTGCATAGAAATACATCAGGTAAAAATGTCTATTTACAGGTGAGAAGGATCCCACAGCAATGGACACAGATAAATCTGATGATTATATTAAACTGATTCAAAGCAAAACAAATGGAGAATCGGGTAGTCCTGAATGTGTTGTGAGTCCACCAAGTCTAGACCAACCAGTACTTGTAGATGGACCAGCTATGTCAGCATCAACATGGGAAAGTGTGGACACCTCTTCAACTAAAGGTACTCCTTATTCATTTAATTGACCATACATGACCCACATAGGTAGTCAAGGTCATTAAAAACTACCCTCATTGTAGCCTCTTTAATCATTTTAATTTCTATAAAATATTTTATACTTTGGGCAAGATTTCAAATAACCTTTGTTTTCCTATGAATTTTATTTTGTTTTTCATTTTAAAATCCCCTGGTTTTTCTTATACTTATAGATATAAAAAGATGTGGTGTGAGTACCAATGAGACAACTCTCCATCCAAATACCAATTTATAAAAGTAAACCATTTATATAGGTCAATGTATGGCCTTCAACACAGAGCCTTGGCTCACACCGAACAACAAGCTAAAATTAATAGTGTAAAACCATTCAAACTGGAAAACCAAAGGTTTAATGTCAAGTTGTCTTGCCATTTCCACTTGATTTGATCTGACCATTACTCATGTTACTATTTAAAGTAATTTAAACACAGTAATGGCCTGCTTGCTTTCTGTGTTTATTTTTGAACATAACTTCTGTGAGACTTCTTGTATTATCATACATATATTTTATGATGGTTTATAATAGTGTTATATGTTTGTTGAAAAGTTAGATTTGTTTGGGTTAAATTAATGCTATCCCTGAAGACTCAAATTGACATTTGATATATTATAGTATTCATTTCAGAACATGTTTACAAAGACTGTGTTGTCATAGAAACCACATCAGAACATAAAGATAGATTGTCCAAAGAACGTCGACCCCTGCCAGATAATTCAGAGGGCAAAGTTCAACTATCAATAGATAGTTTTATTAAGATAGAGGAAGCTTCTGAAGATATGACTTCGTTTAATGACAAAAACTGGAACAATATGAATGCTAGTGCATTTCTTGATATTGATATGCCAACAGAAAGTGAAAGTAGACGTTTAACTACAAGCTTTGTGCATATTGATCAAAAGGATGTGTTTGGATTGGACGAAAGCAAGAACGATGCTGACTCAGAAGTTAAGGGTGTTTTAGGGGAACTTAGAAACTTGGAAACAGTTGATGAACTATCAATTATCAGCTCTGATAAAAACTCAAATGCAAAAGATGTCAATACATTTGGTGCAAATAGTTCAAAACAGCAATCTGTACATGATAGTATGTCAACAAATGATTGTGGCAATACTGAAGAAGAAAATCAATCCACTGTAGTTCAAAAAACAGAATCCATGATAGAAAATGGGAACTATAATGTTGATGCTGATGCAAAGTATGTTGTACCTAAAATGCCAGTTTCACATGGTCAAGGAGGAAATAAACTGAATAAAAAATTAGAAAAACGAGAAAGATGGAAGGAAAAGAAACGAAAAAGTAAAACACCTGAAAAATCTTTATCTAACAAAGATACCAAATCTAAAGAAGATGTGGGAACAGAAGATAGTTCTAGCTTGCCGCAGGAAAGTGATGGAGTATCTAATGAAGTGGAAAAGAAAATTCTTGCCACAGAAATTAGCACAGATGTAAAAACAGATAGTACAAATATAGAGGAAAATGAGGCAGTAGCAAGTTCAAAGAGGGACGAAAAAGTAGAAGAAAAAAAAGTTGAGCAAACAGATGTAAACACAGGCAAACCTAAGCAGAAATATGTGATTCCAAGCAAAAGAAATAAAGGTTCTACCTCACCCTCAGAAAGGTCAAGAAAAGAAAAAGATCAAATTCCAGAAACAAGACAGGAAAAAAAGGAAGAAATTTATGAAACTGAACCTAAAAATTTTCTAGAGTTTGTTCAGAGAAAGACAGCTAAAGGAGTTATTGTAGATGCTAAAAAACTGATGTTTGAACTGGGATTTCTGAAGGATGTAAAGCAGACGGACATTCATGAGGCTGTGATTGACCAATACAAAATGGCAGCTGATAGAAAGGTAGGTAGAACATTTTAACAGCTTAATATTTGACCAGTCAGTATTTACTTATGGAAAAGGACAAATATTAATCATAGAAAATTTTCAAATTCAACTGCAGTGACCTATACATGTATAGTTGTTAACTCTCTGCATTATTTGGTCTCGGGTTGTAAGTTGTCTTATCAGCAATTATACCACATCTTATTTTTGTATTTTCCTGTAACATGTGTAAAAAGACTGAATTTAATAGTTCAAACTACCGTATAGCGGGTTATTTTCGCTTATTTTCGCGGATAGAACAAAATCGCCAAAATAAATTCCGCCAATTTAAAAGTGTACATGCAAAGGTAATGTTAGAAATGTTGAATCCGCCAAAATAATAACCGCCAAAATTTTTCGTATACCTTATTCAATGAAAATCGCGAAAATAATCCGCTATACGGTATATCATTTTTAAAAGTGTAAAATTTTAAGATTTGTTTGAAATTTCACATAGATATTGTCAAAATTATATTGTTCAAAGATAAACGATAGTGGATATTTTGTAAGAGTCGGGAAGAGTTTCTTGGTAAAAGGTATTTGTAGTGTTGATAACTGGTATATACTTTATTAGTTGAATTTTGAAGGACATGATATGATAAAAAAACGAAATGTGGTGTTATTAACAATGAAACTAAACAAAAGTAAATACTAAACCTGCCAGTACTGTAATTTGAAGTTTTGATTTATATCTAAAGAAAGATTATATATGATTGTACCATTATTTCAGTTTTAGACATTATTTCTGTTTATTTCAGTTTCATTATTGGATAAAACAAGCTCGCTACAATGCAGAACTTATTTTCACCCAAGATTGGATTGAAGAGTAAGTAACTTATGTATAAAAGAGATATGTGACGCAGAGAGAAAGAAACAAAGCTTTGTAGCCAACATGTTTCCATAGTAATATATTTGAGACCTAAGATAAAATATTGTTTGTTCCCCCAATCCTGACCGACCCTCCAAAAACAGCTAGACTCATAATATTTTATTGTCAAAACTATGTCAAATATTATTTTATTCATTTCTTATTTTGAGGCTTGCAGGATCGCCCAATATTGTTCAAGCTTTATGGAAAAAATGAAATTATTTCCCTACCTACCTTCCCACATCTGGCTTGGCAGTGTCGGGATTGGGAAAACAAACAATATATTAATTTAGGCCTGACTTATTAGGGAGGAACGTAGTAAGGTTCAAAAGAAATAAACACAAACTCAGAGCTGCCAAGTTACATCCTGCAATATCAGCTGTAACTCCCACAAACACAAAATACCTGACAGCAATTTGAACAATTCAGGATAATGTTGATATACTTGTCTTTAATTTAATTTTGGATGTAATGCATCTTCTAAATTGCTGACAGGGTTTTGTCCTGATTGGCTGACAGTGTATTGTCTATCAGCTCATGGACATTATTTTTCCATGATTTACACTGGCTTAAAATGGAATTCAGAATTAAATTATAAAGAATGACTAATATTGTTTTTGTCTATTCGAAATAACATCAAACATGTCGGGTCAAAATAGTAACTTTTCTCAAACAGACATTCAGAGTAATTTTCCTGATGGTGAGGAACCTAAAATAAAGTTTAAATATGTTTTATATAAAGCATGGTTTAAATATTCAAATATATAGTTAGGAACATTTAACGTGAGCACATCATTATCTTGCTTTATGATGTTGGTTTTGCTTATTGTTGAAGTATGTAGTGACCTGATGTTGTTAACATCATTGTCATGATGTCTTAGGTACTGTAAATTCAGAAATATTGCGAGGTTTTTATTATTGCGAAAAATGCGACAGGGTTATAGTCGCAATAATTTGAACTCGCATTTTGAAATTTTGTATATGAATTAAAGAGGACTTTGCACCATATCTCAATAATAAAATTAGCATTGAAGTCCAAAATGACAAAATCGCAATAATAAATGCACGCAATAATTTCTGAATTTACAGTAGATAGTAAATGTATTGCCTAGAAGTGGGAGATATCACTATGTTGACAGTTTATCTAATGCATTTTGTTTGTGTTTATAGGAATTTACCATCATTAGAAGGAAACAGAGAGAAAAAGTCAGACTGGAGAAAGAAAAAACAAGAAAAGTAAGTACACTGTGTAAGAAGCAAGAAAAAAAAAAAAATTCTATACAAGATTAGTCCTCTTGGGATGGTATGGTCTTCAACAATGAACAAAGCACACAGAGCATTATATGGATGATTATTATTATTATTATAAAATTAAGACGATGTGGTATGATTGCCAAAGAGACAACTCTGCATTAGAGACCAAATTGACCCAAAAATTAACAACTATAGGTGACTGTACTGCCTTCAACAATGAGCAAATATATAAAAAAAAGATGTGGTATGGTTGCCAATGAGACAATACTCCTCAAGAGAACCAAATGACACGCAGCAAAACCCATACCGCATAGCTGTAAAAGGCTCCAAATGACATATGTAAAACAATTGAACTAGAAAAATATCGGCCTAATTTATGTACAAAAAATGAACAAAAAAACAAATATGTCGCACATCAACAAACAAAAAACCACACCATTACAGACTCCTGACTTGAGACAGGCACATACATACAGAATCTGGTGGGGTTAAACATATTAGCAGGATCTCAATTCAACAGATGGATACAAATAGAAAGCCTATACAGCATAGTCGCATAAAAGGCCTCAGTAATGACACATAACATAGTTGAAATAAAACTACTTTAAATCTTTTGTTTGTGAGGTTTGCTAAAAAACTTGCAAAGTCAAAATAAAATTTAAAAAAGATCTACATGTAAGATCTTGTGTCTCCTTAGGCATTTAGGGACGACATCAAAAGTTCAATGAAGAATAAAAAAATTAATTCATATAGTTTTTTCACTGACCCCCCTACCCTCCTCTTAAAGTCATAAGAAACGAGTGACCGGTGAAAAATAATGTTCTTCCAATTCTTGAACCAATGCATACAAACATCATAAACTTAGTCTTCTGTGCTCGAATTTATCATTTTTTTCGGGTAAATTTTGTAAAATCGTCAAATTTTTTTTCAACCGGTCAGTGTTGTGAAAATATGGCAGGTAATTAAAGTTTGTGTTTTGTAGCCAAAGTTTAACGATTGTCACCTGTTTGTCAACAATTGACGAAAAATAAACAAAAAAGCATGGAAATTGAGTACATGTTTAACATGTAAATTCAGATAATAGTTTATTTTAAGGACATCCATGCGTATTGTGGTCACCGGATTTTTACGAGATGGGTCACACTGATGTCACCTTGCATACGGAAAATATGTCGGGGGGGGGGGGGGGGGGGGGGAATTGCTTGCTGGAAGGAAGCAATTCAAATAAAGTAAACTTCTTCTAAATATGAATAAATTAAAGAATTTTCTTCAGAAAAATGTATATGTACATAAGTTTCATAATTTAAACTATCCATTGAGTTATAAAAAACATATGCATTATTTTTTTTTGATTTGAGGTTTCTTATGACTTTAACTTAATTTGGGAAAAATTGATTGACCAATAAGGATATATATAAAAATCGATTTTATTTAACCAAAACTTGCAGCTATTTTGACCCCCACCCCCAAACTATTTGACTTAAGTTTTTTATCCTTCATTGATTTTTTGATGTCGTCCCTTAGTTTCTTAATATTTAACAGGATTCATGTTTAAATTTAGTTTCAATAACTCTTTAAAATTGTTCCAGTCTCTTTTAGAATGTTTCAATGATATGGGAATAGGAAGGAATGGTATGCGTCCGATTGCCAATGAGACAGCAATAGGGCTCAACCTACTGGGCAGCAAGGGCTGGTCTTGTGGGTGTTCATGTAGTTACTTTAGTAAATTCATTTGAACTTTGATGGATAGTTGTTTCATTGGCAATCATATCATATCTTCTTTTTATACCAATTAAACAATACAAATATTAAACCGCCTTGAAAAATGAAAAAAACAAATTATAATTCTTTTTTTTCATAAATAATGTTGAGTTTATTTTCAGAAGAAAAAATGGTCATTCAGAGTATGACAGACCTGCTGGTGGTATGTGCAGAGATGTTAGATTAGAAACAGATCCATCTTTACAAGTTGTGCGTGAAAATATTGGAAGTAAATCACTCAATGAAAAGGTAACACATGTTGAAACTGGTCAAAAATTGACTGAAAATACAAAAAAGGAATCGGACATGAAATCTGATAACAAGAATGCAGACAGCAGCCAAAGGTCGTCAGATAGTTCAAGATCATCTCGCATGAAATATAGTGATGTCAGATTGGAAACAAATCCTAATATGATGGTTGTAAGAGAAAATGCTGGATCAAGGTCAAAAGATCAAAAGGAGAAAACTGACAGGTCATTAAAAATGAAATACTCTGATGTCAGATTAGAAACTAATCCTAATATGATGGTTGTTAGAGAAAATGCTGGATCAAGGTCAAAAGATCTGAAGGAGGTGCCTAACAGGTCATCCAAAATGAAATACTCAGATGTCAGATTAGAAACTGATCCTAATTTAAATGTTGTAAGAGAAAATGCTGGATCAAGGTCAAAAGATCAGAAGGAGGTGCCTAACAGGTCATCAAAAATTAAATACTCAGATGTCAGATTAGAAACTAACCCTAATTTAAATGTTGTAAGAGAGAATGCTGGGGATAGGTCAAGGTCATCTAGACTTAAATATACTGACGTTAGACTGGAAACAAATCCAAATCTTACTACTGTTAGAGAAAATGCTGGTGGTAAGACAAAAATGTTGGAGAAGGAATCTGTGAAGGACAATCAGACAAATGAAGAATCTCAGCAAATCAACTCAACAAATATAACTGATGCAGAAGTTAAAGCTGAACAAGGTGAAAATCAGAATGATAATGTAGATATTATGCATGCACATGACCAAATTCAGAACAATAGTACAGATTCTAGTAAAGCCTCATCAGAAACGAGAAAAATTGAGTTGGAATCAGAAAAAGTTCCCACAGAGCTTGAGAATGAATCGGCCACAAAAGAGGGAGACGATACAGAGAAAAGACAGGCCCTATTGATTTGTAATGGTGATTTTCGAAAACCATCAAAAGTAGAAACTTTGCTGAATTATTCTGAGGCTGTAAAATCTGCTGAGAACAAAACTGAAAAGTATGATCTTAAACCAGACGAAAGTGATACTGATGTCAAAAATGAAGTCAGTGGTGCATTGACATCTTTGTTAGCGTTAGTTGAAACTGAAATAACCAAGAAATTTGACGATAATGGAAACCCTATCACTGATAATCAAGGTGAAACCCTTTCAGAGAAGGTAACTACAGTATATGATCAGCAGGGAGAAAACCATGATAGAGAGACAAACAAAAGGAATAGAATGATCGAAGCAAAAACAACTGATATTCAAGGGGAGACAATTACGATTATATCAGAAGTAAATGTTAAAACTGAAGGTGAAGGATTTGTTGTAAAAACAAAAATACACGAGAGTGTGAAATCTGAAACTGGTATCAAATCAGAGACTTCTGATACACTTGATCAGAACAAAGAAAGCAAAGTAACCAAGGAACCAGTTGGACAGGAGAATGATAAACAGAGCTATGCAGCAGCTTTAGGTCTGGTTCAGAGCGAAGAATCACTTCCTTCCCTTGCTCAAAGTGGAGAAACACTTGCACAAAGTGGTGAATCACTACCTTTGCCAACACAGAGTGTTACCCTTGATGAAATCAAATTGGAAAATCAGCAAAAAATAGAAGAATTAGCAGATATCAGTTGTGCATCAGAGCAAAAACTAGAATCAACAGAAAATTTGACATCTGTAAAAACACAATCGGAGACAGTTGAAACAAGTTCTTCTCTTACTCAAAGTGTCATTACACTTGTCAATGAAGTCAGAGAATCGTCAGTACATAAACAAGTAGAAACACTGGCAAAAGAAGTCCAAAATGAAATTCCAGCAGAAATGCCAGCTATTGGATTAGTAAAGATTGACGAAAAAGACAAGACTACAGATGAAAAAGAAACCATTGAGAAAAAATCTTTGCCTTTAACACTTACAGACAGTATTTTCTCATTAGTACAGGAAACTAGAGTCGAAAACACTCAAGAAAAGTTAGAAAGCTTGGTGAAAGGTATGGGAAAAACTAGAGAGACAGATGAGGCTGGCATTATTATATGTGAGGACACTCTGACAGTTCAGGCTGATTATAAGATACAGTTTGAGAGCAAAGAAACTAAATCAGATAAAGTAGAAGATACCAAGACTAAAGTTGTGATCAGCAAGGCAGCAGACGACACTAAAGCATCTGAAGGTCACACTAAGTCAATGATGGATGAAACCAATAAAACAGATCAGAATAAAGTTACATCAGATGTTGTGAAAACAATAGAAAATGTAAGAAAAACATTAATGGACATCACAAAAACTGTGGAAGATGATAGAATAACAATAGAAGATATTACAAAGACAGTAACACATGAAACTTTGAAAACTCCAGAAACCATAAAAACAGGCAATGTCAGAACAGTACAACAAGAGTACAAAACAATGGCAGACGTTATTGAATCAATGGAAGATGTTAAAAACACATTGAAGGATATCACTAAAACAGTGGAGGATGACACGAAAACCATAGCAGATTTGACCAAAACAGTTCAAGATGACATTGAAAAAGAGGCTGACAACACAGCAATGATTGACAATACTAAGACTGAAGGATTGGAGGCAAAACCAACAATAGAGGATACCAGCATATCAACTGAAAACATTGAGTCTGAGGTTATTCAGACTGATATTAAAACCATTGAAAAAGGTTTGAAAGATTTAATCACAGAAATGGCTGCCAAAGAGAAAATTTGTACTGATGATGATGCAGTACAATTGGATTATAGTAATTTACCTACAAATTCCAATGAAATTGGAGAACAGGTCAGAAGGTTATCTCCATTGGGTATGGCTGGAAGTCTGAGTCCTACAATGGTGAGATCATGTGAGTTTCTGTCAAAAGATGGAAATTTAAGTGAAGCAGATTCTTTGGAAAATCTTTCTGTAAAATCAGATGGGGGAAGTCGTTCAAATTCAAAGTCTCAAAGAAAGACAGTTGGTTCAAGAATCCAACAACCAAAATCTTACTCAAGGTCACATGAAACTCCAGATAAATCTTCATTTAAAGAAAGAAACTGGCATGGTACATCAACACCTGGTCGCTATGGTAACAGTCGCCATGATAGTTGTAAACAGCCAGTACATGGATGGTATGATCATTCTCATGGGTCACCTAGACACTATGGACAATATCATTCATATGCAGAAAGTCATGACAAAAGTAATCGAGGAAGAGGATCATATGGGAATACCCCAAGAGGATCATACAGGAAACAGAATTACAATACACCTGATAGATTTCAGCAGACCAATGCCTCGTCATACAAATCACATTCCTATAAAGAAAGTCACTATGTAAAGGAACATAATGGAAAAACAGCTGATAGATTTACTCATGAGAGAAAACAAGGAGGAAGAAGTTATGATAAACAAGAATCTGATAAACAGGGAAGCCATTATAAAGGCAGTGATGTTAGAAAATCAGAAATGGGAGGAGGAATGGAAAAAAAGATAGATAAAGAAAAGGATTATATTACTTCCAGTAAACCAAAAATTATAGACTCTAAGTACAAGTCCTCTGATTCTAGACCAAAAATAGAGAAACAAGAAGAGCACTATTCCAAATTGAGTGAGAAAGTTAGCGGTGATAAGTCTGGAAATCATAGGGAGACACAAGGATCTACTGGTAAAAAGGATACACCTCTTCCAAAGAGTGAAGATATTCCCAATAAAGCATTAGAAAGTAGTCAGGGTTGTGGCGATAAAATGAAATGTTCCTCAGAACAAAAACCACATTTATTAGAAGATACTTCAAAAGAAGCTACTGAGTCTACCAAAGAAGGAAGTCAGCAGCAGGCTCAAGGTAACAGTAAAGGTGCAACTAATTCTCAGAAACAAAAACAGAAAAAGAAAAGGAGGAGCAATGCTAAATATAAGTGGTAGTTGTGTAAATACATTGTATATATATAAAGTGCAGACAGCATAATTGGGGATTAGAACTCAGGGTGATATTTGAGTCTTTTTTAGCGAACTATTTGGTTCTCAGACATCTTAAAATCAGTCACTGCATAGTAATTGTTGAAGTTACAAATTAATAATTCCTTAAAATCTGTATTTGAATATCCTGTTAGTGTAATTTTTTATGTTGAAAATCACAAGAGTTGAGAAAAATCATATTTTTTGTTCCGCAGCGGTTGGTTATAAAGTATATAATATCATACCTGCCAACTTTTCAAAATGCTCATGGGGGTTTTGCGTGCAAGATGGCTGCCATAGTCCTAAACAACCTTCAAGGGGCCTTCAAATACATTTTCATGTTGTTTTTTGGCTTCTTCATACTTTTATAAGCCTAATGGCATTGTAAAATTAATTGTTTTGTTGAAATTGTGGACAAAATTGCTCTTTCAAAATTTCAATTTGGGAGCCTCCATGGGGGAAATCCCCCGCAAATAGTGACATTTGGCAGGTATGTAATATATTTTGATCCCTTGGTCTATTACCACTTTACAGGCATTTTTTTGTTTAACATTATATATTACAATCAAGTGAAGAACAATCCACCACCAACAATGCTTAAGAAAATGTAAATGTATCTGAGAATCATTTAGTTAGTTTTACATGGCCTATATTGGATATTACATGAATTGATTTACATGACTGAATGATTGTAAATGTTTCAGGGTTATAATTGTTTTTTTAATGTGTAAATGTTTCAGGGTTATTAATGTTGTTTACTGTAACATCTTATGTACTTAGGTTTTCAAGGAATAACTTTTGTTAATTGCTTATCCTAGTTCAATTTTAATACATATTTTTGATTTTTTCATAGTAAAAAGCTTGGGAAATAATTGTTCAAAAATGATTTTCTATATTTTAATATTAAATTTGAAAATATTTGTCAGTTTATAATCTTTACAAAGATTGAAGAATATAGATTGCCTGTTTTAGCCTCTTATATTTTTCCAATATATTATGTTTAGACAAATGAGAAACGGTGGTAATATTAGGGAACCTTTAATTTTGATTAACTTGCCAAAGAGGGAAAACCACTTTTCAATTATATCAAAGTATAAACTGCAAGGCTATCTTGTTTTAACTCTTATCCAGAACAGAAGCAGTTTTCATAACAGTTACACATATACTTTGTCTTATCAGTTTAAATAATGTGTTTGAGAATTTTGTGTACTATTTTTCACATCATAAATGGCTAAAGAAATGCAAATGGTCAGTGTATGCTTTAACATGGATATTGTTTATTACAACAACAAAAAAAAATAGTGCAAATTACATTGTATGTGTTTTGTTGATTTATATTTGTTTTTATATACATCAAAATTATTTATTTTCCTGGTGCTATTTTTTCAAATTAAAAATTTAAAATTATATAGCCTAATATAGGCCTAATTAAGTTTCTGTTTGTTATTGTTGGTATTACTTTATTATTGTCTTGCACTAAAATACTTAGCTTAAAAAATACAAGTACTTTCATGATATTTTTTTCTCAGGTTTTATTGTGCATTGTCTTCTAATTTTTTTTCTAAAACAGTATTTCTTAAATCAATATATTTTTTTAAGTCCGTCCAAAACGCAAAGGATAATGTATATAATAAGATTTTTCTTGTTGCTTTAGAACAGTGCTACATTTTACTTTTTGTATAAAATTATACCATGTTTACAAAAATCTCAGTTTTCCTGTTTTTTAATGTATATATATTTGTTTGTTGAATTAAAAAAATATTTTTGACAATTTGTTGTGTTGCTAGTTGCTCCCAAAATGCATTAGTCACAAAAATATTGAATGAATGCTGAATGAACTAAAATGAAATTAAATTTAAATAATCTTACATATATGTAACAGAAGGCTGTCAAAAAGAAGAACAGTGCTGCTGTAATAAACTAATTTCAGAAATGTTTTAATGCATTTACATGAGACCACACTTTATGTTTAATTATTGTGATTTCATTGCGAAATCAGAAACCTAGTATGTTCACTAATTGGCTATATATGAAAATGTGAAGATGTAGTACATGTATTATTCACAATGAGACAACTCTCCACAAGAGACATACAACAAACAAGTATATTACACAGCAACAAATGATAACCACTTTAAATAATTACAGGCTCCTGATTTGGGATAGGCACTTACAGAATGTGGTGGGTTTAAACTGGTTTAAACATTTAAACTAGTTTGCTTGTTCTAAACCCTTCCCCTAACCTTGGACAGTAATGTAAAGGTACAATACAAGAATTAGCTATGCAAAATAATAAAAAAAAAAAAATTAAAATAGGATGCATCTCAACAAACCACAACCACTCAATAACAGGCTCCTGACTCTGGACAGGCACATAATTCAT
The DNA here is from genome assembly GCF_036588685.1 of Mytilus trossulus. Taxonomy (NCBI): domain Eukaryota; kingdom Metazoa; phylum Mollusca; class Bivalvia; order Mytilida; family Mytilidae; genus Mytilus; species Mytilus trossulus. The sequence continues at coordinate 54,305,834 of NC_086382.1, forward strand.
TTTGGTTGTTAAACTAGTTTGAAGGCCAGAACCCTCCCCCTAACTTAATACAGTGGTGTAACAGTACAAACCGAGAACAAACTATTCAAAACAACAAACAAAAAACAAATATGAGAACTAGCAAAAAACTACACAAGCTCCTGGCTTTCGACAGAAACATATAGAAGGGGGCGAGTTGAACTAGCAGTTGCTTACCCTCCCCTAATCTTGATAAACGGTGTAACATACAATGAAAAATCACTTGAAAAAAGCTAAAATCATCATAACAATGTATGATTTCTCTTTGAGAATTCTTTGTTGTAAATCAGATATCACATGAAAGGTACCAAACAATTATCAATCTTTCCTCAATCAAAAGCAGACATCAATAGTGCCCCCCTTTTCTTAAACACTTTGTCATTATTTATCTTCACACATTCATAGTTTCTGGTTAAACTCTATTTATAGGGACTAGCTCTGTTCTGAATCCTATGTGCTATATAGCATAGTGTTCTACATGGTGGAAATTGTCTTTACACATAATGCATTTTGAAATTTGAGGTTAGATTTTGGCAAAAACAGGCTTTACAGCACAATTTTAGAAATAATGAAAGCATTGCAACTTTTGTTATTGTATTGAAGTATTTTCATTTCCTTGTGTATTTTGGCATGGGTATCACAGCTATATATTTTTAAAGTCCTTTATCATCGACTATCTTTAGTGTATAAAGTTTTGGTTTGATTTCTGAGCAAGTCGAACTATGAACTTGAAAAGTGGTATTTCTGCATATCAGCTAAAAATTTAGGAGAAAGAGTAAAAGATTGGGAGTTCAAATAAGTTGTATAAGGTGTAAGTGTTGAACTGACCATTGGCACTACTTTGTGAACTACCACTTCAAAAAATCTTGACATCTAGTACGAATTAGGGTTCATATGTATGTCTCATTAATATCAACTTCTTGATATCGATATAAGATGTGGTATGAGTGGCAATGAGACAACTCTCTATTCAAGTGACAGTTTGTAAAAGAAAACCATTTAAGGTCAAAGAATGGTCTTCAACATGGTGCCTTGGCTCACACCTAACATCAAGCTATAAAGGTGTCATACCACCAGTTACTCACTCAAATTTAGAACGTATGTGAAAGTAGGCCTACTCGGACAAAAAATAGTGCATTTGATGTCATTGTTCACCTAAACTAACCTACAAATTTGCAGAAATGAAACTTTTGTTGAAAGAGAAATATATTAAGATCATTTTGAGCCAAATAATACCTGTCTATGAGTTTGCATTTAAAATTGAGGATTAATGCGCTCCATGGTATACTAATTTAAGATTTCCAGAAAACCAGGGGTTATTTTTAGTGGTACCTCCTTTCGGTAGCTCTCTTCTTTCTTATATGATTTTGAATGTATGTTGAAAATTGGCATGCATAAAGGTGACACCTGTACAATTCAGGATATACCTAGTTTCTTTGAAGTTAAAACTTAAGGTAAAATATTTAGAAAGCTGTGAAAATTGCAAAATTTGGTTGAACAGATAGGGACTTTTAATTGGTGGTAAAGCCCCAAAAATGACTAGGGAAAAACCGACAATCTCATCTATATAAAAAATGAGAAACCCTTATGAACCACATCAACAAGTGATAACTACTGGACATCAGATTCCTGACTTAATACAGGTGCAAACAAATGCAGAAGGTTTAAACGTTTTAAATGAACCAACCTTCACTCTTATCTAAAACACATTAATATCATAACATAGTAAGACACATTCTAAAATATCAATTGAAATGGCTTTACTCAATCAAAAGACATATAAACACAAGTGAACATACACAGAAAGAATTATTAGCCTTTCAATGTTAATTTCAAAAATCAGTTGAGCAAGAAAAGATTTTAATATCAGTATGAATAGTTGGGTATCCAACAGTAGTTTCCCCAAGTGTTCCATTCACTAATGTGTCGTTGAGAGTAAAAATGCTTGTTATCTTATTTTCTCGGGTATTGTGAGTAATAGGTCGACTATATTTGCCCACCTTGCAGAGCTATCATGCATGTCGGACAGTGTATAGAATGATGGTAATGTGTACATTTCCAACTGGCAGGTGTCATCAGACCTGGACCTCGTTTCTATAGTTGGAGATCAGTTTTTGTGTTTTGGTCGGTTTTATACTGAATGCAAAGTCAACTTAATTTGTAGTGTTTTCATGACAGTTTTGCAGGTTTTATTTTACCATGACCTTATTTTTGGTGTTTATTGCTAGATGTAAAGTTTTGTGTTTTTGTCAGTTTTTCTTGTGTCAACTATTTTTGTGTCTGGTATGATCATTAGGTGTATGTGTTTTTTTGACAGTTTTCATAAAACCGTGACCTATTTTTCATGGTTTATTGGTCAATGTTAAGTTTCTTGGTTAAGTTTGTTTCTTAGATACTATATCCAATAGGTCAAATTTATTTAAAGCATTGGATGCTTGTATGATGTACATTGTACTTCTGACTTAGACCACATTTTCTCTGATCCTGTTAAGTTTATGTGGTTACCTGTAGTAAAACTTTATATTGAGGACTATCAATAACCAGATGCTCCGCAGGGCGTAGCTTTATACGACCGCAGAGGTTGAACCCTGAACGGTTGGGGCAAGTATGGACACAACATTCAAGCTGGATTCCGCTCTAAATTTGGATTGTGATTAAATAGTTGACACAGCATAGGTTTCTGACACAGAATGAATGTATTCAAATGAACTTAAAATTTTTGTTTTCTCTTAGAGCAATTCACTATGCTGTTGAATATTAATCCTCTCAAAAAAATGTTTGAAGAAATTTTCTTTTTATTTATGAAATTTCAAATGAGAAAAATTTAACCCAATTTTTTATTCACATCCCCCTTTCCCTTATTCCAAAACTAATTTCAATTAAAATATTCTAATGGAGTTTGCAACAATTACTACTCATTTAAATACATCATAAAATATTAAGATGTAAAAAAACTGCTTGTTATCACTGAATGGTAAAGATTATTTAAATTTATCAGTTGGTAGTAAAAAGTGAATATACATTGTATATTGTATATAACAAAGATTTAAGTTGATTCTGGACAAAGAAAGATAACTCCAATTAAAAAAAATTCTTGCAGATATTTCTTGCTTACTATACTGGACAAAGAAAGATAACTCTTAATTAAAAAAAAATTTGCAATTTCACAATATTGTGAAATTAGATATTTCTTGCCATTGCACAATACTGTGCAATTGAAAAGACTTGCTATTGCACAATACTTAATATAATAATTTTAGATCCTGATTTGGACCAACTTGAAAACTGGGCCCATAATCAAAAATATAAGTACATGTTTAGATTCAGCATATCAAAGAGGCCCAAGAATTTAATTTTTGTTAAAATCAAACTTAGTTTAATTTTGGACCCTTTGCACTTTAATTTAGACCAATTTTAAAACTGGACCAAAAATTAAGAATCTACATACACAGTTAGATTTGGCATATCAAAGAACCCCAATTATTCAATTTTTGATGAAATCAAACAATGTTTAATTTTGGACCTCGATTTGGGCCAACTTGAAAACTGGGCCAATAATCAAAAATCTAAGTACATTTTTAGATTCAGCATATCAAAGAACCCCAAGGTTTCAATTTTTGTTAAAATCAAACTAAGTTTAATTTTGGACCCTTTGGACCTTAATGTAGACCAATTTGAAAACGGGACCAAAAATTAAGAACCTACATACACAGTTAGATTCGGCATATTAAAGAACCCCAATTATTCAATTTTGATGAAATCAAACAAAGTTTAATTTTGGACCCTTTGGGCCCCTTTTTCCTTAACTGTTGGGACCAAAACTCCCAAAATCAATACCAACCTTCCTTTTGTGGCCATAAACATTGTGTTTAAATTTCATTGATTTCTATTTACTTTAACTAAAGTTATTGTGCGAAAACCAAGAATAATGCTTATTTGGGCCCTTTTTTGGCCCCTAATTCCTAAACTGTTGAAACCAAAACTCCCAAAATCAATCCCAACCTTTCTTTTGTGGTCATAAACCTTGTGTCAAAATTTCATAGATTTCTATTAACTTAAACTAAAGTTATAGTGCGAAAACCAAGAAATTGCTTATTTGGGCCCTTTTTGGCCCCTAATTCCTAAAATGTTGGGACCAAAACTCCCAAAATCAATACCAGCCTTCCTTTTATGGTCATAAACCTTGTGTTAAAATTTCATAGATTTCTATTCACTTTTACTAAAGTTAGAGTGCGAAAACTAAAAGTATTCGGACGACGACGACGACGACGACGACGACGACGACGCCAACGTGATAGCAATATACGACGAAAATTTTTTCAAAATTTGCGGTCGTATAAAAAATAGCCGTGTGGACCATCTTCGTTCATGGGCTGGGTCATCGGACACATTTTTTAAACTAGAAACCCCATTGATGATTGTGGCCAAGTTTAATTAAATTTGGCTCAGTAGTTTCAGAAGATTTTTTTTTAAAGATTACTAAAATTTAAAAAAAATGGTTAAAAATTTAATATAAAGGGCAATAATTCCTTAAGGAGTCAACTGACAATTTTGGTCATGTTGAATAATTTGTAGATCTTACTTTGCTGTATGTTATTGCTGTTTACAGTTTATCTCTATCTATAATAATATTAAAGATCATAACAAAAAACTGAAAAATTTCCTTAAAATTACTAATTTGGGGCAGCAACCCAACAACAGGTTGTCTGATTTGTCTGAAAATTTGAGGGCACATCGATTTTGACCTGATAAACAATTTTACCCCAAATCAGATTTGCTCTAAATGCTTTGGTTTCAGAGATATAATCCACATTTTGACCCTCTGTTCTATTTTAAGCCATGGTGGCATTCTTGGTTGGTTGGCCTTGTCACCGGACACATTTGTTGAACTACATACCCTAGTGATGAATTTGGCTAAGTTTGGTAAAAATTGGCCTGTTAGTTTCAAAGGAGTAGATTTTTGTAAAAGTTAACAACGACAGACGACGGACGCCAAGTGATGAGAAAAGCTCACTAAATGAGGTTGAGGTCTCGAAAGCTACACCGTGGCCTAAAATTGCTTATATAACAACTTAATTTCAACTCTGGTGGTTAAAAAGTTGTCTTATAAGCAATCAAACCACATCTCCTCTTCTTTTTATTTTACAATCACTAACATCATCATTACAAGATTATACTCTCTATTATGATGTCTTGTATTCTCCAACAATAATAAGAAACAAGTGAGACAAAAAACTAAACATTGGAAAATGTATCTTTGGAAGAAATATAAGTCATGTTAAAACAAAAACAATTTATTAAATAAATCATTAAACATGTAAATATCTCAGCAGCAGTTCCTTGACACTTAAAATTGGACGGTAACTGACATAGAACAACTTCCAACATTGTCATAAAAATATGTATATAAACCAACAAATAGCAATCAATAAATAGAACTAAATATTTCACATTTTTATCAATACTGAAGAAAAAAATAAAACCAATCTATCACATTTCCATAAGACAATGGACGGAATGTTCAATAAGGCTAATACATATACATGTACAATATAAAATGGTATAAAAATAAATAAGAGTCCTGGTTTACCTAAATAAATATTACCACCTATTGGTAAGAAATAATCTAGCACTGCAACCATTTTCTTTTCTTTCTAAGTCAATTGTGCTGGGTTAATATAGTTCTTCAATATTGCATATTTTTTCAGCTGCATGGTAGCTTTCAGCATGTTAGAGCTGAATAAATGGATGGTTTTATCTATACATAAAATATTATCAATTAACATTGCTTGTGAATAAAAATAAATTCATTCTGTGTGTAATTTAATGTGACATTTTAAAATCAGAATTACTACAAGATAGTTTTCAAATTTCATCTACTGGTACCTAAAATCCCTAATGCTTCACAGCAAAAAGGTGTAGTAAAAAAAATCATTAATTAAAACAGTTCAATAATTGATACAAATGTCTGCAATCTCATTTAATATTTCAACGGTGGTATATAATTAATAATTTCTGATTGTAGCCGACAGTCCACGAAGTGCCCATCTGTATGATGAAATTCCTTCTTTCTTGACCTCCATTTCAAATATTGGTTCTCTAGCAGAAATTCTAGAGGCATACACAGGACAGGAGTAGATCTCTGCTGCCTTAGACGGGTCTTGTTGATTGGCTTTGTCTGTGATCTGACAACATGTGAGGTGCACCACGGGGAGTGCCACACATGCTTGTTTGGGTGGTGAATCCATTAGTTCTAAAACTGTTTTGTCCCAGGCACAGCCCCACAAATGTATACCATAGACGTACATACCCTCTACAGGAGGCTCACGTATCTAAAAATATGCAAATATAAAAGATTATTCTTTGTTGTTTGTTTTCGCTTATTTATATTTTTACACAATTCAACAGAATATAAACTAAAGTGTGTTACTTGTTATGTATTTTTATCATCATTTAAGTCTTCATGATGACCTGCAGCAGTTTACATTTTTGTACTTTGGTCTTCAATAAAATGAATTATCTCATTGACACATCTTTTATTCTGATTTAGCTTATTTATTTCTACATAGCATCAGGATATATTTCAAATAAAACAGTGTACTCAAAATCTGACAGAGCTGTTGGTCATGACCACTATTCCAAGTGCTTGTAAGCACTGAAGGGTATATATTGCTTCAATTCATCAGAGGGAAGTAAAATAAAACATTGCATTGTATAAAGCATTGGTTGTATTTGATTCAACTACAATTCTTGACAATGGGAGATAACTCCAATTTTTAAAGATGACTTTGACAATAACATCATTTACATTTTTAAAACAGATATTCGATTCTTTGTGTGGAGGTCACTCACAGTGGTCCTTCTGTTCAACTAAAATTTTGTGGTGGTTTTATTTTTGACTGACTAATTTAAAATGTATAACAATATTTGATATGCATCTATATAATTATTATTCAACCTATTTGGAAAAAAGTGATTAGAAACTTTACTGTATATACAGGATAAACTAATTTTCCATTTATGCTAAAATAAAATTTATTAAATTTTTAATTTTCCAAAGTTAAGAATATATTTTATATAATAATACATACATGTCCAACATCTCTGGGGGTGATATCAGAGTTGACAACAATCTGGTCAAAGTATCCAGATCTATCACCACAATGGTTTCTGATGTAATCCTGCTTCAGTATAGCTATCAGGGCCTGAGGTCTGAAGAACTGACCTAGGGTCCAGACTGGAACCTTAGATCTTGGCTGAAAATAAACAAAACAGTTACTGAATTTGAGTTTTAATTGAAACATACCTTAACCTAAAATCTTGTTTAAAAAAAAAACCAAAATTAGTCTGAAAATAGTCAAATTCATAACTGGATCTAAGATGTAAAATAAATTGGTTATCAAAACTTATGTCTACAATATATTGATTATTAAATTAGTATTATAACTCAAACATTCAATCTTTAAAATTAAAACCTAAATAGTTGAACATTTTCTTATATATTTAAAAAAAACCAATCATGGCAAAGAGAAAAGACAGGAAACTCATAATAATTATACATTACATACCAGTCCTATCAATTTCTCCAGAGCCATACTTCTGGCTAACAGTCCATCTCTATCCCTGTCTCCACTGAGCCAAGCAGCTACAGACATGGTAAGGGGTGGTGCAGCACTTCCTGCCATTTGACACCATGTCTTGGGGATTCTCATGTGATAAAGGTCATCAGCAGCTGATACAATATGTTCTGACAGATTGTCACCAAAACTCTCAGTCTCACAGGCATTCTTAATAGCCTGTAATCAAACAGTAGAGTATTTTATTAATGAATTGAATATGATACTGAAATAATTACTGTGTCAGAGAATTTTCATTAGCAGTGTTTAATATTCTAGTTACTCCTTGTTACCATTTCTAGTAAAATGTACTGATATTCTATGTTTCTTTCACTATGCCTGTGTTTTTGAAATCAACTCTAGTTTAGAGAGTTTCGCCCAGACATCACCACATCAGAATCATATTTCTAAATAAACACAACTCTTCATTTATAATTTGGATTAGAGAGTGAATATTGCTAACCCTCCCATAGTTACATTTTTCTTTTCATCCATTAGATTAAAATGATGATCTGTCTATATTTTGTTAATTAACTTCTTGTGACCATAAAAATATCTTACAGTGAGAGTATTCCTTATTTCTAGTCCAAGTGCTGACATGATTTCTATCTCCTTCATGATAAATGTATTAATGTTGGGAAATTCTGGTACTTTGGTTGGTTCACCAAGACGAACTGTCTCACTTGCTTTCTTAATCCTCTCAGTAACAAAATCCTGGAAATAATGAAAATAGCACCTTTATTCAAATGTCCGTCTTTTACCATTCTTATGATGCTTATTGAAAAATAACTTGCCATTGTTTGTTATCAATTAATATATTGACCCTATGCTACAGATTCATTCTAATTTGTTGGCTACCAATTTTCGAGGATTTCACTGGAAAAAGTCAACAAATCTAAATTTTCTATCAGGTGTTTTTGGCAGAATTTTGAAAAATCAGGAAATCAAATATTCATGATAATACAATATTTCTACAATCCACAAAAATTGGTACCAACAAAAATAAATGAATCTACTCTTTTCCTTTAAATCAGAAGCCATGCATAATAGATGCGTGAAAGTTTTAAACTAGACTGCAAGTCAAAGATACTCATGCATATATATGATACTATGCATTCATTATTGTAGTGGGGTACTAATTTTGGTGGATTTTATGAGGTATAGGTAGATCATGAACTTTAGTGTTCAAATCAGCACAAATTTCCAAAAGATTTGTAAAAATGTGTACAACAAAAACAAATGTGTTCCTGGATTCATAAAAATTTAGATTTTCCTGTTTCATATTTTTGGTGAGTTGAAATAACATGTAATTTGGATCAGTAAAAGTGACTGATGTTTGATACTTTATAATTCTAGAAATATAAAGTATTTAAGTTTAATTGCAATATGAAGCTATGTGCAAAAAGATAACCTAGACATGCAAGTTAAATTTTAAACCCTGAAACCAAATTTTATGAAAGAAAAACCTTCAAAACATCCTAATTATAAGGTCTTGAAATGGTATTATACGTAAAGTAGAAAGATCTAACATTGAAACAACAACAGATTACAATACACAATAGTAAATAGATAAAGAGTATCTGAGGACTGTTGACATCTGCTTAAGACATCTCTTTTTATGAACCACAAAATACAAAATATATGGTGCATGGTACTGTACAATTGCAGAAATAAGTTTGACTGCAATTCATAGGTTGATATTTTATGGTCGAGCCTATATTCGTACCTAGAATACAACATTCAACTGTTTGAGATTACATAGTAATAACAATAGCATCAACGTTTTCGTTACTTGTGAATAAAGAAAACAAAGCTGAACCCAAGGGGACATTCAAAAATAGAAGTAAGACAGACAACACTATGGTAAAAAGAAAAATAATAAACAGACAAAATAATAAGTCCACAAATCACTACTGTACACAGAAAACTATAGATTAAGCAATACTGACCCACCTTACAGGGAGATATGCAAAAGGGCAACCATAGATTTGAAAGTTCCAGATCCAATAAGGGCACCTGTTGATGGTGGCAATTTAAACAACAAGCAGGGGAAATTAATTCATATTGTAACATTTTACCACTGAAGAAGACTGAATGTTGTGGCTGCAAGTTCATGGAATATATCCAGTCATTTGTGCATTATGGTGCATGGCAAATAAAGATTTGGCAATTGGTATTTTTTTCTGACCAGATTGTGACTACAACAAGTTAAGGGAATATTTTATTCCCATGGTCACCTGTGAGTCTGTGACACAGATATTCCATAATGGCCAACCATATAATGAAGGGAAACCGTAAAGCAAACACACTGCACCACATGTCCTGAATGTTTACAAAGTAAGCCTCATGATATCAAGAAAATACCTATTAAAAAAACACCAATCATAATAGAAAAAAAATTCATAGTATTTCTACAGAAAAAGTATGAGAGCCCCATTGTTTTTACTTTCCTTATCAATTTTTATTTAATACATTTTTCTGATATGTTTAATTTTAATCTGTCACATGTATGAAAAACATTTAATAGGCATTCATACTCTATGCGACTTTTAAGAAAATACTGATTTTAAATAAATATTTCATAATGTAAAGTATAGTCCAATTGAGTTCAATAATCTTCAAAAATAAATGATTTAAAAGTCCTGAATACACATGCTGCAGCTAATTATAAGTCCTTCTTTTTCATTATATTACACAAACTCAAAAAAAGAATAAAATAATTTGGTTTCTAGGGTAACTATATGTTTCACCATCCATCCTTGAGTAAGGAGATATACCGTATCTTTAGATCACAACAGACATTTACAATACATGTACCATTCATTGAAAATAATCAATTTTAACATTAAACCCCAAACTTTAAAAATTACTTGAGAAAAACATCAGAATTGATCACGAGAGTTCAATTACTATGTAGACAAAAATAAACAATAATTCAAAAACCTTTTAAATATGAATTTTTAAAGATTTCTAGAACTCAAATGAACTAAACATAGAACCACACCCACTATGAGTTGCACTCTTACCTTTGGTTGTATTTTCTGTGTGTCAAAAATAGAATTGTATTGTCATTTTTCTTCGACTTTCACCCTTTTTTTTCTTTAATGACATATATCTTTAAAATTTTTATGATATATTTCACCTCTTTTTCTTTAATGACATATATCTTTAATTTTTATGATATGTTTCACCTTTTTTTCTTTAATGACTTACATCTTTAATTTTTATGACATATTTTTCAATTAAATTTTTCCATTTGAATTTTTTTTAACTTTCATAAAATGTGAGATATTATAACAGTTCTTGCATTAATTAGAAAAAAGACTTTTTAAAAGGTTCCTAGATGCTGATGTATGTTATAAACAATATGACCTTGGTAAAATCAAGTTGACAAAATGTTTGACTACAAAAAACATAAATAAAAATACGCTATATTATTACATTTATTGGTAATAAAATGTAACAGATCATACTAAATAGATCTTCAATGATATAAATTATGTCACGACATAAAAGTTGATATTTTACCTTTGTAAGAATCTTTGGTACTTTCTGTAGTAGGCTGGTACATATTTCCCATAATTCCACATCCTTCCTAAGTTTGAGAAGTGAGAAGCTTGCCGTGGAGAAGACACCCATGTTGACAACACAGGGATTGTTACTATACTTACTAATACCTGCTAATGCTGGACCTTAAATATAAAGGAATTTTCTTGTCAATTTGCCTCTCAAAAAAACAATTTGGAAAGACTTGAGATGTTCCGTATCAATTTCAGTAAGTCAAAATCATTTTTCATATTTTAAAACTCAAAATATATCTTTTTCATACAGTCAAACCTGTTTACAAAGGACTACAGAAAACTGAAAATTTTGAGAGGTGACCTTTGAACTGTAAGGTCCATTATTACTACTGCTAGACAAGAACAAGGTAACGTGAAAGTACAGGTTTTTGAATATTATTTTTAGCAGATTTGACTATTTAATAAACTAATAGATAAGCTTGTCTTTCAATTACCTGCTTAAATTGGTACCTTATAGTTCCATTATGTATAAAAAAAAAAGAAAGATGTGGTATGATTGCCAATGAGACAACTATCCACAAAAGACTAAAACGATACAAACATTAACAACTATAGGTCACCGAACGGCCTTCAACAATGAGCAAAGCCCATACGGCATAGTCAGCTATAATAGGCCCCAATAAGATGTTCTCTATAACTATGTAATTGTATTTTTATAAGAAATAAAGTATTTCTATTTGTATTCGGTAGACTATATAAAGTTATCTTAGGCAGATTACTAGTCTTGAACAGTAAAGAATCAAGACATTAAAAGTGGAAAAAAAGAATGTTTAACTATGACTAACCATCAAAGGGTGTAGGCGGTCTAGGAAACATCTTGTGTTGTAAACTTTTGTTGGATGGCATGGCATCAAATACTTTGTTCAGTCTAGTGAATACATACTGGTCATCTCCAAGTAACGTCTGTAAAACAAATCAAATATTACATTCTAACATTTCTAAGATGTACTTTTTTTATTTTTAGAATTTCTCAAAGATTTCTGCATAAATGGTTTTAAGGGAAACATGTTAACGTACTATAAATTGATGAAAAGATGAATAAAATGATTTTCTGTCATTTCTTACAAATGTAAATTTTGTATAGTGAAAAGGAGAGAAGCATTAAAACTTATTGATTCTTATATTGTCTATTTTTAAAGTTTCTAAGAAAATTAAACTTTATGAAAAATTAGCAACAGAAGTACATGTACTAAAGTTTACATTATATTCATAGTATTCTGAACACATTACTATTACATGTGTACCTTTATGCAACTGCAATCAATATTTTCTTAACTTAAACTTAGTCTATTGTCACCTTTATATTTAAATGAAACATAAAAGCATATGATTGAACAAATAAACTCATGTTTTAACATAAAACGATTAATAATCCTTTAAATGTGAGACATATATAAAGTTAAGATTATTATTATGTCTTAGTCAATATAATAGCTGTAAAAAAAGCATTGTAAATAACAATTGTTCATCACCATGGTGTTAACTCTGTGGTTAGGTGCAAAGGGGAGACAACCAGAAACCAGTCAAGATAATCATTCCTTCCTTTAATGTTATATGATCATTTGTCCTTTTTCATGAGTAATTTTAAAGTTTTTTGCCAAATTAAGGCTTACAGAATGTTGATTTTTGTCTAATATTAAATTTTGAAGCTATGTAACAGGAGAATCTAATATATTCCTGTTCAATTTTGCCAGGATCTAATGTTTTAAAAGAAAATATGAAATGCTGCAATAAAAAAGTTAAAGTGTCATTTTTAAACAAATATTTTGAAAAAAACATAATAATTACAAAACATGAATGTATATTTTACCTATTTTCTTTTAAGAAACATATTCAATGAAATCAAAATACTTGCATAAAATAAAAATTTACATTGTGAGCTTTTCTCACCATATTGAAAAATGAAGTTAACAAAATCTTTAAAAAAACTAACATCAAAGAAACATTTATTTAAGTAATCTATAGGCACTCTGACGCTAGGACAACAATTATCTTGACTACTATATTAAGGAGTTTTCACACAACACACAATGTGTAATAAAGTGTCATACCGGGCATCCTTCTTCCTGGTGAACATAGTGAAAAGATAAAAAAAAGTGATATTATTTTAGAAGAATGTTAAACTGCATGGGTAATAGAATCTTAATTTGAATACACTGTTATAGTTATTTTTCAGTGGATGACCCTTGCATGATATGACTGACTAATATAATCATATATTCAAATGTCACTTCATAACTGACTGAAAGATTTAATAATGATGATAAAATATATGGCTGCTATTTTAAGGAATGAAAGACTGAAAAATGAAGATAAAATGTGACTCATAAATCGACAATAGGATTGAATAATTATAACCAAATGTTACTCCTAAATCAACTGAAGAATTGAATAATTATGACCATATGATACCTATGTTGACAAAAGGATTGAATGATAACCAAATGTTACTCCTAAATCGACTGAAGGATTGAAATGTGATCACCAAATGTTACTCCTAAATCAACTGATAGATTGATTTATAATGACTAAATGTTACTCCTAAATTAACTGAAGGATTGAGACCAAATGTAACTACTAAATCAACTGAAGGATTGAATAATATAATGACCAACAGTTACTCCTAAATTGACTGAAGGATTAAATGATAACCAAATGTTATTCCTAAATCAACTGAAGGATTGAATAATGATGACCAAATGTTACTTCTAAATCAACTGAAGAATTGAATAATGATGACCAAATGTTACTCCTAAATCAACTGAAGGATTGAATAATGATGACCAAATGTTACTCCTAAATCAACTGAAGGATTGAATAATGATGACCAAATGTTACTCCTAAATCAACTGAAGGATTGAATAATGATGACCAAATGTTACTCCTAAATCAACTGAAGGATTGAATAATGATGACCAAATGTTAATACTAAATCAACTGAAGGATTGAATAATGATGACCAAATGTTACTCCTAAATCAACTGAAGGATTGAATAATGATGACCAAATGTTACTCCTAAATCAACTGATGGATTGAATAATGATGACCAAATGTTACTACTAAATCAACTGAAGGATTGAATAATGATGACCAAATGTTACTCCTAAATCAACTGAAGGATTGAATAATGATGACCAAATGTTACTCCTAAATCAACTGAAGGATTGAATAATGATGACTAAATGTTACTCCTAAATCAACTGAAGAATTGAATAATGATGCCAAATGTTATTCTTAAATCAACTGAAGGATTAAATGATGACCAAATGTTACTCCTAAATCAACTGAAGGATTGAATGATAACCAAATGTTACTCCTAAATCAACTGAAAGAATGAATAATGATGACCAAATGTTACTCCTAAATCAACTGAAGGATTGAATGATAACCAAATGTTACTCCTAAATCAACTGAAAGATTGAATAATGATGACCAAATGTGACTCCTAAATCAACTGAAGGATTGAATAATGATGACCAAATGTTACTACTACATCAACTGAAGGATTGAATAATGATGACCAAATGTTACTCCTAAATCAACTGAAGAATTGAATAATGATGACCAAATGTTACTCCTAAATCAACTGAAGGATTGAATAATGAAGACCAAATGTTACTCCTATGTCGACTCAAAGTATGAATAATGATGACCAAATATTACTCCTAAATCAACTGAAGAATTGAATTATGATGACCAAATGTTACTTCTAAATCAACTGAAGAATTAAATAATGATGACCAAATGTTACTCCTAAATCAACTGAAGGATTGAATAATGATGACCAAATGTTACTCCTATGTCGACTCAAAGTATGAATAATGATGACCAACTGTTACTCCTAAATCAACTGAAGAATTAAATAATGATGACCAAATGTTACTCCTAAATCAACTGAAGAATTAAATAATGATGACCAAATGTTACTCCTAAATCAACTGAAGGATTGAATAATGATGACCAAATGTTACTCCTAAATCAACTGAAGAATTAATTAATGATGACCAAATGTTACTCCTAAATCAACTGAAGGATTGAATAATGATGACCAAATGTTACTCCTAAATCAACTGAAGGATTGAATAATGATGACCAAATGTTACTACTACATCAACTGAAGGATTGAATAATGATGACCAAATGTTACTCCTAAATCAACTGAAGAATTGAATAATGATGACCAAATGTTACTCCTAAATCAACTGAAGGATTGAATAATGAAGACCAAATGTTACTCCTATGTCGACTCAAAGTATGAATAATGATGACCAAATATTACTCCTAAATCAACTGAAGAATTGAATTATGATGACCAAATGTTACTTCTAAATCAACTGAAGAATTAAATAATGATGACCAAATGTTACTCCTAAATCAACTGAAGGATTGAATAATGATGACCAAATGTTACTCCTATGTCGACTCAAAGTATGAATAATGATGACCAACTGTTACTCCTAAATCAACTGAAGAATTAAATAATGATGACCAAATGTTACTCCTAAATCAACTGAAGAATTAAATAATGATGACCAAATGTTACTCCTAAATCAACTGAAGGATTGAATAATGATGACCAAATGTTACTCCTAAATCAACTGAAGAATTAATTAATGATGACCAAATGTTACTCCTAAATCAACTGAAGGATTGAATAATGATGACCAAATGTTACTCCTAAATCAACTGAAGGATTGAATAATGATGACCAAATGTTACTCCTAAATCAACTGAAGAATTGAATAATGATGACCAAATGTTACTACTAAATCAACTGAAGGATTGAATAATGATGACCAAATGTTACTCCTAAATCAACTGAAGGATTGAATAATGATGACCAAATGTTACTCCTAAATCAACTGAAGAATTAAATAATGATGAACAAATGTTACTCCTAAATCAACTGAAGGATTGAATGATAACAAAATGTTACTCCTAAATCAACTGGAGGATTGAATAATAACAAAATGTTACTCCTAAATCAACTATAGGATTGAATAATAACAAAATGTTACTCATAAATCAACTTTAGGATTGAATAATAACAAAATGTTACTCCTAAATCAACTGAAGGATTGAATAATAACAAAATGTTACTCCTAAATCAACTGAAGGATTGAATAATAACAAAATGTTACTCCTAAATTGACTCAAGGATTGAATAATGATAATTAACAACTCAACTACCAGAAGGATAGGCATGCAAATGATACCCCTAAATATTTTATATAAACAATGGCAGTTTATGGTAGGTGAAACATGTGTTATAAAAAGATTAAATTTAGACAGGGGGGGATATATTTGTTGTAAAGATTTGAGTAAGAATTTTTTCCATAACCTTTCTAATAACGTTTGTTGAAGTATTTAAGGTAAAAAAAATAATTGAATAATGAAATTGCTGACAGTACAAGGGCTGTATAGTCAGTCAAAGTCGTTAAAAACTTCCATCATCAATGATGAAATCAGAACAGAAATTAAAAGTTTTCAGGTCATCATTTGGTACTGTTTATTCAGACATCATCTATAACATAAAATTCAATTAACTACAGTTAAATCAAATTTTGAAGAAAATATCTATTTAAAATAAATTCATCAAATTATTTTGCAGATTGATTCCTACATTATTATGAAATTTAACCATGAGAATAATGTAAAAGAATTTTTTTCTGTTCAAGGATCGTGTTATGTTTGACATTTATGCCAAAACCTTATATGTGAAATGAGATTTCTAGTGAACATAGAAGATTAAAAAGACAATATGTGAAAAGTAATACTAGAATGACCTGAAAACTTTTCATCTTAGTCAACATAAAA
This sequence comes from Mytilus trossulus, assembly GCF_036588685.1. NCBI lineage: Eukaryota > Metazoa > Mollusca > Bivalvia > Mytilida > Mytilidae > Mytilus > Mytilus trossulus. The sequence continues at coordinate 54,322,867 of NC_086382.1, forward strand.
CAAAACTAAACTGATAAACTAATACTAACTAAAATTCACAATTTTAGTAAACCTTCAGGTGTTTTTTTTTAGTTTTGACAGTTCTATTGTTTTACTATAAATGAACAGAACAGCTGCTCAAATTAAAAATAAAATGAAAATGTTAATTTAGTATTGAAATAAAGAATATTGGCCAAATGCCCACAGCTAAGAAATATAAGAAATTTTTGAACACTATACTATGTATTTTTTTAATTTTTGTAGCTACCTGAAATTCTTTTGCCTTATTAGGTATCTGGCAAAATAAAGTTCAAAATTTCAGTCACATGATCAAAACTGTTCATTAATCTGGGTTATATCCAATCAACCTACAAGACCATTATTTTATTTTAATGAAGAACCAAAACTTTTTGGACTTCAACTTAAACTGAGATTTTTTTCTTCAATTTTTATTCCTAGTTGGTTTTGACTTTTAAAGAACTATTTTGGTGGACATTTTAAAAGTAGTAAGCAATGGTTTACTAAAAACATAAAATGAATGAAGCAACTAATAATGACCATTATATCATGAACTACATGATCCCTCATATGGTGGATATGAACTACAAACTGAAATAAAAATCATTATATTTCATAGTATTGCAGGATGATCAATATATAAATAATTTCTTCCTTTCAGATTATAAGAAGCCTTTGTCAATATATTTACCCAAAGACTTTATTGAAAGTAGAACAATAAATATCTCATTGTTTAGGATATGTATTTGTAAAATTTGGATCTCTGCAATTTTTTTTTGTTTTCTTTTGCTGGTTGATTAAAAACATCCACTTACACCAATAACTCTGTTCTGCTTTAGATAATTTTTCTAAGAAAACATATATAAAGTGTTGTTTTTTAAAAATGAGATGTAAACAAAAACTTAGTAATCACTATAGTGAGCTACAAGCTGTTTTTTTTAAATTCAAGGGTAAGGGCAAATTCTTATTAAGTGATATATGTAAATATAATAAATTGGACAGTTAGTTCCTTTAAAATTTTGGATAATTACTGGAGATATGCAAAATTACCATGCACAAGCAAATACAATCAAGTGATGGATAAAACAGCCAGTTACATGCATCCAATGTGAATGTACAAATTAAATTGTGCAAATGTGTATCCCAAGTTGAATTTTGTGTGTTTTCATGCAAGGGAAAACATGTATTTTTTTAAAATATTATTTAGATAATGTTACACTGCCTTACCTCAACACTAGGATGAATATGACAGCCTTCTGGGACATCAAGTGTGTGGGGACTTATATTATACTCCAGTGCTTGTATCAATGTGTTCAACCTAACATTTGGGTTGAAAAATGCTGCAGGGTGCTTGTATTTTACTAAAATATAGAAAAAATAATCACAATTACAGTACAAAAATATCCCATAAAATAGAATACTGAAAGAAAACTAATTTCAGTACACTTAAATTTACAACTTCTAAGATTTATCTATCACTATAAGAACGAAGAAAGATAGAAACTGTAGAATTGTATGAAAGTAGCTGACGGTTTAAGTTATTAATGTCAAACCTACTTCATTGCATTTATATGTCTTTTTTTTAGCTTACTTCCAATAAAGGAGTACATTTTTACCCATCTTTGTGTAGGTTGGATTGGCAAAAAGAGTTTGACTGCATTAAAAAACCCTTCACATTTTGTGTTTGTACCAACATTTGAGACTCTCATTGAACTGTATAATTCAAATCACCTATATTTTTTTATTTTACTTAATAATTAAACTTACATCTCCTTTCTTCAAAATCTTTTTTAACAGCATTAGGTGATAACCAATAATCTACTAAGGCACTAACAGCTTGTTGGTCATAGGAGTCAGTAATGTGACTTCCATATATTATCTGTAAATATAACAAAAAAATCATTAATTATCTCCCCTTCTTTTCAAGCTAATTTAAGACAACACAGTACATGTGTATTTTAACATTGTAATATCTTTTCCTGTAACCCATGTTCAAATTTAGTGAGTTCTAGGTCTCGGTTTTCTAACTATCAGATCTTATTTGAATTCAGTCACTTTGATATCATTCATAGTTGCAACATCCAGCATAGTAAACATCAGGCATTGTCATAAAATTGGTAAAAGTTGCTAAATGGATTTCTTACACTAAGACTCCATACTTTTCAATCACTTAACTATTAGTTTGATTTTGACAAAAGGAGATGTTTCACACTCTTCAAATATATCTAATTCTTGTTCATAATATTGATTGAGAAAACTGCTCAAAGATTCCTCAAACTTATGAAGGCAACAAATTCTATGAGAACATTCTCATTCTGCATATATAACTCTTGTCCATAATATTGTGTTCATGATGCCTATGATGCCTAAATCATCTGGAAAAACTTGATTCCTTAAACTTTGGATAACAAAATTGATTTAGCTACTTACCTCACTCATCATATATCTAAGGCCTGTCCATGACGTTGGTCTAGACATCTGTGATCCATCTGGTGCAATACAACTTAATGGATCCTTAAACTCAGATACCAGGATAGACATGGACTCCTGAAATTATAGAAATATTCAAAGTATACTCTTTTTATTAGTTAAGGCAGTGCAGTAAAAATAAAATCCTCCCATCTGCCCTATGTTTTTCAACAAGTTGGATGAAAATCTACTAATTAATTTTGGTTCTCAAGTTTGAATGACCATTAGGAATCTGTTTAACGCTATAAAGCTAGGCAATGTCAATAAAATAGGCTTATCCAATGGATGTTGGATGTGTATGGATTGATAGTTTAGTCTTAGATGCATGATTTTTTTATTAGTTGTTAGTGGCTTTGAACTAGCTGTCAGATAACTGATAGTACTCTCAGATCTGTTCATTGTGTCTTTTTGTGTCCAGATGTATAAGTACCCGGCCACGTCCACTTGTATTTTTGTCCATCTGATGAGTTCAGCCTTTTTCAACTGATTTTTATAGTTGTATCTTATGTTGTACTGTTATACCACTGTCCCAGGTTAGGGGAGGGTTGGGATTCCACTAACATGTTTAGCCCTGCCACATTATTTATGTATGTGCCTGTCCCAAGTCAGGAGCCTGTAATTCAGGGGCTGTTGTTTGTTTATGTGTTACATATTTGTTTTTCATTCATTTTTTTTATAAAATTAAGGCCGTTAATTTTCTTGTTTGAATTGTTTTACATAGTCTTATCAGGGCCTTTTATAGCTGACTATGCGGTATGGGCTTTGCTCATTGTTGAAGGCTGTACAGTGACCTAAAGTTGTTAATGTCTGTGTCATTTTGGTTTCTTGTGGATAGTTGTCTCAATGGCCATCATACAACATCTTCTTTTTTATATTATAACATACATTCCTATCTATGATGTTATATAAAATATTCATGAATTTGTTGAAATGTCAAATTACAAGTATTATAAAACTATTTTAAGAGATAATAATGTTACAGAATGTAAATTACCATTAATTCTGTGTATCCAATTTTGGAGAAATCTTCGGGACCATTCCATCCAGACATACCAAACCTGGCTCTGAGTTGTATGGCAGCATGGACATAACACAGGTTGTGTAACATAGGTGCCCATTCCTGTCGTGAAGACTGCTTCAATATGTCAGAGTCAAAACAGTTAAATGATCTTATCAAACTGTCCTTCATTACCTAAAAGCAAAATTTTTTTAAGAAAAAATAATCACTATTGAAAATAAATCAATATAAATGTTTAATAATCAGAAAGTATATTCCATGCAAATTTTTGTATTTTCAATGCTTTACTTTTTTTTATACTAAAATTCAACCCATCATACATCAATTATCTGGTGGATATGAATTCTGATTTATTTAAATTACCCTGGGTGAATCGATGACACATTTGACTGAATTCTGTAACATTCTGGTGGGTATGAATTCTGATTTATTTAAATTACCCTGGGTGAATTGATGACACATTTGACTGAATTCTGTAACATTCTGGTGGGTATGAATTCTGATTTATTTAAATTACCCTGGGTGAATCGATGACACATTTGACTGAATTCTGTAACATTCTGGTGGGTATGAATTCTGATTTATTAAACTTACCCTGGGTGAATCAATGACACGTTTGACAGAATTCTGTAACATTCTAGTGGGTATGAATTCTGATTTATTAAACTTACCCTGGGTGAATCAATGACACATTTGACAGAATTCTGTAACATTCTAGTGGGTATATAGTCTGGTTTAATCCTACAAGTTATCCATACTCTAAAGTTATGGTCAGGTTTAGGATTCTCTGTCATTACAGTCTCTAAACTCTTCAGTACATTAGGAGCATTGTGAGCATTGTTCAATAGTACCCAAGATCCCTACAAAATAGAATAAATAAAATACTATGCAGCTGTAATATTCCAATGAAACTGTCTAATAGACAAAGAGCAGAATTTTGATTTTAAAACCGGAAATGTATATTCTTTTTAGATAAAAACTTCAATACATAACAAAGCTATCTTTAACGATTACTATGGATTAATTATTTTTTGTTGAATACCAATTTTCATGGAATTTCATGCACACATAATCAAATATCCACGAATGTAAATTTTCCTTAATCCACGTTAAATTAGTACCCACAAAAAATAAACAGCACTTTTTATTCAGCATATAAGAACTTTTAAAAGGTTTTAATTTGGCAACTAATTGCAACTCAAAATAAAATTGTTTTGATAAAATTGAATTTTTAAAATTAATTCCCCTGATCAATATCTTTACATGAGTAAATTCTATACATACCTCCGTCATTCCTTTCAGTATGATACGCTTGACTGCTTTTTCTGTAGCAGCCGTGTTCTCTGTCAGTGTTTTAATCACAGGTTTGTTCTGTTTCTTGTTGGCATAATCTATAAATACTTTGTAAGCCATTTCTGTTTCAAACTGGTACAACAATAAAACAGGTGTGCTAGGTGAGCTCTGTCTGTGCATTGTAGTGAAGTCTATTCCTACATCGCCATAATACCTGGTAATATATATACATCAATTATTTCATCAATCATTGCATTCAAATTATTCATGTTTTATATATGTTTAAATACAAAGTGAAGACAGAGACACAAAAACAAATATACATAAAAGTTAAATAAAAAAAAATATTAAAGATAATCATAAGGTATTTAGCACAAAATTAATATGCACAGTGTAATAAATGTTACAATTTTTTTTCATCTCATATCATATATTATTCACAAGAAAGTTAGAAATCAGGTAGGAAACATAACATTACAGTGAAAGTTGCCCAGACACAACATACAAATATGTAATTTACAACCGCTTATATCTTTACACATTAACTAGCAATGTAACACATCCCTTACTGTATCCTCAAAAACTTTAAATTTAGTCAAGTAAATACTTCTAATTATTAGGAATTAGATAAAAACTGTTAACAGGAAAATAACAAATTGTTAACATAAATATCACAATTAATTCAAATGTGTTAATTTATTCCTTTCAAGCTTTGGGTCCATTCTTTTTACATTTTTTTGTTACATGTTTTGAAAAAATATATATAGTCTATAGTATCAAATTTTTATGTCTACTTACTAGTTAATAAGTATCATTCATAAATCAATTATTGTTTTAAAAAATCTTTATAAAGAAAAAGACAGGACATTTAATATCATAATAGTAGATATGACTGTTACAAGTCCACAAGGTCCAATGTCTTACATGGGTAATCATGAACATGGGTAATATTGGCGTATTACAACCATAATTCTTATAACTCCTCATTTGACACAATAAAATTTGGAGAGAACTCCTCATTTGACACTAAAAAATTTGGAGAGGATTTGAATCGGTGCAATCTAACTTTGTTGTGTTGCTATAAATCATTGCTACAAGCTTCTACCACACATTACAACAAAGCATGGGCTTTATATATAGCATGTAATGTTCCTTAACCTGGGACTTATTCAAAGTTTTCAAGAGTCAAGACACAGAACTGTTTCCTTATCAGCCTTTTTAACTTTTAACTTGTTGCATGCAAGTCGCAGCTAAAACACAAATAGGAACAAATGGACGTAATTACAGGCATAACTTTAACAGTTATGATTAGTATTATAAACTGTTCTTTAACTACAGCATATCAAAACACAAAAGACCAAAATGTTGATGATAAAAAGAAGAAATTATCAAATATAATAAGTATAGTAAGTAACATATTCTTCTTTGCCCCAACCCTCCGATCTATTTTAAGAATTATCCAAAGTTTCTTCAGCTGAAACATTTGAGACACAGCAGTAAAACACAACACTTATAAAACTATCAAAATTAGTAAACACAAAATTCAAGATTTCGTCATCATCTTCTCAACCAACCACCTATTAACAAAATTTACTTGATTGGTAATTAAGGTTAAATGATATCAAATATGTTGCCACTCTTGTTGTCTGAGTATATGTCTTTGCCTATGCTATATTAATTATGACCCTATCCATGAAAGCAGCACACATAATTTTGTACACGCCCACTATGGAGTTATGTGTAATTATCACACAGCTACAGTGCAATGAATGCTTATGACATGCTGTCACACACTGCATGCTGCTTACCAACGTTCAGTTGCATCTACATCCTGATGTCTATTGAAAACATAAAAGTCTACTTTAGCATGGAAGCCTTATATAAAAAATAGTAATTTATTTTTTTACTTTGTATATCTAACGCCATAATAGCATGCAAGGGTATCGGAGAAAAATGTTTTACACAATATTCTTATACATTTTTTTTATTTTAATAAGTTGATGGAAATAATTTTGAGAAAATGAGGGATAACAGAAATTTTAAGCAGAGAAATACCCAGCAAAAACAAGATTCTTTACTATGAAGGCAGAAAGCACCTTATAAATTTCATCAGAACAGGTTTTACAAAATTGCCTGTGTTTAATCATATATCATTTCTATTTGTTTGTGATATAGCAGACTTGTATTTCTTTGTAAGTAGATTTACTTTGAACTTGAAGCACACAAATAATCCTTCAAAATCAATCCAGACAAAAATAAGCAAGTATATATTATTATTCCTCTGTCAGTTTAAGCAGACCTGCCAACTTTTGAAAATCTCCATGGGGGATTTAGCGTGCGACAAGATTTTTAAGGGGTTACAATTTTAGCGACTTTTCTGTGAGCATTGTTTTTTACTCCTAAAATAGTCTAAGTTCTCTTATTTTTTCTTTTGGTATACTAATGATGAGCTTGTAGGCCTTGGTTACTTTTATTTGCATGATTCTTGTACTATTAAATTATAAAATTGACAAAATAACTGAGGAATAGAGAAAATGGCATTAAAAATAAAGGATTCAAAGTAGAGACCCCCCCCCCCCTTTTCCCGCTCCAAAGACCTTCTCATCTATGAACCTTGACTCAAAACACCTAAAACTACATTTCCTAAAGTAAGAAGGATGAAGACATATTTTAATTTAGTCTTACTCATGGTCTTTATATCAGTATCGATGAGAAAATGGATTAAATTTGAGTTATCTTTCTTTGTATTCAGAGGTGCTCTTACCTACGGAGGCTTATACAGTAACACAGTAGAAGTGTACAAACAATGGCGTCGATTTTAGATCAACAGACACACGATGTCTGCTTTCAAAAATTAAACAAATTTCAAGATAAACGATGTTTTCTTGAGAGTTCTTTACATTTCTCAATTTATTATGATTTTGCTGTGGAACTATGGCAAATGTTGCAAATTGTGCTTGTATGATAAATTGATTAAAATTGAAAGGTTGTTTGACCAAATTTATACAAATTAATATTGAGGATTGTTACGACCCATTAGGTAATCAGATTACATACAACCACTAATTATGACACCTGTTGTGACTGTTGATTAGCGTAGGGTCATTAACTTGTCATAATATGTCCCCAGGTAAAATGATTGACTTTTTAAAATTGATCAGAAAAACTTCAAAATCGGTAAACAATAATTTTTTAGGGTATATTTGTTGAAAATCGGGATTTTGACTAATTTTACTATTCCGATATCGGGATTCGGGTTGAGGGGTAAAAATCGGGATGATACCGCGAAAATCGGGATAGTTGGCAGGTCTGGTTTAAGCCAATATTTTTCAAATATTTTGAATAGTTCATTTTGACAGTATAATTATAACAACTGAAATATCCATTCTACTCTAAAATACATGTATCAATATCTTAAAATTTACTTTATAACTATAAAATTAACTAGCACTAATAAATAACGTTGAAGGTTAAACAGTTGTAATATACACTATGCTAATATATCATATTACATAAAAATAGATATATTTCATAATAAAGTTAATGATGCATACATTTTTTTAAGAAAAAATCCTGCCTGCTGAAGAAATACTTCAATGAAGTTGGAAATGACTTCTTAATAGAATTCTAATGTTTGTTGGTTTTAAATTAATTTACCAAAGTTTTTAAATTTACCAAGAAAATTAAGGTTTCCACGTGAACAAGAGAAGGAATGAAAGTGGTTGACCCTTTAAAAGTTCCATAGTATAAAGCTAACTACTGTACATAATATAGCACTAAGCTGTCTAGATCCATTGTTTAATTAAGACATTACGTGAAAAGATAATGGGTGAATTTATTTAGTGTTGGTCTCCTATTTCTCAGATACGCACTCCTAAAAAAACAATAAGGTTCATTGTAAAATTCCTCAGAAAACCAGGAAAAATGTTTTTTATTATAAGCATGACTTTCCTGAAACTTTTGTTTATATTAGAAACACTATTACATCAATTTTTCTATATTATAAAGTTACGATCAAATAAGAAATTAAAAGTGAAAAATAAACTGTGAACATTATAATGTATTGAGTGCAAAAAAGTGAATATCAAATGAAATTATAAAAGTCAACATAACAAAGCACAGTGTCTAGCTGCAATCTGGTTACATTCTGAGAAAAGAACATAAATAACATTTCAGGTAAAAAACAAATTCTTTTTAATCAGTATAAGGGTAGTAATTCTACTCACTTCTTTCCAAGTACTCTGTTGATGAACAGTGTGGATGCCTGCATGAGTCGATCACTACGAGCAGCTCTCATCACACACAACCATTGAAGGTTCTTACAATGTTCATCAAATTTGTCTGGTAATGGCTGAGTTTCTCCAGCCACAGTGATTTGGGGGTCAGCAAAATTACGCCATGGTGATTCACGACCATCCTTTGGCATTTTATCAAACATGTCTTGGAACCATTCAAAGTGTGTAGCTAATACCTGAAATATGTCAGAATTTGTTTCTTCAGCAAAATAATGTAGACACAGGTTATCAAAGCTATTTCAGTAACCAATAACTATAACACAGTACTATTATCCTGTTTCATAAATCTGACTTACTTATAGGACTATGTATAATAAATCTGAAATATGGTTTCTTTTAGACAATGTGCATTTAAATTCATTTCAAGTCATCAAACAAAATTTTATCTTAATGATAGAAAAATCCTTTTAAGAAAGTTGTGAATATATCAGATCATAAGCAAGCTCGTTTGAAATGTTCTTAAACATATTCAACTTTTACATTACTTCAAAAAATAAATTCTATGGAATAATTTCAAATTCAAATTGGAATTAAGATATATCTCAAACCTGTAGATTATGGAACTGTTCTTCATGCATCCAGGCAAATGTATTTTTCTGTTGTAGAATTTTACTATCAGTAGGCTGTGTATATCCTAAGGCTGACATAACAACAGATCCATAGTTAGGAGAGATCAGGAATTCTCTTTCTCCTACTCCTACATTGCCTAAGGAATCTTCAACCTGTAATTAAAGCAATCAATTATAACCTCTGGGGTTGAAGTCATAAAGCTTAGCTCAGTGCTCCAAGCACAAAAATCATGCTCGAAACATGAAATCCAACATTTTGGTTGGTTGATTTTGAAGTATGAGTACAAAAAACTGCATCGAAAGTTTTCTGCCTTCAAGGCCAGGTATTCCATTCTCAATTTTATTTATATAAAGTTAGGAGAGATAAGGAATTATTTTTCTCCTACACCTACATTGCCTAAGGAATCTTCAACCTGTAAATAAAGCAATCAACTATAACCTGAGGTATATAAAGAAGGGGAGATAATCAAATATTTTAACTCTCAAATTTACTTTTCCATAATCATTAACCTCAGAATCCTTATATTTTACTGAATAGAATAAAGCAGGCTACAAATTTCATATTATATTCAAAATTCAAGACTGATTTAAAAAGAACATCCAGATAGATCTCTCCTGATATCAATATATTTAAACTTACCTCAATAGCTAAGAGAAGTGAGAAGAGATGTCTGTCTCTCTCCATCAGTCCTCTTGCTACAAAGTTATGTGTGGTATATGTGATTTTATCAATCATAGCCTGGTCTTGAGACCTGTAATATAATTCAATGACCTGGTAATATAATTGGAATTTTACATAAATCTTAGATGGATATTGAATTTTCTTATGATCAAACACAGCTAAAGTATTCAATACAGCAGTAGCATTTCAAGATATTTTCTTTTGGATATAAGTATACAAGAAAAGCTTATGGTTCCAATAGCCTATTTACATAAACGTTAAACAATAATAGGAACTGACTCAACAGTATCAGGAATGGCAAACTTGTGCTCATTTCATACTGAGAGAAACAATGTTAATTTGGAACAATCAAACTGTTTTCATCAGTATTGAAAACTGACTTATATTTCTGACTGTTTACCTCGGTGAATGGTTCAGTTTTGCTTGTATCTTTTTTTAAACATCTTTGTTCAAATGATCAATGGCCTGGTGGCATAATGATGTAATAAATTAGCTTCAATAATTGTTTTGACTGGCATTAACACAAACAATGTAAAGAACAGGCTAACTTACGGTTCTGACTGTGTTATGGCATAATCAAACAGTGTAAGGAACTGAGTGAATGATATTTGATACAATGCATTGACTTCTCTCATGTACTGAGCTACATCAAAGCACACAGCAGCTCTGACGGCCACATTCCTGTTGGTATCAGTATTCTTAGTTAGTTCACCTTGTCTCTCTTCTACTCTACTTTGACTACAAAAATCAAATAATCAATTTTAATATAAGCTTGACGTTTTACAACTTAACCAACATTTCTTATATTATTAGTTTTAGGTTCCGCCATCACAAGGAAGATTGGATTAAAATATTGCAGTAAATGTAAGCAATTTGGTATGTTTGACATTGATGGACTTGAATTTGATATACTGTTGATTCATTACTATTCGTTAGATACCAATTTTCATGGGTTTCGTGGGGACAGGTGAAAAATGAATTCAAATGTTCAACGAATAAAATATTTTCAATAGGTTTTGTATGCAGAGATTGGCAAAACTACGAAATCAAACATCCAGGAATATGTAAGTTGTCAGCAATCCACAAAAAAATGAAACCCACGAAAATAAATGAATCCACAGTAAATCTTAATCTAATAGTAATAATAAAATTCCTTAAGATTTTTGGTAAAGAAGAACAGAAAGTTTAACACAAATAAATTGTATACTAATATTTGAAATAACGGTAATTCTATCTTCTTACCTGTCAACAGCTTCATCATACATCTTCTTTAGATCTGTCATTTTCTTTGTAGCTGGTAAATCATTCATCAACCTGACATCACTAGACAAGTTCTCCCTCAGACGAAACTCTAACCTCTCCATCTCTATCATATTCTCTTTCTTCTCCTAAAATAGTTATATTTAATAAAATTAGAAGAAAGGCTAAACGGCAGACAATTTTCAATCCACTACATATTAATCCTAATTTGTTTTCCTTTTTTTTTTTAATTGTAAACTGCCGATGTTTTGACCAAGGTAGTTTTATTCCCTTTTTTTTGGTACATGTAATAAAATGTTTCCAACTTGAGCTGATAGGTTAAAATTGATATGTTGATAGTATTACTTCATTAAGTTCACCAATGTACATCTCTCTACTTGTTGATTGTGACAGTCATCTGAAACAACCATGAAAGAAAAACTAACTCAATCCCTTCATGAATTCAAAAAATAAATCATAGAAGTGTTGTGGGTCAAGATCAATAACTTATCTTTGTCTTATGTAAGATAAGGTGGTTATAATTTTAACCTACCACTCTAAGAGCTTGTCTTTCCTCTTCACTCCTTGATTTCTCCTTCTTGGCTTTAAATCTTTCCATGAGTTCTACCTCTAGACAATGTCTACTCTGTTGGAAGTACAATACTGTACAGTAGGCAGCTAGTGTCTGTGGTACATTGTGTGGTTCTACTGTAGTGTGGAGGAATAATCTGAACTTAGGATCACACTCTACCTCATGGTCCTCAACCTGTGGAAAAATAGAAAACATTTATCATTGTGGGGTTCTACTGTAGTGTGGAGGAATAGTCTGAACTTAGGGTCACACTCTACCTCATGGTCCTCAACCTGTGGAAACATAGAAAACAATTCTGTTGACCAGTCATATATATAAAGTTACATAATACATACATGTGATGGACTGTGAAACTCAGATCAGGAGATTTGGAAATTTTGGTCAGGAGATTAGGACTCAGATCAGGAGGTTTTTTATCGACATAAATTTTGTCGTAAATGTAACCATATGATGTAGAAATTGCGTTTTTCCTTCAAATTTCCATCAAATTGTAATATGTTCATAGTACCCTTATTGCCTTTCTTTTTGAATAAAATAAAATATTAAGAAGAATCTGTTTCTTGTTTTGTTTTGTTTTTGATAAATGATTGTTCACTGCTTGCAAATAAATCATTATATTTATTTATCTTATCTGTATAGATTTGTATTCATGTCTCCATCTCCTTATCATTGGTAACTCTACAGACAAATAAGAAAGAAATAAGCTCTACATGTATATTTGCAACATCATAAATTAATTAAAAAAATAACATACAATAACACTAGTACTGCAGGGCATTATAAGATAAGATAAAATAAGATAAGATAAGAAAACTTTATTTTGATTCGGCATGAGTACAAATAAGCAACACAAGCTCTAAGGAGCTTTTGACCGAATATAAAAACATATAAATAACATAAAAAATATGAAAGACATATTTTGTAGAAAGAGATTTTAACAGTGTAAAATGTTTTGCTATTTCTTAGCTTACTCATTAAAATCAATCAAATACTTTCTTCTACAACAGATTTATAATATAAACTTGAATTTAATCCTTGAAAGGAGGTCCAGATTGCTAAAACAATTTATAAATTTATATTTTTCTATTTGTCCCAAAACATTTAAATTCATTTAATCAACATCCTTTTTTGATTATTTGATTAAAATATCAATCATTTATAGTCTTTCTACAATTTACATTTTTAAAAGCAAAATAACTGAAAACAGGATAAAACAAAGGGAAGTAACAAACAAGTATTTCAATATTCCCAATACACATCGTTTTTATAACACAACGGCAGTTAGCCAGAGGCAAACATCGTTGATTACCAGTATGTTTGACACCCAAGCTGTCAAGTGAAGCCATATAATTATACATCTTCTTTGGTGTACAGGTAAAATTTAACACAGGTGTCAATTACACCCGTACAGTAGTAAGAAATGATCAAATATGGCGTCTGAAAATTTTCATTCATGAAATATTTCATACACGGGAGTTTTTTCTCCTAAACGGGAGGACGGGAGGAGACCCCTGAAAACGGGAGTTTTGTACTCCCGTCGGGAGGTTCACATGTATGCATAATATGTGAATTGTTATATTGCATTTCAAAGGATGCCATCACATATTTATATGACCTTGCATACTTTTGTACTGAAATATGCCACTGTTGTGCTATGCATGCACATATTTTAAAGTGTGGGAAAACAAAAAGTATGTGTCAGACAGATGATTACTGCTGAGCGGCTGATCAAATATTTAGCCATTCTGTTGAGTAGTACTGGAGAAATGAGTGACCAAATTTAAAAAGCTCATTCAACATCTTGAGAAGTTCCAGGTCAACATCTTGAGAAGTTAAAGGTATACAACAGACACAGTGGTTGCAATATAGCCACTATAGCCCAAGTATAAAAATCATTGATCACAAACTCATTTTTTTTTAATAGAGAAATACTTCTAAAATTATTTTTTGAACTTACAGTAATTTTAAATCTAGTTTTCCCATGAATGAACTGTGAACAATTCTGTAATGCATCAATAAACCTCTTGTCATTGGCTAATTCTGCAAGGTCACAGTCTGTTATAAATAATGGACTACCATCTGCTAAACAATTCTCAAACTGAGATCTTATTTCCTGAAAGAGAAAAAAAATATATATAATAATCTACTTGCATTAATGTAAAGCATAGTAACTTCATCACATTGTTGTCTTACTAATCATTTTACATACCAGTCATTACCACTAAAAGATTTAACATAAATATAATAAATTTTTCACATCTAATTTTAGAAAAGAGATAGAGACCAAAGAGTATATGTTTGACTTACACTGTATCGTACAACAACCAGTCCTTTATCTCTTTTATACTGATACAACCAATCCAACACTCTACTGGTTGGATCACAGATCAATGGCCAGGCATTCACATAGTCTTCTTGCATCAAGAAAGCAGCATTCTCCAACATCAATTGAGTGGTTGGCAACTGTTTTATCTCCAGTTCCATTAGGTCAAGCTAAAATATAGAGAAATAAAGATAAAACAAAAAAATTGAAATCTTAATTCATACCTGTTTATCATTGAAAATTATATATTTAGTTCTTAATTGTTTGAAAATGGTATATTTTTTCTATTTTAATAATTATGCGTTATGAAGTTATTATAAAAAAAACAACAATACTATTAGTTCATCGAGAAGAGAATGATGATAAATATTTTAATAATTTTCCTGCATACTTGTTTACAGAGGAAATCCACCAAAGTCAGCTCTTTAAACAACTTCCTGTTTGGCATGGGCATCCCATGATGTTCGCAAACTTGCATGAAAAACTCTCCCATTCTTTTCCTACAAAATAAAATATATAATTGTTAATGCAACAAAAATATGTTATCTCCACAAATTATCAAATATTATTTCTGTCATAAAAAGATGTTTCCCAGCATTTCTTATAAATTTAGTTTTGTGCTCATTTTCAGAGTTCACTAACAATTCTTAGCAAACCCCACTCTTAATTCAAAGAAACAGAAAACAGGAAGTAAGTATTTGAAAGATCAAAAAATCACACATATGCTACAACTCATCACAGTCAAGCAGCTAACCAAATATGACTCTTTTTCAAGTTTAAGAAAATATAAAATTGTATATTAGTCAACTCTCTGTAGATCCACCTTAATAACTTCATTAAAGTAATTTTAAGCTTTCACATATACATTTGATCAAATATATAATGAATTTGAAGGTTATTTTGGTACAGTACCTTGTATCCATATTAGCAGAGCCACAATATACCAGGAAGGCAGCAGCAGTGATACAGTTGGCTAACAATAAATCATTGCTGTCATTCTCCTTTACAAATTTTCTCCATTCTAGTTCTTGGCCATACAAACTGTAATATAAATAAACAACTATAAGATAAACTCATTATCAATCTATATACACATCAGCATAATTCTGTATAACATAGACCATAAAGTTAAATACTTGTACTATAATACATATGAAGGTATTTTATATATCTGTAAATTCTGATTTATGCTGAATGCATGTGCACGCTCTGTCATGATTAAATTGTAATAGAACAAAAATGTGTTCAAAGTACATGGATGCCCTAGCTATCATCACTATCATTTTCTATGTTCAATGGACCGTGAAAATGTGGAAAAATCTCTAATTTGGCATTTAAATCAGGAAGATCATATCACAGGGAACATGTGTTCTATGTTTCAAGTAGACTGGCCTTCAACTTCATAAAAAACTACCTCGATCAAAAACTTAAACCTGAAGTGGGACAGATAGACGGAATAAGGAATGGACGAACGAACGAACAAACGAACGGACGAACGAATGAAACAAACAAACTGGTGCACAGACCAGAAAACATAATGCCCATAAATGAGGCATAAAAATCTCTAAATAAAACGATCATCAAATCAAGCATGGTGCAAATGTAGTACATATGTATCATAACTTGACGTGTAATGAAACTTTGGCTCTAACTTTTTAGACATTGTAGTACAATTTACAGGTACAATATCTCAAAATATGAAATGATTACCTGTCTATAAGATCTGTAGCAGCTTTCAGTCTCTGGTTCATGGATGTTAATTCTGTTTCCAGATTATGTTTTTCTGTGACAGATTGATCAAACTGTTGTTGAAGATTATTGACGTCGTCCTGTAGTTTGGAGAGATCGTCCGCTGTGTATTCCTGTTCAGGTTCAGGTGTGGCTTCACGTTTGGTTTCTTCATCTCCCTGCTGTATAATGAGAAATTATTTGTTATTATTATTCATAGACCTTTTGTCTTGCAATGCCTTTACTGTAGTACTGTAGGAATTTGTAATAAAGTGAATGAAAGTGAAGTATAAAAAAATCTTTATATGTATACCAGTTTGTTTTCAGTTATACATTCAAAAAGTAAACAGAGATAATATGAGTAAGTGTAAATTTATACTGGCCTAGAATCTTAAATGTGAGAAATCTTATTTAGGAAAATTATTATCAAGTGCTTTTATTTGTTCTATCATTGATGATTTGCTGTTTATTGAGCTCAAATGATAAGATTCAAATTTATATAATGAATGTTCTGTAATCTTTGAAAGAAATATAACCTATAAACAAAACATAAATTTCATACTTTTTTCTGAACAATGCCTTTTAATGATTTTAATGAGGATTATTACTTCTTACCAATAAATACCAAATCCACAATGCTTAAACTCCACTACATTCTTTTATTATAACTACAGTCCATGTATAATAACATACTAATGTACTACTTATTTGGAAAGGGAGGTTATAAACTACATCAAAATTTGGTACATTAAAAAACATGGGTACACAAAATAAAGGGTTCCAGGTATACATTTACTAATAGAGAAATAAAGTGTTTTTTATTTACAAGAATCATAACTTAAAGATAAATCCTATTTACCCACAATTAAGCTAACTTTATAAAAGAAAATAACAAAAAACACCAGTCCAATAAATCAAAATATCGATACCTTCAACGAAGCAAACATGCTCTGTAAAATATGTTGAAAAGTAACTTAACTCAAGTAATTTCCATATCTTGTCAATCAAAAGACAAAAAAAATATATTTAAAACTGAATGGGAGTATTTGTATTTAGACAAGAGGGTTAAATCATCGGTGTTCAAAATTATAGTGTTGTTTGGTTCATAAACTTTGAAGAATTCAGTTTTGTGCTCATAGGTTCTTTAAAAAGAATTCATTATTTTTTTTGCAATTGTGTCCATTTTCAAGAAGCAAACTTTCCTCAAAATGACTTGTAAACCTTTTTAAACATGTGTAATTTCCTAAATACAAATTGAAGGAAGATCAAATAAGGCCAACATTTACTTCAAATATACACATCCATCTGAAATAATCTAGATTTGATCTTACAATGGTCTACAATTATTTCAAATATACATTTAAAAATCAGCTAATACATAATAGTAATTATAGAACAAAACAAAAACAAAACACAAGACTTAAAATGTCAAGAAATCTACAAACATGGACAAGTCATGCAAATAATCTTTGATACAACATAAGAGATTTACATGAACAGTGTTAGAAATAGTCAATTATTGCTGATGTGGTTTCTTTCATTTTTTTTTTATAAAAAACATATTTTGTGCATTTAGAAATATTTAAAACTGTATTTTATCCACATTTAATATTGAGGTCTTGCCAACATTTAAATACAAACTGATAAAAATTAGTACTTTGAAAATTCAATTTTGTCCTTCACCTGTAAACTGAAATCCATATTTCTTTTATTCCATGACTAAAAATAATCCACAGTAGTTTAAAACTTGCTCTTCATGAGTGCTAAAGAAAAGCCTTATTGATCAACATCATATTTGTACTATTTCAAACACTGATATAACATTCTTCCTACAACAAACCTTTCTTTTCCTACTAAGTTTCAGCTTTTTGGAGATCTGTGTTAAAAGTTAGTTATAAACATTTAGTTAAATAAACACACACCATGTGCTGAAATCGGTTAGCTGTTTTCAATTTGTTTGTGATAAACCATGCTGCATTGGAAACATTTCATTTTCATAAGAAGGAATATCAGTATGTCAGAGGAGGAGGACTTCATGCTTAGTCCAATAAACTTCATGCCTTAGTTTTTATATATAAGAGAAAGCATCATGCTGTCACTGAAGTCCATTCAACATCAAATTGGTAAAACAAAATGTCCACTTTTCAAACTCTATATAGCTACCTCTTTCATAAGTAATTTTCTTAATCTTCTCTAAATATTAAATAGACTGGTGAATAAGTGAGGATGAACTTAGAACTATATACTTGTGAAAGACGTCTAGTGTAATATATTCATTCATTTTGATTTTTTTGTGACCACCGTGTTGTGTAAATTATACTCTGAACAGGAAAGAGTAATTTTGAATTTTTGTCACAGAGCAAAGATTTATTTATTTATGCATAAATTTTTTTTACATAATCAGATGAGAAAATTAAAAACATCAGATGGTCCCATAAAAGTTTGTAATTTCTTAAAAATTAATGATGAATTTATTCAACTTAAAAACCTCCATAGACATAAAAGGTAACCATGTCTTGCTGTCAGAATCTCCTAGGAAAGGAGACAATAAAGGGGAAAGAAAACAAACATTTAACTCTGCCAGTGTGTCCATCACCAGATCAAACAAACTTGTTAGAACAAATAATATGACATTTGCTGCATGTATACAAGTAGATAAATTTTAAACGATGAATGTACAGAAGTCAATCTTTCCAGAATGACTGAACAAGATATATACATGTAAACATGAATGCAATATTTATCATTCAGCAAGATATACAACATGATATATACTGTGTATTACCTCTCTTTGATTCTGCCCTAATTCCTGTATAAATTAATTGTGGATGTTATATTCTGTCCAAAGATATTCAAAAGTATGTGTATGCCATCTTAACTCAGAACAAAATAAATTTAATAGAGATTGACAAGGCCATAGAAATAGATGATATTTTTATGCCGTTGGTACTAAAAAAAAAACAAACATATATTGCAAGTCCATAGAAATAGTCAGCCTATCAAAATTTAGGTTTTCATGTTTTTATATTAGAATCAGGAGGAGAAACCAAGCTTCAAGCTTAATCCAAGTTTGCACATATTTCTTGTGTTTTTTTATCACCATAAAATGACAAAAACATTCAGAATAAATGAAAAACATGCAATGGCATACAGTGAAACTGAACATTTTTTATTGTGCTTTAAAGCAGTGAGATTTTAATAACATTATCAAAGACAATAGAAAATATTTTCATATCAATTACTCTCACCTCTTCTTCTTTTTCTTTCTGTAATCTCTCATTTTCTTCTATCTCTCTCTCTAATCCGTGTAAATTCTCCAAGGCTCCCTTCAGTGGACCACAGAGTCTTGAGAACTCTACAATAGCTATGGTATACTGGACCAGAGTAGCACAGTCCTCACTGGAATATTTGGCTGCAGCTATTGTTATACCTTTTGTGTTGTCTGGTGAAGGAGACCTTTTCCTGGCAGTAAACTGAACGTCTACAAATAACAACAGATATATATATAGTAGGTCATCATTTGATCTAATATAGGTTTTAAGTCTATATCTAGTTGATCTCAGTCTAATAAGAATATGTCTGGGTCAAAGCTTTAATTTGACATACTGCATGTAGATTCATTATTATTCGTGGGATACCAATTTTCATGGCTTTCGTGGGTACTGATGAACCACGAAATTAAATGTTCAATGAATAACAAATTTTCTATATGCTTGTATGTAGAATTCGACAAAACCACGAAATTAAATATCCACAAACTTGCAAGTTTTCCATAATCCATGAAAATTGGTACCCACGAAAATAAATGAATCCACAGTATATTCTAAAAAGAATCTTATAATGTCTTACCTTGAGCATGATCGAGTAATGTTCCTTCCCCAGTCACACCAAGGTTTCCATCCTTGTTTGCAGATAGGTAACTTTCAACAGCTGGAAATACAAATATCAAGCATACATTACTTTGGGTTAAAAAAGCAAAAACCTCATAATACAAGGATCTGAAATTTTTTTTACACAATTTTGGTCATTTTAAGAATATTTAAAAGTTTGTGTCCCTTTCCAAATTGTCGATGTCAAATTATATTCATAGCATCAACGAACTTGTATTGCAGTTTCATCATATTAACTAAGTAAATTTCTTACTTTTTTTCTTAAAAAAAACTTCAAGTAAAGTATAAGCAGGGCAACAGTTTAAATTTGTTATGATTTTTCAGACATTTTTCTCAAATTGACAAAATTAAAACTGGAAGTTTTGCTTATAATATTAAAGAATGAATGATTCCGGATTCATTTCCAGGATTCGTTTTGTTAATCAAACTGACAGGAAATCAAAGGCTTTTAAATTTCATAACCTTTACAAGTGTTTGAATATAACAGATAATAGTTGCTCTCGTTTAATTCAGCATGATATCAATTTGCACTTAACGATTAAATATTAAATTTTTAAGCATACAAAATCGGATGGTTACTAGTTTTTATTAGACCACAAGCTGTATATTTTTTGGGTTTCTTTCTTAATGACATTTTGTTATACATATTTTGTAATATATACCTCGCAGGACATCGTCCATCAGACCATCTTCCCATGGTACATTGTGTAACATGTCAACAAACTTCTGAGAATCATTCATTGTCATCTGGATATTCTTCCACTGAGCTCTGTCAAATCCTCCATCTTTTTTACCTGTTACAATAATTAAACTAAAACATTACAACTGATTAAAGTATTACGGTATACAATTCTGAAAGAGAAAAACAAGTTATTAGTTTACCTAGTTTAAAGAAGCTGTTGGTCTCACATATAAAAAAATCAAAGGGACAATACATTTAAATTTTGCTCTTCAATTTTGAGAGAATTGATTTTTTTTATTGATTTTTTTTATTGTGTTATTCTATCTTGTTTTCTTGTTATTAAACAATTTCATCTCTTCAGACCTAAATCTAACCTGCATGATAATCTTTTATAAGTGGAGCCAGTTAACCTAGACCATTTTATGCTGTTGCATGTATTCCAGAATTTTAAACATATCTAGACCTGAAGACTCTCAACCTAGAAACTTTTGTAAAAATTCAAATCATAAAACAAATGTCAAAGGTTGTACTGAAAAGAAAGTTATTTGATAGCACATTCTATGTATGTAGTAGCTTGTCATTTGAAGTATTAGCAATATTAACTGTGACTCTACATGGTAAATTAATTGTACATATAAAGAGGTAAAAATAAAACTTGATTTGTGATGATATATAACTGTGCCGATTAAGTGTTTTAATGTATTTGTACACGAAATAACTGCTTTTAAATTTTTTTTAGTAATAACCAGCATAAAATTGATAACCCACTTCACGAATTCCACAATTACCATCTCAAAATTTTTACAGGACAAATCTAAGTCAACAACAATGCTCATTCCTGATCAGTCCCCAACAATAAAGAAATTCACAAAAAAAATTCCATGTTAATTTTACACTACAAATTATAAATGGTGATATTATATACATTATTGTGGAATATGGGTTGTGTAGTATTACCTGATCTCTGTCCATCTATATAGAGAGTAAAACAAGTCAGAAGATAGAAACACATTGTGATAGAAAGATGACACAATAGGTACACACTGTAATTCATTGATCCAATCACTGTTTGGCTTAAATGTCTTGGCATGGTCAATACATTCAATATTACCCCATGGCATGATCAATACATATAATATTACCCTGGCTTAAATGTCATGACATGATCAATACATTTAATATTACCCCATGGCATGATCAATACATATAATCTTACCCTGGCTTAAATGTCATGGCATGTTCATTATTTTTAATATTACTCCATTGCATGATCAATACATATAATATTACCCTGGCTTAAATGTGATGGCATGGTCAATACATTTAATACATACCCGTAGCCAGGGGGGTTCCAGGGGTTCCCCCCCCCCCTTGGAAAATCCTGGCTACGGGCCTGTAATATTACCCCATAGGATGATCAACACATATAATATTACCCGGGCCTAAATGTCATGGCATGATCAATCAAGAAATTTTACCCCAACTAAGATTGTGATCACACTGTTATGGTATGTAGTGTTCAACTTTCCTAGTCTACATAGATCCAATTTGAATTTGAATTTGTGATTTTATAGTATAGATATTTTCATAAATTCATTGTTTGTTAGGTTCATCAAACAGGTGTTTGAAATCAATATTTTCTTATCAATAGGTAATATATATAATGTATATGTCTCAATGTCATGAAAATCACGGGCTATTATTGTACACTACTCTGCTGTCGATTTATATGTATACTTAATTATGTTTTGACCTCTTGTACACGTTCGTGTCTGAGGAAATAAAATATTTTGTCTTGTCTTTGTCTTTTCCATTTATTCATTATCACTGAACTAGTAATTATTTATTTAGGGGCCAGCTGAAGGACGCCTCCGGGTGCAGGAATTTCTTTCTACATTAAAGACCTGTTGTGACCTTCTGCTGTTGTTTTTTCTGTGGTCGAGTTGTTGTCTCTTTGACACATTCCCCATTTCCATTCTCAATTTTATGAACTATCTAAACCCCTTTTTCAAACAGGAATTTGATCTAAGGACAGAGGTCACTAACCAAGATATCTATAGTTGTGGTAAACCATAAGGAGTACAGGAGGACAAACAAATCATTCTAATTTGATTACTGAAATCAAAGGCATTGTGTTGGCTATATTTTTTTTTGAAATGTGCAAAGAGGAAAAAGAAGAAAAAAATTATAGCATTCTATGAGAAGTATCTATATATTTAATTATTACACTAAAATAAGAGCAGAGAAATGATGAAGGGTTAGGAATTAACTATATATCATGTTACACTTGGGTGTTTACCATACCTTCTTTGGGATCTAATGAAAAAATTATTAAAAATGTCATATATGTAGTGTAAATTAAAAGCAGGGTAGGGTCAATGCTAATTAAAGATCATTATTAGCAATTCCAAAATGTTTCCCAAATATCAAGGTGTCTATCAGTTTTATAATCTTAGTTTAGCACACAACAACATCTAACATAAGTCCTGGTAACAAATCTTATAAAAAGAGTTAACTCCCTTTTATAAAAAAAAAAGAGTTTCATGCAACTTTTATCTATGAGGCTTTGGAAGGGTAGAGTAAAATATTTCATACCAAAAAGGATGATCATTTAGAAACAAAATATAGGGCACAACTTTGACCTATTGACCCTGATAGGATTCAATATACATAAGTGTGAAAAATATTCTTTTAACCCTTGACCCTTGAGGTAAAATAAAAACAGAAAATGTCATCAAAATAATTTAACATTGAGCACTCCAAATAACATCCTACAAGTATATGAATAAAATCAAATGAAAATATCAATTTAACCGAGACTATGGAAGGTGTAGTTTTTTCAATTAAAAATAATTATTCATCTACTTCTCAATTAACAACAAAAAAATGATAGTGTTATATTAACTTGAAATCCTCAAAAACAAAATTTCAAAAAGTTTTAATTGTCATATGTATTTATTTCAGACCCCTCCCTTCCAAAGCCTCATGAAGTATTGAGAATAGATACAGTGACAACAATTTTCTACTTGTTACCCTTTTTTAATGAACGTTGTGAAACTAATTTCCATTTAGAAACCCAGTCTGTAATACAACATTACCATGTAGGAATAAAATACACAAATTTAGATAATAAAACTGAGCAAAAACACACATCCCTGGAAACCCTTGTGTTATCTGGAAAGATGTACCATTATACAGTGCAAAATGGGAAAAAAATATCATAGCTGAACAATATCACCATTCCATTTTGAAAAATTCTGTAATACCAAATACATGTACCAATGCATGTAATAATTGTAAAGTACACTTTCACCAGAGGATCAGTAAAATGTTCCAATGTTTTTAAATGTCACTTACCTAATAAATACTTTTCTACATACATAAATTATCAAATTAATGCTCATCTTTCATGATATTTGTGTTCATATAAAGGTTCGATCTGTATTGGAACCTTTGCATTTATCTTAACTTCTTATCATCTTAACTACAAAAAATTCCTGTCTTGACGTTTTTTTAAAACAGGAAAGCTCTTTGTTGGACATGCAAGGTTCTATAAAGCAATTGACAAAAAGGAAAAAGGAGTCGAAGAATAAATATGAATTGGAAACATGCAATTTAGATGATAAATGATAGCAATTCCTGATTAAGATAAATTTGCAAAAAATATCTAGATAAATATTGTAATATGATTTTGATATATAGAAATTAGAATATGTATGATACATACCTTTTTTGATCCCCAGCATTTTGGTACTGCTTGAACTGGAAGACATTCTACTGGACATTTCATCCTTTCCTGTTGATTCCTTAGGCTCATACAATCTCTGAGAGGGTAGTCTCTTACCAACCAACATCATAACCATTTCCATCACTTGTCCAACCAACAGGGGTGGATTGGTAAACTGACGAATTCTTTCTATACAGCCACGGTCAACTTTGGTCTTCCAGTGTAGTACCTATAATTATAAATAAGACTAACTGAATCTGAAACATCAATGTTACAGTTATTAATTAAATGAGTTGTAAAGGTTTGTTTATATCAAGTCATCTTTCATTTGCTGTACTATAAACATGCTTGACTAGTTGGTTGTCTGGTGAAAGCCAAGTTCTGTCAATACAAGAGTACAACAAGTTCTGTTATACACCCTTGTTGTCTGGTGTCTACCAAATTTTGTCAATACACCTTGTTGTCTGTTGTATGAACTATGTTCTGTCATTTCACCCTTGATGCTTCATGTACTTCCAAGTTGTGACTAAATTAACTCACCTACTGTTTAGGTAACATAAAAGTCTGTCTATATTTACTAACCTGTTGTTTAGCATACTCTAGGTTCTGTCTACATTCATCTACAGATTTCTTAGCTTTCACATGGTCTTCTTTAGCTTTAACTTGTCTATCTTGTAACTTTAGTTCCATCATTTTATCAAACTTTCTGTCATATTCATCATACTCCTCTGTTGAAACATAAAAAAACAATTTTCTGAATTCAAGTTACTGTGGATTCATAACTATATGCTAGGCACGGACTTTGTGGGTTTAATAAATTCAAACTTTTGAGAAAACGCTGATTCAAAGTACCCTTTAAACTAGAGGCTCTAAAGAGCCTGTGTCGCTCACCTTGGTCTATGTGCATATTAAACAAAGGACACAAATGGATTCATGACAAAATTGTATTTTGGTGATGGTGATGTGTTTGAAGTTCTGACTTTACTGAACGTTCTTGCTTCTTACAATTATATCTATAATGAACCTTGCCCATTAGTAACAGAGAAAAATATTTGGTAAAAATTTACATAAATTTACCGAATTAATGAAAATTGTTAAAAATTGACTATAAAGGGCAATAACTCCTTCAGGGGTCAATTGACCATTTAGGTCATGTTGACTTATTTGTAGATCTTACTTTGCTGAACATTATTGCTGTTTACAGTTTATCTCTATCTATAATAGTATTCAAGATAATAACCAAAAACAGCAAAATTTCTTTAAAAATTACCAATTGGAGGGCAGCAAGCCAACAACCGATTGTCCAATTCATCTGAAAATTTCAGGGCAGATAGATATTGACCTGATAAACATTTTTATCCCATGTCAAATTTCCTCAAAATGCTTTGGTTTTTGAGTTATAAGCCAAAATCTGCATTTTACCCCTATGTTCTATTTTTAGCCGTGGCGGCCATCTTGGTTGGTTGACCGGGTCACGTCACACATTTTTTAAACTAGATACCCCAAAGATGATTGTGGCCAAGTTTGGATTAATTTGGCTCAGTAGTTTCAGAGGAGAAGATTTTTGTAAAAGATTACTTAGATTTATGAAAAATGGTTAAAAATTGACTATAAAGGGCAAAAACTCCTAAAGGGGTCAACTGACCATTTCGGTCATGTTGACTTATTTGTAAATCTAACTTTGCTGAACATTATTACTGTTTACAGTTTTTCTCTATCTATAATAATATTCAAGATAATAACCAAAAACAGCAAAATTTCCTCAAAATTACCAATTCAGGGGCAGCAACCCAACAACAGGTTAACCGATTCATCTGAAAATTTCAGGGCAGATAGATCTTGACCTGTTTAACATTTTTACCCCATGTCAGATTTCCTCTAAATGCTTTGGTTTTTGAGTTATAAGCCAAAAACTGCATTTTACCCCTATGTTCTATTTTTAGCCGTGGCGGCCATCTTGGTTGGATGACCGGGTCACGCCACACATTTTTTAAACTAGATACCCCAATGATGATTGTGGCCAAGTTTGGTTTGATTTGGCCCAGTAGTTTAAGAGGAGTAGATTTTTGTAAAAGCTAACGCCGGACGACGACGGACGACGGACGACGGACGCCGGACGCCGGACGCCAAGTGATGAGAAAAGCTCACTTGGCCCTTTGG
The DNA here is from genome assembly GCF_036588685.1 of Mytilus trossulus. Lineage (NCBI taxonomy): Eukaryota > Metazoa > Mollusca > Bivalvia > Mytilida > Mytilidae > Mytilus > Mytilus trossulus. The sequence goes on from NC_086382.1 coordinate 54,349,531, forward strand.
GCCAGGTGAGCTAAAAAATATGGTGGTTACAGCAATAAATTTCATTTCATTATTTCTGTTTTATGTCAATAACCTTCTTTGACAATTATAATGCAGTGTGAAGAGCTACATGTACTTTAAAACGGATAGCTGTTACATGTAAAATCCTACTTGGATTGAACAATAAAACACATAAGGCTTTCCTATTGTTTTCTCCAATTTTCGTTACAGCAAGCTAAGAACTTTATTGAAAGTCCTTGAAAATATTTATCAAATCACATTAAAGATATAACAACTCTCTTTGTTTTCATTCCAAAGAAGTAAGGGATAGTATACTGTATTTACCTTGTTCCAAGAGTTCATCTTCTTCATCTGATTCAGCATACATTTCTGTAAGGTGAAGGTGAGCATCTAATGATTTACTTAGTCCTATTTTGGCTTTCAGTTTCTCCAAGGCTGTGGCTTTTACTGTAAGTTTATACAGTAAATCCTCAGTTTTCTTTGTTGCATCTTGAAATTTCCCACTAATTGTTTTAATGGCTTTCCTCATTACTTTGGCATCTGATCTGGTTTGGTCTAATGTAGACAACACTTTCCTACAATATTTTTTTACAGTTATAATAAACATAAAGAAAACATTATCTTTTATCTAAAAATCTTGATACTCTTGAATTCTACTTTTACAATACACCTTTTTAGATAATTTTTTTTATTGTATTTCTACAATGAAATCAGGGAAAAGGTATTTGTTACAGAAAATGATCTTGTAATCAAATTAAAGAAAATCTTACCAATCTTCAAAGGTAATACTAAGGTCAATTATAAAATCACTTTTACAAGTATTAAAATTTCCATTAAATATATGTATATTTTTATTCTTTTGTTTTTGTTTTACGACATTCCATTTAAATTCCTTTTTACTTACTTGAGTTGTTCTACATCCTGTGTTCTAACTTTTGACTTGTTATTATACAAACATCTAAAACATTCCATGAATCTCCTGAAAGTTGTAGGTCCTACATAAACTTCATTCTTAGCTCGGTCACCATCCTTCCTGTGACGGTTCCTAAAAATTACAGATATTCATTTAAATTAATTCTTTGCAATTTCACAAATTTGTATAGATGTGAACATAAGCAAGTTTAAACATTTCAACTTATATGGCTTGTCAATAAAAACTGCAGTAACAATTTTTTTTTTATCATGATGGCCTAAATATGAATTGGTACAACATTAAGGAGTTTTTTTGGCTTAATTGTTCTTCACCGTCACAACTGAGGGCCCACAACTGGCCTCACGGTCATAAAACTTTCGAGCATGATTTTGTACTCAGACTTGAAAATCAACCAATCAAATTGCTGGATTTCATGTTTCGAGCATGATTTTTGTGCTCCGAGCACTGAGCAAAGTTTTAAGCCTTCAAGGCCTGATTTGGCCATCTGTTTATATTCAAGTCGAAATTGTGACATATTACGTCAACAAACACACATCTGGCATGCTTCATTGGTATCTTTGAAGACTGTTTTTCACCAAAGGTCATTTTAGTAGTAAAATTTACATATTCAAATTGATCCTATATTTTTACAGTATTTTGGTTTTTACTGATTGAAAAACAATCTTGAGTTCAAGAAGACTAAGTTCTTATTTTCATTTGGAATTGTTTTAAATTTTGTCAGGTCAGAATCTTTTAAAGATTACTTTACACTATGGATTTTGCTCATTGTTGAAGGTTGTACAGTGACCTTCAATAATTTACATCTACATCATTTCATCTCTGGTGGATAGTGGTCTCATTGACAATACCAAATCTTCTTAATTTTAGATTTATCATTATACTTTGTAATTTAACACTTTTCCATTTTAACTTACTTGATCCTTTCATGAAGAATGGTCTTTGAGTAAGGCAGATTGGGAACTTTAACAGCCTCTACTTTGAATTGCTCTTTCTTTTTCTCCAGGACTTTGATCTTGTTAATGGTGATCTCAGGACTTAAGTCTCCAGCCCATGGAAGCTGGCGACAATCTCTCAGTACAAAACTATGGATGTTAGCTAGACAAGTTGTTATACTCTCACTAAAACAAAACAAAAACATATGTTGTTATACAAAGGTTCAAATTTGGTTTTACATGATTACAGTCATTTGTCAAAGCTTTACCTTTTGAGTTCCATAATTAAGTTCACATTTGAGGGTACATTCATTATGATGCAATTGCAACCATTTTTCTTATTTCCATAATTTAAGAGATATTAAAATGGTTATTGACTGATACTATTTACACCATGTTGGTGATTAAATAGTTAAATATTTGTATTTCTTAAGATTAAAGTTCTGAATATTTTAATCACAAGGTCATAACCTACATTCTGATGATTTTAAACCCTTGTTTTATACAGTGATGGTTTACCTAAGATTTTCAAATTCTTCTGTCAGTTGGAACCTAGTAATAAAGTATGAGGCCTCCCCTAATAATGATTCTTGTGGCCAGTCACACATCCAATCTATGGCACAACCACTCAAAAGTCCTGGGAACTCTCTGAAATAAAACCAATAACATCAAATCGCATGTGCATTTAAAAAAACACTAAAAATATCACTGAGATTTCATACCCGTAGCCAGGGGGGTTCAGGGGAACCCCCCCTTGAAAACAAATAAGCACTGTTAAAGTCAATGTTCTGTTCGAATTGTGACTGTTAAAGTCGAGTTTGTGAGTCCAACGAACCCCCCTTTGGAAATTCCTGGCTACGGGCCTAGATTTCAAAGCACTTCTCCATTCTATTTCCAAGGGACACAATTTCTGTAAAATCAATTAAAAAAAACCTCAACTCAATGTCAATCTGTAACTTTTTAATTTATGATGTGATAACATACCAAAGTCTAAAAAAAATTAGAAACAATTTACAAAAAAGTATGGGAAAACTTTAACAGACAAGACAGCGTTCAAACTGACACTGTTAGATGGCTTATACAACAAAGGTATTGTTACGGACCACAAACAAAAAGTCGTAAATAAAAAATTGTAATGGCTGCATCATAACAAATTTTCTTAATAAAACTGCTGTAATAAGTTCACAATTATTCCTTCAGGTTTAAAATTTAAGTAACCTATCTAGTGATGAAAATCATAATTTTAGTCCTTCAAACCTTTCTTTACAATATTTACCTGTGAGCTGTTCCAAGGAGTATATGTCCAGGTTGTAGACACAGTATAATATGTAGGTTACTTTTCACTCTGGCAACAAAGAATTTCATTGGATCTACAGACATACTTGGGAACTCTCTCTTCATAGCTGGGGCTATGGCCTGTCAAAATACAAATACTATGTACTAAAGACAAAACAAAGATTTCAAAAAGGAACCAATAAAAGCAAAAGTTGTTGTTTTTCAAAAAAATTAAGTCAAATGATGGCAAGTTTCCTTTCAATTATCACAGATCCCACATAGCAGTAAGATCCATTGGAACAATACCAAACACTTTAAATGTCTATCATTAATTGAATTATCTTAACTCTGAAAAATCTCTAATTCAAAATTGTAATTCCTAATGATCTTTTTGGCATTTTTTAACTTGCACTATTTCTAAATAAAAGTTTAAAATGGACAAAGAGTGAATTAAATCTGAAGAAAAATATTACTAAAAATATTACTAATAATAAAATCAAACAGGAGTCGGTCCATTAATACTATACCTGTAATAGTCCTTCCATTTCATCATTTGTAAATAGATGTGGTACTTCTCCACTGATCAGAAGACTATTGATGGCATCCAAGTAAACAGGATCTTGCAAATCTCGTGCCTACAAAGATAATAGAATCTTGAACTACAAATGACACCAAAATATCTTGACTACTTTTTCTTTTGGTAAACTTTACTTTGAATTTATACACCAAATTTATAGAATTATTTAAAGAAAAATAATTCCAAACTACTTTAAAAATACAACAATTATTGTACACTATAGAGATCAGCCTAATTATAAAACATTTTTTTAAAGTCTGAAGTTTTTACTGACTATCTGAAATGGGTAAGGGATTTGTAAATTAAATAGACTAAAAAGTAAATTTATAAATGAATAAGACAGCAGTTATTTTAATGAACAGGGATGATAATAGACCTTGCGATAAAATCTTATTAAACAAAAAAAGACACACGACTTTTCCAGACAAAACAGATTGCACATTTATAGAGATAAGATATACACCACATAACTTATAATATAGCAGCTTCATATAAAAGACACTGAAATGTCCTAATCTACCATAGGTAACCAAAACCTCTTGTTTAGCTCTCATATGTTTTTGCAAGTAAAAAACTAGAACTATTGACAGTCATTATAACTTATGTTCAAAGCAATTGGAATTTGATGTGACAATGATAGAAACATTTTGTGATAATCTATACTCTGTGCAAACTAGATATGGATTTTGTGTTTTCTAGCCAGCAATATGTACAGGAAAAATTAAATTTCAATGCTACAAAAAACCTGTTCATGTGTGACCAATTGCAATATATGTGCTATGTACATGTATGTGCAAAATAAATAGGGTTCTTTTATTCCCTTTCAACTATATGTTTTGATTAAAACATACCTGGTCACTCTGGAAAAATAGTATGAACATGAAATGTGTGTGTAGCATGTGAATCTACTTAAAACTGAAATTTGTGTTTCTAAGTTCATGGCCATGTTTGATTTAAAATACAGTGGCAATATCATTAATTTTGTTTTAATTCTAGATTTAAAAAGGAAACTTCAAATGTTTACAATTTTACTTACTAAAATATTTTTTACTCTGATAATCAGGGCTATTGAGCTTATATTCAATTTTATTTACAATATTAAACTTCTTTAGTGCATAAATAAATCCTTTTAGTGAATACATTCTAATGGACTATTTTTGGACTAAAAGTTGTAACATAAAATGTTTAAAGAGTTATCTAAAATACAATGCAACTCCTTGGTAATGGTGATCATTTGACTACCCCTCCAAAACAAAACACTGGGAGGGAGGCTCTTGTGCAAAGTATGATTGCTTTATAAACTTAACAGACTTACAGTAAAAATGACTGTGAGTATTTTGTTCTCTGCTCCACTCAATCTTACAGCTGATCTTAAACCATCAAAGAAGTTGCTTGTTTTGGAAGTGTCCATTTTGTGTATAGGGATGTCAGCTACATGGAGGGCCAGTCTACACAAAGTAGTAAGGTGAGCACCAACTGCTCCAATCAACAATAAATTCCCACTGAAACACAATTATTAATTGTCATATAAATTGCTTTCGATGAATTTATTTCTCCACTTCAAATTTAAAAAAAAATAATATCAACAGAACCTAGAAGAAAAGAAAATTTTATTCTGATATAATTTGACCAATAAAAATTATGATAATTTAAAAAAAAATCAAAATAGTTATGTTAGTTTTTAAATTTATTATTTGTTACAGCTCTGTTCTTCAACGCTAAACTAAAGCAGTTAACATATACCAAAAGACGTAAAATAATTACAAACATATCAATCCTCACTTACCCATGATGGAAACTAAGTACTCTATGCATTCTAACAACATGGTCTATTATAAAATCTGACAACATAATGTTCAATGGTATATTTCCAAATTCTTCATTATATCTTGTTAAGTGTGTGTTAAGGCAGCTGTGTATGTCCCTCAAATTGTCAACAGGTTGAAGGGAAATCTGCAATCAGAAAACAACAATGTCAATTCTTATATTACATTCAGGATTGTATTTCTGATTAATAATAAATGTGTAAAGAGTTCCAATGTCTCTCATAAAATTGTTGCTGTCATTGTAAAAAAGTATAATGCTGACTGCTAAAAACCAAGTTATTTGTGAGTATAATATTGAAAAAATAAATTGGAATCAAAGTATCTAAAGGTTGATGTTTCAATCTTATTGTTTATAATAAGAACTTACTCTGACATTTTTACCAGTAACTGAGGTAACAGGTCTATTGTACATTCTGGCATCTGTTGGGAAGGTCACAAAATGGTCCATAAATGGTCCTTTTACTTCTGGGAAAGTCTGCATAAAATATGAACATAGTGTATATGAAATATATCATACCAATAACTCACCAACAGACCTGCCAACTTTTGAAAATCTCCATGGGGGATTTAGCGCGCGACAAGATTTTTAAGGGTTACAATTTTAGCGTCTTTTCTGTGAGCATTGTTTTTTACTCCTTAAATAGTCTAAGTTCTCTTCTTTTTTCTTTTGGAATACTAATAATGAGCTTGTAGGCCTTGATTTCTTTTATTTGTATGATTCTTGTACTATTAAATTATAAAATTGACAAAATAACTGAGAAAATGGCATTAAAAATAAAGGATTCAAAGTAGAGACCCCCCATTTTCCCCCCTCCAATGACCTTCTCATCTATGAACCTTGACTCAAAACACCTAAACCTACATGTCCTAAAGTAAGAAGGATGAAGGCAGATTTTGATTTAGTCAGGATTACTTGTCAGTATCAATGAGAAAATAGATAAAATTTGAGTTATCTTTCTTTGTATTCAGAGGTGCTCTTACCGGCGGATGCTTATACAGTAACTCAGTAGAAGTGTATACGACTTCTAAAATAAAACAGATTTCAAGATAAACGATGTTTTCTTGAGAGTTCATTACAGTTCTCATCTTTCAATTAATTATGATTTTGCTGTGGAACTACGGCAAATGTTGCAAATTGTGCTTGTATGATAAATTGATTAAAATTGAAAGGCTGTTTGATCAAATTGATAATTTTGAGGACTGTTACGACCCATTAGGTAATCTGATTACATACAACCACTAATTATGACACCTGTTGTTACTGTTGATTAGCGTAGGGTCATTAACTTGTCATAATATGTCCCCAGGTAAAATGAATGAATTTTTAAAATTGATCAGAAAAACTTTAAAATCGGTAAACAATAATTTTTTCGGGTATATTTCTTGAAAATCGGGATTTTGACTAATTTTACGATCCCGATATCAGGATTCGGGTTGAGGGGTAAAAATCGGGATGATACCGCGAAAATCGGGATAGTTGGCAGGTCTGCACCAATCTGCATAGCATTTACAGATTAGAGAGTAATCAGGATTTTTTTAGTGTGTTTTTGTTTTCTACATATTTGTGTATTAATTCCATATCAAAAAAATTCAAAATTGAATAATTCACTTCACATATTCTTTCAATTTTATTCAAATGAGTTTTTAAGTAGTCAACTCCCTGATAGGGAAACTATTTTGTATGGTGTCAGCTGTTAATTTCTTTGTCATTTAGTGTCTTGTAGAGACTTGTCTCATTAATAATCATACCACACCTTCTTTTTAATACAACTTACCTCAGCAAGAATATTATTAATGGTCTGATCAAACCAATTTAGATCAGCTGTTCTGGCTATTCTGTCTCTCATAATTCTTGTCATCTCATGTTTCCATAACGATATTACTGGAATCAATGTCTCATCTGCTCGACTTTCTTCTGGTAGTCTCTTTAAGCACTAAAATATGATAGGATATGATTATCATTATCATGAGTCATTGTTATACAAGAACATAATCTGAAAAGAATCTGACACATCAGTAAAAGGTTCAGTCACAAGAGCAGAGCAATGATATGAACATGTCAAAGTACACATATTTGACCTAAAATGACAATTTTGAAGTCTTTGATAGAATTAAGTAAGAAAAACAACCTTACAGAGAAAATATATCATAAATACTCATTTCAACATTGTTGTATTTGAAATCTTGTAGTGAACTGCTGCACATGTCAAAATATCAAAGACATCTCTAAATCTCTAAATGAGCCCATTTCAGCAATTTTCTTTTTTTTCTTTTTGAAAGATTTTTGAAAGTGTTGCAATTTTTTTTTTTACTTAAAATGATATTACTTGATAGATTTGTAACATTATTTCAAATTGAAGAGGTCAAAAAAGGCCCCATCATACATTAAACTTTATAAAGAATGTTGTAAAACTAACTAATACTAGCTGGTATGTAATATCACAAAAAAAATCCAAGCTAACAATAACTTACCTGGAAACAAGTAGTAATATCTTTGAGTGTATAGAGATAGTGTTTACGACCAGGCATTGCTGTAGACTTGAGGACATCTTGGACTGCCTTTAACATGTCACATGATGCCTTTACTAGATGGTTGTGTAAATCTATATCTAATCCAGGGCGATCTCCATCTGTCATGTTCAGCTAAAATAGAGGGGAAATAATGAAATTAACCATCACACTATAAAACTGAAATATTTGCCTAAAATAGCTCCATAAAACTTTTTATACTTGAAAAATCACTGGTAAAAATTGACCAATAAGCAATTGACAAACCGAATAACTGCGTTAAAGATGTCAATCTCAAACAGTACAGGAAATAAAATTCTAACATTAAAAAACATCAGGTTTTTTTTTCCAAATGTGAAAGTTAGAGTACAAGATTACTCATTGCTTCACACAAGATGAGGTAAACTGAATTGTCTTAAATTATATGGAAGATGCAGGGATACACTGAGATGAAATCATTACTTACATCCAGTATACCATGAACAATATTCTTTAGAGCATCACCTTCTGGGGCTGTCAGATGGAATACTGCAAAATGTCTCTGAAAACATAACAGAAAATTATATTCTGGCTTTAAGTAGACACTTTGTGTTAACTTTGTTTCACAAACTACACTACCACATTTGGTTAATGAATTAATCACATTTCACAGTACCGGTATATCCTTATTCTATGTTTTACTTTTCAAAATGGAAGGTCAAATTATTTGGCTTCATGCATTACTGAAAAGATATTAATTGCTAAAATAGGTATATGGTGCAATACAGTTGGTCTTGTTGAGGTTATCTACTATCCTTCATTTTAAAATTCTTATGAGGATTTTTCTGTCAATAGAATATGCATAGTTATCATTAGTATTTTAAAAGGTCACAGAAGCTGTCACATTATTTCCCATACAATTTTATTCTTATCAACAGTCTTAAATTATACTTATATGTTAAAACTTATTGTGCTATACTTACCAGGAGTCTTTCAGATAACTGTGTACATGAAACACCAGGGTTGTCACTCATTGACATGGCACCAATCACATTAAATCCTTCAACTGTCTTCCATTCAAATGGCTTCTCCAATGTACATAGAGTTTTGTCATCTAAAAGTTGTCTCAGTAACTGAAATGAAAACATTATTTGAAATGATGCAAATTCTAACAAGTAAACTGCGAGCTACTGCTCACTGATGATACCCCCGCCGCAAGTGGATAATATTAATAGTGTAAAAATATGCAAGTGTTCGGTAAACAGGAAGTTGTCGAGTGATGAATCTGAAAACGCATCACACAGTATAGCTGACTTATATAAATCCTGAAACCAAATTTAAGAAATCCTTGTATTGTAGTTCCTGAGAAAAATGTGACGAAAGTTTCATGGGACGGACTGACTGACGGACGGACTGATGGACGGACTGATGGACGGACTGACGGACGGACAGACAGAGGTAAAACAGTATACCCCCCCCTTTTTTTAAAGCAGGGGTATAATTAATAAAACATAATAAAAACATTTGAATGAACAATGAAATAAGAAAAAAATCATAACAAGAATGTGTCCCCAATACAAGGATGCTTCATCTGCACTATCATTTTCTTTATTTAACGGACGGTGAAAATGGGTAAAAATCTCTAATTTGGCATTAAAATTAGAAAGATCATATCATATGGAACATGTGTACTAAGTTTCAAGTTGATTGGACTTCAACTTCATCAAATACTACCTTGATCAAAAACTATTAACCTGAATTGGGACAGACAGACGAACGGACAGACAAATGAACAGACAGACTAGAAAACATAATGCAGAAAACATAATGCAGAAAACATAATGCCCATAATGGGGCATACAAATCAGAAAACATATTTTGTGTACAGTATTTGACAAAATGAGATGTGAGGTAACTATCATTGGGGAAGACATATAAAATGTCTTAAATTAATAAATAAGTTATGTAAGTTTTTTGTCCTATATTTACCTCATTACATTTCTGTACTTTGTAGTTGTCTGGTAAAGGCAGGTTAACATCATCAATGAACACCTTCAACTTCTTGTTCTCTTTGGCACCATATACAAATCCTATAATTTGCAGTTAAACAGTTCAATGTCTATTTCTATGCTAAATGACAAAAGATATAACTTAATATATTCAGCATTGAAAAACGTGTTGGATGTATGTTTTTTTCTTTAATAATTTCTGAGTGCATTTCTGGTAACACTGTATGACTGTTAAGATGGAACTGTCATACAGTCAAGTGCCTTCTCTACAGCATATATTCACACAGAACTGTCCTTAAGAGTCAGATCTAAAATGACATTTTTAACAGTTAATAAGATATGAAGGTTCATAGTAAATGTTATAAATAATTTCTGATCTGTGAGGTCTTCAAAACAGGTCAGAATCTTTAACTATTAACTTACCTTGTCTGTGGTAGATATTGGACTCTATAAAGCTCTGTAACTGTTTGGCACTGGAAGCTCCGGAGAATACTAACTTCTTACACACAGAAATCTGGGGATCTGTAAAATAAAAATACACAGATTCTGTTTAACAACCAAATAATGAATCTTTTCCTTGAATCTTTTGTTTAAGATATGTCATTTAAATTGGTTTACTGGTATGTAGAAATCAAATCATTATAAAAGTTATCACATGCATGTGGGCATCAATTCAAACATTTATCAAGTGAAAATAAACTATTTTCTGGATAATTTTTAGAGCATTCTAGGTTCTTTGATTCAAATATATTCAGTATCACTTTTTCTTTCAAATTTACGGAGAAATACATTTATTATCTATTCATATTATCAAGTGTATCTTTACAAATCTTAAGGATTTTTTTGCACTTATATTTAAACCTTGACCTTTATATTTTATCCTTTTTTTATGTTTAAAGACACACACACATTTTCTAAAGCAAAAAATTCATGCACGTACAACAATAAAGCACACCATATATATATTAATCAACACGGCAAAGAAATTGTGTTTATGCTACACAAAAAAGTTGAACTTCAAATGTTGAAAATGTCTTAGCTAAGATTACTTGCTACAAGTATGATGTTTTCACTCAATATATTGTTTTATAATCTAATAAAAATCTAAATCTAGCAAAATAATAATGAGTACAATAAACATGTATGTATCTCTGGCCGAAGCTATGTAATTTACCAGAAGAGGACTTGTAATGTTGAAGTCTTTCTATAACAACACAGGTTAGACAATAAAACAATAAGATTTAGAAATAAAACAATTAGATTTCATCATTTTTACGACAAAGCAATAAGATTACATCATTATACCACAATACAATTATTTACTACTTTCTCATCCCTACTTCCATAACAGCAAGAAAGTCTAAGATCCAAAGCCTTTCAGTTTTTCAATAACATAAAACCATGCAAGTTAACGTCAACAAAAGAAAAACCAGGAAAGAAAAATTTCAAATCAGTTCATTTGCAAAATAAAAAACAGATCCAGTTTTTTTGGTCAGCAAAATTTGCTTGAGAAACATTTTTTATTGTCTGTAATGAAATACTACATAAACACTTAATGTTTAAATGACTTGTGTTTGGAAAAAGTTTTCATGTGCTTTAAGTTTCAAGAAAGATACATTTCATGAGGTTTATATAGATATCTTTAATTTGACTTAAATGGAAGTTTTACTAAATCTGGGTAATTCTTTAACTGTAAGAACATATTAATGATCTGATTTATATAAAACAGTCATAAACAAAAACTAATTATTAAATAAAAATAGTTAAAATATTTTTACTCTGAGTAACCAAGACAGCATATAAACAATAAAAGTAGGAATGGAAAGAAAGTAAAACAACAATTAACCACCAGTTTCCACTTACTGTTTTTGCTTAACAACATCAGTTGCTTCCCTTTTTCTAATTTAATGGATAAAGAATATTATCTATTTTATATAATTGAAATGTCAAAATCTGCAACATTTCCAAGGATTTTTTCCAATAAAACTTAAAGTAGATTGCTAAAAGACCTTCAGAGAAAAAAACCTATCTGAATGTGATATTCTATAATCAACAGGGTAATGCACCTTATTCAAAACCCCATATATGTTACACTTGCACGAATAATAAGATTTAAGGTACAAGCTTCTTAGTATCTGAGAACATTCTGATGTCAGACTTATTCAGAGTAGCAGGAGCATGAAATCAAGGTTAGAGTGGCTTAAATTTAGAGATGTGCTTGAATGATAATTCTTCAGAATGTATGAGGAGTATGCTAACTCAGCTTGTTAAAATAAGATTAAATTGATGTGAGAAAGCTGCAACTGAGATATGATAAACATGAGGAGATGTGGCATGATTTTATGTAGGACAACTATCCACTAGACAAGAGGACAAATCTGTAAAATCAATGCAATTATATAAAATCCTTGTATAAAATTCAAAATTAAAACTGATATGTTGCAAAAACACCCATATGACTAGGTTCAGGAATACTTTAAGTACAAATGTATTATAAAAAAGCTACTATATAGTTTAGGCATGCTGTTATATGTGTAGTTAAATCGTGTGTCACATGCATAAATATTTTCAATCATGCAGTTAGATATATTACATGAAAATTGTGCCAATATTAAACAGATAAACTTGATATTTTTTCTGGTTATATGATTGTAACCAAAACTATGCATATATCAAATACGTTCTATTTTTCACATAAAGCTTATATCATCTTCCATTCTCGTTAAAAATTGCTTTCCTTTAAGATTGCTTATGTCTAATGAAATGATTGCTTATATTTTCGGTTCCCTTTACACATTTTTTTCAACTTATTAGTTAACCTTAAATCATTTAATATAATAAAAAAAAAATCCTATCAATATTTTTTTAATTGACAAAAAAAAAAAAAAAATCTTTGCCCCCTCCCTATGTTATATTGGTGAAAAAATAAATGTGATCTTAGTGAAACTCTTTTTTGTTGCCTTCATCACAAATAAAATAAAGCTACTTTAAAATATCAATTATAAAGAAATTACCAACCTTGCAGATCCATGAAGTCATTGATAAGAGTTGTCTTTCCTGATCCATGTGGACCAACTAGTAAAACATTCAGTCCTGAAGCTGAGGCAAAATCTATCAATATCTTTGTCCTGATCTATATAAAATATCACTTGTTTTATTAGATTTGACACATGTTTGTATCATAAGGTTTTTCCATATATCAAGAAGCTAATGCATTTAGATCTAAGACATATGGCATTTATCAACTGACCATTAAACCAAGACTAACACATAGTTCCTGTTCATCAGTCTTTAGTTTTATAAGAAGTATTTTGAAGACAGGTCTTTTCATTTTTATTTTCTGCAATGGGATTGTCAGTTTTCCCTCCAACTTATGATATTTTTATCGTATCTTTCAGTCTTCAGTCTTTTTAACATTACTTGAAAGCAGTTAAAATAGAATGAATCTGTTGTATATAACAATTTAAAATGTGAGTGTAAAATTCTTTGATAATTGATTTTGTCTAAATTTAGAGTTGGCCGCACATCTTTTGACAAAAGATTTCATACACCATATCTTGGTAATCGCAAAACTTGATACAAGTAGCTCAATTGTGAATGCAAGATTTCTACACTACTTACTGTATTGATGGAGTCTACAAAGACTTCTCCAAGCATATCTTGTTGATCAGAGTAGACTGATTCACTGACTTTGGATGCCCATGGGTCCCAGTCTCCCGATTCATCTACATAGTAGTCAAATACACAGATCTGTCTGTCATCATCTGGTAAACTGAAGATAGAAACCAATATTTATAGCAGAACATTCATACAATAGGAATAAAACAGGAAATTTCATGGTCTGTTATGTTATATAATGGTAAGTAGATAAAATTGGTCCGACTAAGCAATATTTAATTTCGTTAAAGAAGACTTTAAGGTGGTACCTAACACTTTAACTAAAATTAATTTAACTTGTTTAATTTTCTTAAATTTTTGACAAAGTATTTACTTTGACCCTTTGATAAAAATATAAAAATTTCAAAAAATTTGAACCAACCGTTTTATCAGAAAAATTACACTGGTTAGATAGCAGTTTGACAAACACTTATTTTGATCATTGAGAAGCTTAATATTCCTTTATGAACACTTTGTCATTAAAACGTTCTGCTGATTTTACAGAGTTATCTCCCTGTAGTGTTGGGTACTACCTTAAAACAAAGTAAAAGATAATTAAATGTATTCCTGTCATATTGATCTTAAATTCTTTATTACATGTAGTTATAAAATGTTCACATCACTAACTAGAGGCTCTCAAGAGCCTGTATCACTCACCTGAAACAACCTGGTTTTTTTAATTCATATAAAAAAAAAGATAAAATTTGGCTACAAATTAACAACACTTGGTCAGCACCTCATAAGGAACATTCATGCCATGTTTGGTTTCATTCCATTCAGTGGTTCTCTAAAAGAAGTCATTTGTATGCATTTCCCATAGGGTCCTATGTTAAACTAAGTCCCCCACTGGCGGCCATCTTGGATGATGGATCGGCTACAAAGTAACAACACTTGGTCAGCACCCCATAAGGAAAATTCATGCTATGTTTGGTTTTATTCCATTCAGTGGTTCTCTAAAAAAAAAGTCATTTGTATGCATTTCCCATAGGGTCCTATGTTAAACTAAGTCCCCCGCTGGCGGCCATCTTGGATGATGGATCGGCTATAAAGTAACAACACTTGGTCAGCACCCAATAAGGAACATTCATGCCATGTTTGGTTTCATTCCATTCAGTGGTTCTCTAAAAGAAGTCATTTGTATGCATTTCCCATAGGGTCCTATGTCAAACTAAGTCCCCCGCTGGCGGCTATCTTGGATGATGGATCGGCTACAAAGTAACAACACTTGGTCAGCACCTCATAAGGAACATTCATGCCATGTTTGGTTCCATTCCATTCAGTGGTTCTCTAGAAGAAGTTCAAAATGTAAATTGTTAACGACGACGGACGCCAAGTGGTGAGAAAAGCTCACTTGGCCCTTCGGGCCAGGTGAGCTAATAAAAAGGGGGAAAAAAATATATAGTACATAAAATTATTCTTTTTTCTTCAAATAAGTATAACAACAAGAATCGTTCTTACGTATTAGAAAGCATTTTGAGTTTTTCACTGAAGATTTTCCTATCATGACTGTCCAGTAATCCACCAAAAGTCCAGATGAGACAGAACAGAAAGAGTCTTTCCACGTGGTCTTCACTTGTCTCTCTATTGTCAGCTAACATGGCTGATAGTAGTCCAAGGCAGGATTTGAAAAGTCCAACAAGTGATAACTTTACTAAAGGTCTGAAAAATACAATACAAATGTATTCTAAACTCAGTTTGCTGTAAATTTTCAAACACTAAAATCTTGTTCAACTGTCACTGACTGTATATCACCTTGTTTATGACGTTGACAATGTGTTTCCGTAGAGTTTTATTTACGACGTCAATAAAACATACAGGTTCGCGGAAATTTTACGTCTTCTGCTAAAAATTAAGAAATGATGGTTTTTACCCTAAATACTTCATTTAGAACAGTTATAAGAGTTGCAGTATATAAAGAATAACCATACATTGTCTCGAAATATCAATGTTATTTGTACTCCGCACAGCATAGCTTTCTACCTGTTTCTAAGCCTTGTACAAATAACATTGATATTTCGAGACAATGTATGGTTATTCTATATTGAATTTGTAAAACATCTTCTAAATATCTCTTTAAATACTATCCATAGCAGAAATGAAATTTATAAGTTGGATACACTTAGATATTTTGAAAGAAAAGTCAAAGGTAATACTCACTTGGCTTCATTTAACACAAACTGGGAAATTGGATCCAGTGTTTTCTGGAAAGCTCTTTGTAGAACCTGAAATGGTTAAATATTTATTGAGAAAATATCAAAATGATACAGTGCAATACTTGCAAAGTTTTCAAACAATATAAAACCACTGCAATCATGTTTCAAACTAGGTTACTATCCATGTATCATATCTTTAAATAGAAATGCAATTAAGAATGGCAATGTTAAAATGGGAAATTGTATATTCAAATGCTTATAAAATATTCATTCCATCTAGGGTTGTGCCATATTGTGTTATTCAAACCATGCACATATATAAACATATACATTCAGTCATGCTGCTGTACACTGTACATACACATACATTATTTGCATATTGATTATAAGCTTGTTAAAAAATATTTCATGCGTTTTTCAAGTATTGATGATGCCATTCAGACACAACTTCTTGTAAACAGCATATTTCTCTAGCGGTATACATGGTGAAAAACAAAAATCTATAGTAAAAAATTATTGATAAATGTATTACCAAAATGAACCTAAACCTTGTGAAAAACAAACTAGATTGAAAGAAAAAGGGACATTTCTTACATCAAGTTTTGCTTCTGAAACCAAGCAGTGCAAGGTACAACATATAAACACACACTCCAAAACAATGACATTATCCTAATCAGTTGTAATAGCAAACAAAACAAAAAATCCCACAAAAATGAAGAATGTCTCAGACCAAATTACAACACACATCCATATACCAAAAAACTGATTTTACCCCTTCAACAGTTCTAGGCATATTTTGGTCCGTTTCTCCTTGTTCAACATTTACAGGTCTCTGGCAACAGTGAAAATAAATTCATATATGATTTAAAAATACTACATTTTAATTGAGTTCAATTTCACTTGCAAACTATGAAAATAACACTCAAAGCTGTAAGCAAAAACTAAGTTAGCATTTCACTTTTCTAAAATTAAAAATAATTTCTTAAACATTAGACAATATGAATTTAGTTGTAAATTTCCATGATATCAATTGGAACATCTTAAACACAGGATTTTACTGGATATTAAATTGCTAAGGCATAAATGTGGTAGAATGTATGTATGTATGTATGGACACGGGAAGAACTTTATTTTTTCTGTGTATTTGTGTAAAAAGCCTTAAAAAAATATGCATTTATGATAACCTGACGTTAGTTTGTACATATAATCACATTGAGCGCTCGGTGTCAAACTTTTATATGCAGTTAACCATGCACCTGTTGAAACTGTAATTTATAAAAATTGAATGGTAAAAAGTATTCATAACAATAAATAACTTATAAAATAAAGCTGATTTAAGCTGATCTTTCACTATACTTGTTGATTAAATTGAGGATGATGTAGATGGCAAAAATTTTAAAGTTTGATTCATCCATATTCAGTTTTGTAATCTGGTGATAACAATTGCTCATCTAATGTTTGAATACTGATAACGATTTAAATTGCTTGTACATATACCACTTTAAACTCAAAATACAGTGAAATCTTTTGGGTAGATTTGCATAAACCACACATTGTGAAACAAATATCTACTTCATTACATTAAGAAATGTATTAAAAAAATCACAACTCCTACTAGACGTCTCACCCTCAGTCATATTTCTAATCAACTCATTTATTTCAAACCTATGGCTGTTAAGTATCATTGGTTAATTTATATTCTATAAACTACATAAACAAGTCATGCAGTAATTTTGGCAATACAACTTCAAAATCCTAAATGAGCCTCAAAATTATCATTATTTAGCATATATAGTCTACATGTAATAGAGCGCAATATTTACAAACCAAACTTACATCTTTTGTCATGCTCTGCAATATAGATTTTATTTGATGTGGGCTTTTTTTAAAAACACTGCTGCATATTTTTACTTCACAATGATAAGTTTCACAGATTTTTCTTTAAAATTTAAAATATAACTGTGAATTCATTTATACTCATGGGTACCAATTTTTGTGGATTGAGGAAAAATTGTACTTTCCTTGTTATTTGATTTTGTGGTTCATCAAAATATGCTATATACCAAATAAAAGACCATATATCTTGATTCTTTTTAATTATTTTTTAGGTATGCATTTTCTTAATACATTTTTGCTAAACAAGAACAATCTTTTTACATACATGCAAACCCTAACAGTCATGACAGAAACACAACACAAAAAAGTGTCAACAATGAAAGAACACTTCTAAGAAAAAATTGTGTTTTTTTAATGGCTCAAGAGATAAAATACTGTAGAGTCATTATTATTTGTGGGGTATTAATTTTTCGTGGATTTTGTAAACCACAAATTTAAATTTTCAAGGAAGCATAAATTTTATATAGCCTGTAAAGCAGACTCTAGCAAATCCACAAAATCAAACAGTTGTGAATTCAGACAATTTTTTACTCCCTCCACAAAAATTAATACCCACAAAAATAAATGAAGCCCAAGTATGTTCAACTATCGTTTTTCAAGCAAAATGAAATCATAACACATGCTGCTTTTGAAATTGTCTTCTTTTTTTTTTATTGAATAGCTAGACTCAAAATTTAATCATAACTATAATATGTTTCCCTGGAGTGACAATAAAATATTGAATGATTTGATGGACAATGTTTAAAATAAAATGGTCTGCATTTAAAATCACATTGATTCTTTATTTGGAAAAGAAAATAAACCTAACAGAGAAAAAAAGTAAATCCTTAAACCCAGAGCAACAACCAAAAGTTAGCATTAATAAATGATCTTATGTTTTAGTCAGACATCATTTAACACAGAATTATAGAGAGTAATAATGATAATAGTGATAAATCGAATAGAAGAAGCTTTAAACATTAAAAAATATTTGTGTCAAGTCAAAAACATTTCAATGACGATCTATTAGACTTCTAAAAAGATTGTGAAAAGTGTGATGAAATGTTTACTCCATGTGTAATGTGGTGATGTTGTTCCCCAACCTAACACTATAAACATACAATCAAAATATTAACAAACTAAACATACCTGTATCTGTTTAGAAAACATTAAAAAATAGGTTGTTATCTCTTAACTTGAAATTAAAAGAATGGGGAGTACTGATAGAACTCATTTTTTTTTTTTTTTTTTTTTCATTTATAAGTTCAATTATGTCATGGTTTTTTTTTCAACTTTTTTATAAAGATCAAATTGTCAAACAAAGTCTTTTATAATATTTACATTCTGAAGCAATAGATTTTAAAATACGACAGGAAAAAAAATACACTAAAACTTTCACCAAAGTTAAATATATCTATTTTAAACCCTCTTTTTCTCCCCTATATTAAGAAATGTTGCAATCTGTTTATCACGTCAAACCAGAATAGAGTATTTACATAATTATCTATCTACAAAAGAACTTTGTTATTAAACTACCTTAGCGATCAAGATTTTAAAATCAACTTACATGTATTTCTTGTGGAGATCTACTCTCTAACCAAGCATCAGCTATAGGCTTCCAACCAACAACATTATTGCCTAGATATACAATTCCCTAAAATACAAAAATTGAAATATTTTAATTTCAAGTCACGTAAACACCCGACTCAAGTCAAGACACTTTTTTAGAATACAACAATGAGCAGATATTGTAATTGAACAACTGGACCCAGTATTTAGAGCAGAAATTGCTAAGTGCTTTTTATTCTTTAGTCAGGTAAAGTGTCCGTAAATCATTAACGAACAGTAATTTTCAGAAAGTGTTTGTAAGTTGCAAAATCCAAGATAGTTCTTATACAATGAAAGACATTTGCTTCTAATAATATTCAACAAGGAAAAATCATAAGTTAATGTGTTCCTTTTTAGATTTTAGGTACAGTTTTTTTAAGTTATCTTATGAGCTAGCATACACTCAATCAAATTAAGCATGTAAGTCTAAAACAAGGTAGGGTGTATCTATTTAACATTAAGATGGTGTTTTGGGGAATATGCAAGGTAATATTTGCCACTTGGCATTAAACTCCGATTGATCGTTGGAGTATATTTATATTGCCTGAAACTTGATAAAATATACTGAACACCCCATGATGGTATGATTGCCAATCATTCCAAATTTTATTGCAAATTCTTTTTATGGGAGAACTAAATATATTAATCCTTTGAGGCTAGCAGCATGTTATACAATGCTCTTAAACTTCAAATATGGTATGGCATATGAGTTGACATCAATATACTGTGGATTCATTATTATTCGTTGGATACCAATTTTCGTGTATTTTGTGGGAACAGACGAACCACGAAATTAAAGGTTCAACGAATACCAAATTTTCTATAGGCTTGTATGCAGATTTCTCCAAAACCATGAAATTAAATATCCACAATCATATAAGTTTTCCTCAATCCACGAAAATTGGTACCCACGAAAATAGATGAATCCACAGTACTTGAAAATTTGATTATTTTTACCTCAAGGATGATTTATTGTATATGATAATACTTACAGATTTGGATATAGTAGATGGTGAAGCAGACGACAGGTTGTCAGTCTCAAATACAACAATAATGTTCTCTGACAAAAATAACTTGTCTCCATTCTTCAGATGAATTACCTACAAAAACAAGTCAATTAACAATTCAATGAAGCAATTTTATTGTATTAAAAGAAACAACAAATAGTACTATTGTTTTGTCATAATTCAGATTGTTTATAGACCCTTATCTGATAAAATATGAAACTAACTTTAAATATAGATTTGAATTTGTCCAGTTTGCTTATTCAATTATAAGAGAATCTAACAAAACCACAATCTATTGTAAAATGAATTAAAATCCATTCTCAGTTATCAATAATTATATATCACTGATGTGGTAGAAATACCTTTTCTTCACTTAGTACTGAGTTAAAGTTGTCTGACCATCCAGGATTTAATGGTCCATCTAAACATAACCAGGTGGTACTTTGATTCTGAAAAATATAATGTGCTTTATCAATTTCCATAATCTCAAACATATTAACATTTTTTTTATTTAAAACACTTCAAAAAATAAATTGAAAAAAAAATTGGGGAAAAAAACCATGCAGAGATGGTTTATTCATCAAACTCCTATGGTAATTTGGAAAAGGCAGCATAAATGATAACAAAATCATATCAGTTTACCATTCAAGATTTGACTACATTTGAATAATACCTATTTATAAGTTCATTTACATTCTATGACATACAATTTGTTCTTCATTAAACCTACCCTGTTGGCTTTTCTACAAGATGATGTGACTATTCCATCCACCCAGTCATGGTTGTCCTTCAGATAACCAAACATAATGGAGTACTCATCTACAACCATGGGGTTAATTCTGATGATTTTATGTTGTGATTCTGCTGGGTTTGATGTACGACTGATGTGGGACTGACGTGACTGTCCACCTCTGACCTGTGTACTGAGGGCATCTACGAGGGTCTGTATACAGCTGGTTTTACCACTACCAGGTGGTCCAGCAACAATCACTCCTACAAAACATACATATTGTTTTATAGTGTATTTCTTTATGGGGAACATGCATGGATATAAAATCCTATGATAGTTTGTAATCCCATTTGGCAATTCACCTATTATGAAAATCACACATATATAGAAATGAGAGTTTTGATATGATGGCCAATGCGATAACTTTTATGCTTTAATGATGATTACTTGAAGTATTCTCCTGATATTTGCAAGTATTTTATAATACTATGTAAACATTTATTTGTTTCTTAGTTGATATGAAGTAAATTGGTTATTCCCTAAACTTAATTCTTGGTATGTAAATAACTCTTTGGGGAATTTTGTGGTATTAAATAAGCACTTGTGTTTATACAGACATAGAGCATTCATCAGAGACATTTAAGCTTTGAGACCATTGGATAATCTCAAATGTTGGGAGACAAAAATTACACAGCCAATACTACATAAATTCAAATATTCTTCGAGGAAAAATACATCTCTTTCCTTTCTTCAATCCTTAATTGCAGTGTTTGTATAGATAAGTCTGTATGTGTGTTTTATTATCCAGTAAATGATTGAATCTGTATTGTTATGCTTATAAGTAGAAAAAAGTTAAATCACAAAAATACTGAAAGTCCCTAATCAAATGGCAAAATCAAAAGATAAAACACATCAACTTTTGTTGTACTAACCATGATAAACTTGAGATATTTCGTATAGTTGTTTACATCTACTAATCCAGGGATCATGGGCAGATAACCCTTTATCTACAGCCTTGTGTTTTAGGGCTAGTTCTATATCTATTCCACGAGATCGAGCAGAATGAGTGTTCTTTAACTGTGGGGCTTCTGGTAATCCAGTGAATACATCATCTAATATATTCTTAAATACTTTGTTGTTCTGTAAATAGATGTATCAAAGTTGAGAATTGACATTTTATAAAACGAAGGCTGTTATTCCATATCAGTTTTGACATCATGAAATAAACCTTGATTGATATTATTAAAGAATTCAAAACAATGAATTGTATAAAATACAAGTCTAGTGTAAACAATATTCTAATGTGAAAATAACAACATACCCATTACAGTATGAAAGTTTAATTAGGATTGGAATTCCATTTCCATTTTATAAATTCATCTCGTAGATATTTTAGAATTTTGTAATATCAATTTTCAAACCTTGATTTTGAAAAATATAAAAACTTGACACGATAAAAATACAGTTTTAAAATGTTTGCGTGATATATACACAATACAAGTATATTTACCAAAACACCTATTTATTGATCTAAAAATCATAAATTAATTATATTTTCATAAACTAATTATATTTAATAGTTTACCTCATCAGTCATTCTAGGGCAGATAACTTCCCTGATGGTCTGACATACTAATGAATGTTCTATCTTAGCAGCTAAGGTCATAGGGTTAGGTGTTCCCATTTTTCTCTGGGTGGCTGTCATTGCACCTCCCATTTTCATTGCACTTGGTGCCACTAAAATGGATACAAAGAACAATTCTAACTCATATTTATTTTTAGTTTTGTCATAATGAGTAAAATTAATGACAAAATTAGGTTTACTCAATCTAGTAAACTGTGAGCTGTAAGCAATATTATTTTTTTAAGTTAATGGTTGGGTCTTTTGTAGTTTACAATATGGTATGGGCTGTACGTCTATAAATAGCCTCATTGGCAATTAAATCATATCTCCAATTTTTTTTATCAAATGAAATAATTGATCAGCTTTGTTCAAAATTCAATTTTAATCTCATCAGTATATAAAAGTTTTACTGAAGAAGTATATAATAATACGAATAAAAGAAAAAATTAAGTGAATGTTCATAGAGACAACAACCCAACAATACAAAAAACCTAATGACATTTATTAATCAACATTACAAAAAGCACTTACATGTAACACTCATTTGTTGGTTCATAGGGTTTCCTTTAATCTGTGTCACATTATCGGAAGCTTGACTCTCTGATCGTGATGTTTCTTCACGTCTAGCATCAATCCTGTCTTGGTACTTATCATCCTTGACCAGTCTCTTCTTTATAGCAGCTCTCTTCAGTACTCCAGCCCATGTAGCTATACCAAACAGGTGGTGAACATCTGGGGGCCTATATACAATAATACAAATCAATAACATATTGATAAGAGATTTTCAAGGGACAAATCATTTTTGGAGCTGGTATTTTATTTCAACAAAAATCATTTAAAATTACCTTTCCTTAGATCTGTAGAGTTTCAACTGAATCATTAAAGTTGAAACAACTTAAAATTTTAAATAACTTGATAAAAAAATGATTATAATTGACCTTATACGAACATTTTTAAAACACAAAATAATTATAAATGTTTATTTTTCGATATATCAAGATGTATAATCTATCATGTGATTAAGTCAGCCAAATTCCATTTCTCAGGGTATTTGCTGATGGGTAATTATACTTACAGTTGATTAATAGTAAGATCTGAAAGTGTCTTTAGCCAAACTCAATTACTTACAGTTGATTAATAGTAAGATCTGAAAGTGTCTATAGCCTAACTCAATTACTTACAGTTGATTAATAGTAAGATCTGAAAGTGGCTTTAGCCTAACTCAATTACTAACAGTTGATTAATAGTAAGATCTGAAAGTGTCTTTAGCCTAACTCAATTACTTACAGTTGATTAATAGTAAGATCTGAAAGTGGCTTTAGCCTAACTCAATTACTTACAGTTGATTAATAGTAAGATCTGAAAGTGTCTTTAGCCTAACTCAATTACTTACAGTTGATTAATAGTAAGATCTGAAAGTGTCTTTAGCCTAACTCAATTACTTACAGTTGATTAATAGTAAGATCTGACAGTGTCTTTAGCCTAACTCAATTACTAACAGTTGATTAATAGTAAGATCTGAAAGTGGCTTTAGCCTAATTCAATTACTTCTGAACGTGTCTTTAGCCTAACTCAATTACTTACAGTTGATTAATAGTAAGATCTGAAAGTGTCTTTAGCCTAAACTCAATTATTTACAGTTGAGTAATAGTAAGATCTGAAAGTGTCTTTAGCCTAACTCAATTACTTACAGTTGATTAATAGTAAGATCTGAAAGTGTCTTTAGTCTAACTCATTGTACTTACAGTTGATTAATAGTAAGATCTGACAGTGTCTTGAGTCTAACTCATTGTACTTACAGTTGATTAATAGTAAGATCTGAAAGTGTCTTTAGCCTAACTCATTGTACTTACAGTTGATTAATAGTAAGATCTGACAGTGTCTTTAGCCTAACTCATTGTACTTACAGTTGATTAATAGTAAGATCTGACAGTGTCTTTAGCCTAACTCATTGTACTTACAGTTGATTAATAGTAAGATCTGACAGTGTCTTTAGCCTAACTCATTGTACTTACAGTTGATTAATAGTAAGATCTGACAGTGTCTTTAGCCTAACTCATTGTACTTACAGTTGATTAATAGTAAGATCTGACAGTGTCTTTAGCCTAACTCAATTACTTACAGTTGATTAATAGTAAGATCTGAAAGTGTCTTTAGCCTAACTCAATTACTAACAGTTGATTAATAGTAAGATCTGAAAGTGGCTTTAGCCTAACTCATTGTACTTACAGTTGATTAATAGTAAGATCTGACAGTGTCTTTAGCCTAACTCATTGTACTTACAGTTGATTAATAGTAAGATCTGACAGTGTCTTTATCCTAACTCATTGTACTTACAGTTGATTAATAGTAAGATCTGACAGTGTCTTTAGCCTAACTCATTGTACTTACAGTTGATTAATAGTAAGATCTGACAGTGTCTTTAGCCTAACTCCCAGTATGTTTGGTACTTTGAATCCATGTGAAGCACATTTAGCCTTCAACACTAGACAGTAATCTGGTTTGACTAGAGATACAGTTCTAAAGATGGCTGACACATAGTTTGGCATTCTACATGATGGATGTCTTACACTGGCATTGGACGTCATGTGTAGAGCTAAACCTTTCTTCAGGTTAATCTGAGGAGGAAAATCATTACAGTAAGTGAAATAGTAATTTTTATTTTTATTTACTTTTTAAGGTACTACAATTTAAAAAAAAAAAAACACTTTTAAATTATTATTTTTTTCTTATGCAATTTTTTTGTATGAAGAATGTTGATAGAAATAATTTTGGAAGAAAAATCCATGACATCATAATTTTATAGGACGAAAAACATTTAATACAGATAAATACAGGTATTTTTCTCCCAATAAATAATAGTCGAGAGTTGGTTAGATGCTGTTTGTGGCGTGTTTGCTATTCTTCTTGCTTTTGTACAAATCTGTATTCTATAATCATGTTGATCAAACCTTACCTCTTGTCCATTGCTTAATGAAGCATAACTGTGTCTTGATTTAAGGGCTGACAATACAGATGTGACGAAATCCAATACAATAGACATAGACAAGTTATTCAGGTTCTGGGATTCATCAAAACAGGCCCAGCATCCATCCTGAAAAAAAACACCATTATAATTGTCAAATGATTAAAATAAAAGCATTAAAAAATACACCTCTACTTCCTTATGATACAAATATTATAACATTTAGGAAAACACCATCTCAATTATAAGTAAACATTTTTTTTTTTTTTTTTTTAATTTAAATCTTACAAATGATGGACAGGTAAGTGACTATACTATTATTAGTAAATATTTTTTTTCTCATTCAAATCTTACAAATGATGGACAGAATAGTGACTATAGAGTTTCATATCTTTTATGTGAAAAGGAAAATAGTCTGAAAGTTAAGAAGATAATTGTTACAAAGGTATATGTACAGAGGAAGCATTTTAATTTATGTATACTAACCATAGCAGTTCCTTGTACAATCTTTCCCATACCACTGGTATCACTCTCTGGTGAACATTGTACTAACATCAGGAATTTACCAAAAAGGTTGGCAAGTCCCTGAAAATAAATATCAAACACACTACTTGAAAATCTAATAAATATTGTTCTTATTGTCAACTTAAATCTAACCCTAATGTTATACATGTACAAGGAATCTCTGACAAAAATTTAGTATGTTAGAATATTTTTTTGACTTTTCTGCACAAAAAGTGCTTAGACCATTTAATCCTGTGTTGTTTAAATAAAACTCGAGCTGGGCTATTTTTGGACTTACATTTGAAGGCTAATAACAATGCACATGTAAAATGTTCACACAATCTATACAGTTTTCTTTATAAGATAAATAATCAAATTTTTCTAATTATTTGACTTGCTTAAAATTTAGACTACCTCAATAAATATGCAAATACTCATTTTTTTTAGGTAGCTTAAATATAGGCTTCAATATATCCTATACTAACCTTGACAGTTTCTGTCTTTCCAACACCCCCAGGGCCAACAATATGACTTCCCTGTACATTGTTAAGGGCCTGTGACATTGTGAGGAAGCATCTCTCTGTGACGGGCGTGAGAGCCACGCCAGGTTCTGCACCATAGAATTCATTACAGTAATGATAGGATGAATCCAGAATCCAGATCAATGGTTCATACTCCTCTTCTGTAATTGTTAATAATATGTTTTACAATTTGTCAATTTTTTTCTACAAAAATAAGGATATTATTTCTGAATTTTAAAAGTTTCACATGACATATAAAGATATATGTTTTTTTCAATCTTAAGGTGGTACCTAACACTTCAGGGAGATAACTCTGTAAAATCAGCAAAACGTTTTAATTATGTTGTGTTGTTACGGGAATATTAAGCTTTTCAATGATCAAAATTGGTGTTTGTCAAACTGCTATATAACCAGTGTAAATATTTCTGATAAAATGGTTGATCATAATTTTTGAAATTTGTATACTTTTGTCAAAGGGTCAAAGTAAATACTTTGTCAAAATTTTATGAAAATTAAACGAGCCAAATTAATTTAAGTGAAAGTGTTGGGTACCACCTTAACACAACAATAAAAATAAAATAAATGGAAGTAAGATATCATCATAATTCACAATAAATAGATTTGTTCAGTCAACAATAAAATCAAAAACAAAATATACAGTAATTCAATAGTTTCTTTCAGTTGAAATATACTTATTTTCTATATCTCAAGAAATCTTATGTTCCTTCTTTGATTATTTTTTTTTTTAATTAATAATGCAATGAGGTAAGTAAGGTAGTAGGAAATTAAAACAAAAAGGAAAATATGGGTAAAAAATGAATAATAGTTATATATAAGTTAAGTGAATTGGAAACCAAGGAGCCTTATT
This sequence comes from Mytilus trossulus, assembly GCF_036588685.1. Classification (NCBI taxonomy): domain Eukaryota; kingdom Metazoa; phylum Mollusca; class Bivalvia; order Mytilida; family Mytilidae; genus Mytilus; species Mytilus trossulus. The sequence continues at coordinate 54,377,083 of NC_086382.1, forward strand.
TACTCATATGCAAGAAGAAAAAAATGTCTTAATTGATCTATGCAGAAATCAGAATCAAAATGTAATCACAAAATATTTGAAGAGAATATGTATACTTAAAACATTTTGAAGATTTCTATAGCTACTGTGATTTCAAGATCAAAATGTATTTTACAAATAACTTTAGTTTGGATTTATGTTCATTTTTTAATCTGCATACCCTTGTGATCATCAATCATGTTCATTCTTTAAAATGAAGTAGTAATTTTGCAGAAGATCTTTGGAATTTTTTTACAGACAACAAACACCTAGTGTAAACAAAAGCTAAAACTGGCTTCTGACCAGGTGAGCTAAAAATCTGTAATTTCAAGATATGAAAAATAAAGCTGTGTTGTGTACTGAAGCTAGAAGTGGAAGTATATGTAATAAGAAAGAGGTGTAAACAATCTGCATTTAAAAATCTGATCATAAAATACATGATCAAAATATAGTGCATTTAAAATTAGAAAATCACAATGAGAAATAGAAGAACATTTGCTTCATTTAAAATTGATAAAATGAAAACTGTTGTTTCATTCAAAATCTAAAAATAGAAGAAAAAAAATACAATCTTATTTGGAGATTAAAAATCTAATTTCCTGAAAGTGCTGAGATTCAGAATTTTATCCAAAAAAAAAGTAAATGAGTTGCAGAAAGCAAAAAATATATTTGCAGCTGTGCAGTGTCTGCAGAAAACAGTACATAACTGAAAATCCGTCATTCTGCAATGATTCTATAAATATTACATTTATTAACAAACTACCAAGCAGAATAAAAATAAAATGTACAATTCCGACCACCTAGAGTGGAGTTCTTACGTATATGTAAATCTGTCAAACTTGTTTGACTAGCGGTATCCTCTCCCATAAGATCATCAGCCTCAGCCACTAGAAGTCAATGTTAATTAGAATAGTAATGTGAACTACTACTACTTATGTGTTATTATCATCATGCAAGTATTTTAAAAATATTTCTATAAATACTCAAAATACTTCCCAAATAAGCAAGCAGTAATACAGTAATATCTCAATAAAACCAATTATTAGCACACAAACATGTTCAACCCTGCTACTTTCAGCATCTGCCTACCTGTAATTCACTGGGTATCTTTTGTTGCTGTATACTCTTTTTTTTTCAATTATGTTCTTAACTTAAATCGGGCTGTTTATTTCCTTGTTTATTTAACATTTACCATGTTCAGCTTTTATAACATGCTATTGGGTATTGGTTTTACTCAAGTTGCTACCTTACAAGTCATTTTGGTCTCTGGTGAAAATTTGCCGCATTGGCAATCATACAACATCTTCATATTTTTATTTTGCTTGAAGTTTTAACAATGTTGTGAATATCTCTCTCAAAAAAATCCTATATTATTCATTGTTTATCTTCCTCAAACTGTCAGAATTAATAATAAGTTACTATACCATGATCATGAATATACATTTTTTTGTGAAAAGAGTAGCTATAACACAAAATAACAGAATATGTGAACACACTTTGAATATTTTAACCATCGCAAGCATATATATAGATTATTCATAATGCAAGTCATCTCATGCAATAGTATTTTTTTGTGTTTCACAATTATAAGCTTTTTAGCCCAGATGTTCTGTCCATGCAATATAGATCTACTGTGAAAAGATCATTATATATGTATATATTTCTAGCATTAGTATATAAAACTATGTGAGCATGACAATATTTAAATTATCAACCTACCGACAGGGTGATAATAACACCTCACACTCCTCCTCCATTCAAAATCAGTTGATTCTCGTAACTTTCTATTGCACATATTCTCTAAAACATCTCTTAAATACAGGGATTGCTGCAAAAAAATACACCTCAATTTAAAATACATCCATATAGATATTATTGATTATTGGTATTGATAAATTAAAAAGCAGCATCTGTTTAGTCTTTAGTCCAAGTGCTGGAATTTCTCGCTACATTGAAGACCTGTTGGTGACCTTCTGCTGTTGTTTTTTCTATGGTCAGGTTGTTGTCTCTTTGACACACTCCCCATTTCCATTCTCAATTTTATTTAGTATTTCTATCTTAATTTTTTTTTAATTTTTAATGTATTCCAATGATTTAAACCAAAACACCAAAATAGCCAGTTGGAAAACACATTTTACTTTATTGCCTGGTTTTTAAATACATGCATAAAGCATGCATAAAGCAAAGAAAATACAGAAAATCTACTTGCAGTATTAATACTTGAATCCCTAAGTATACTTCATTCAAATTTTCTGATACAGATTAGTCAAAAGGTCATATATTTTTCTTCACTTTTTTAATTTTAGAAATATAGTGACAACTTTCATCAACAATGATGTAACTAATAAATTTGAAATGATAACAATATTTAATATCATGATATATTATTCAAATGCAGCCTTCTATCTGATGAGTTAAGCCTTTTTCAACTGATTTTTATAGTTTGTTCTTATATTGTACTGTTATACCACTGTCCCAGGTTAGGGGGAGGGTTGGGATCCCGCTAACATGTTCAACCCCGCCACATTATTTATGTATGTGCCTGTCCCAAGTCAGGAGCCTGTAATTCAGGGGTTGTCGTTTGTTTATGTGTTACATATTTTTTTCGTTATTTTTTTTACATAAATAAGGCCGTTAGTTTTCTCGTTTGAATTGTTTTACATTGTCTTATCTGGGCCTTTTATAGCTGACTATGCGGTATGGGCTTTGCTCATTGTTGAAGGCCGTACGGTGACCTATAGTTGTTAATGTTTGTGTCATTTTGGTCTTTTGTGGATAGTTGTCTCATTGGCAATCATACCACATCTTCTTTTTTTTTTTAAATTAGAACAACAGATAACTGTTTATCACTTATGTTAGATCAAACTTACAGCCACCATACACTCCAGTCTAGATTTATGTACAGGTAACATTGGTTCCTCGATGGTCCTCCAGGCTCCTCTCATCAGCACTGATGTCAGTTTAGAGGTATGGATGGAGTATCGTTTCAGGGCACCATGTAGAGCTTTACGATCATACTTAATTTCAGAAATTCCAATCTCACACTCTTTGGTCCAGAAATACAGCATTCCAATCTTACATACTTGTGCTGGATACTATCACAGCAAATATAAAATTTAAATTTACGCAAAACTGTTACTGGTAATATATGTAATAACGTGTTTTCCTTTAAAAAACAAGATATTTAAAAAGTTTTCCAATTTAGGTTTTTTACCAATAAACCCATACTGTAAACCAACTCATATATATTAAATAATTCATTTTACATTAAAGAAATTTACTTTCACAACCTTATAGCCTTACTAATGAAAGAAATTTGAATTTAAAGAAACTCTTTAAAGAAATGGTTCAAGTTTGACATAATGATAACAAAGATTTATATTCAGTTATTTTTCTAATTGTAAATTTGTGCTAAAATAAATCATTTGCAAAAATTATTTTGTCTAGTTCTTCAATAATAGAAACATTTATGTTTTTCAACAAGAAAATACACAGTTTCACATTTTAAATCATGACAATCTATTTTCTCACAGAAAAATCTGAAATATTATTATTTAAGATAACTGACCTTTGATGCCCATTCATCCATGACCACCCCTTGATTACAGTCCTGTATTATACTGTTGTTCATCTCTTTGATAGTCTTGGCCATCGATTCACTTAGTCCTAGAAGCCATACTTCTACACCATCAGCTAGCTTCACCTAAAATTTAAATGAATATCATAATTTCAATTTTTAATTAGTGCCGGTTTGGGACTTCCTAAATAGAGACAGACCTAAATTATATACTGTGCATTTACCATTATTCATTGGATACTAATTTTTCATGGATTATGTGGATACCGGGTAACCATCAATTCAAATGTTCAAACGATGTTCAAGTTATCCACAATCCAGGAAAATTGGAACCAAGGAAAATTATATGAATCCTAAGCCATGGAAAAGAATTTTATTTTAATTGTCTCAGTGTTGAAAAGTCAACTTTGGGACTAAAAAGAACAAGTAACAAACCTTATCTTTCAGTGCAATAGTTTCTCCCTCAGAACTTGATATGGCTGTAGCCTCATACAGTATAATGTCTTCTATGATACCTTCTGATGGTAGATAGGATGGACCATGCTGCATTACACTTGGATTTAAACTCTGAAAATTTTAAAAGTACAGTATTATTCTAAATTCAAGACGTACATGACGTAATATGAACATTTTACAAAATATGTTTCCAAAATTAATATGTTTTACTTTTTATTACATTATTTGATAGACTTTGAATGAATTTAACATTAGGATAATATTTCTGTCTTAATTCTATAGTTTACCATTTGTATAATACTATAAGTTACAATAATAAACAAGTTTTTTCCTCTATATGAAAGTCAGGGAAATCCACAAACTTGACATTTTTCAATATGTCAACACGCTTCTGAAATTTAACATGAAATTTGTTTTTGTAAGAATTTCAAACTTCATATGGATATAGAGTTTACATTGGCTGATGTCTTACTGACAATACCTATTTAAAATCAATGATAATTTATTTAAATAAAATCTTGCCAATTTTATGCAAACATGAGAAAAATTACAAGCTATAAAACTCATAGATTTCCCAGGCTTATACAGGTGCTGTAAATGATAATGTAGTCTGAAAACCCAATTTAAAGTAACAAACAGTAATTATAAGGATATGATAAAAATTAATACATAACTTGCATTAGGAAACAAACATGCATTTTTTTTTAATTATTGTGTTTAAAACTTGAAAGAAAGTAATTGGTTTTATAGCTATAAATACGTTACCATCATAAATTCTGAGTGTAACCCCAATTGTGTCATAGGTCAGATGGAAAATCCCAACTAAAAATAAACGTATTCTCACTGGTCCGGACATATACCCCTTTTTTGCCCATATTCTTACATTCAATTTCCATCTGCGACATCGGTCACACGTGCACATCAAACAGATTCAACAGAGAAGTGTTTAGTTTTTTGAATAGCTTAATTGCTTTTCATATATATTGTGTATTTTATTGGAAATATATTCCCTTGTTTTGTTTAAATTTCTAAACAAATTATTTGTGTTTTTTTGACTAAAGTAAAATTTATTATGGACTTTAATTTGAATAGTCCGTATGTAAGTATTCCTGGTTCGGACTATCTCTTAGATGGGTCACTACCTTTAAGTCCCCCCCAAACTACCAGTACATTGACCGGAGTTTCGACAACGGTGTCTGGTAATGCTACCTATCCGACCCTTTCACAAGGTTCAGCCATGCATTTTGGGGGGGTACCTACGTCAACTTCGGTGACTCATACTTTATCTAGGTCTGTTAATTCAGCGGGTACTATTAGTTCTGTCCCAGGTACAGCTATGGGCTTGAACTTGCCAGGTTCTAGACCCCCATTATCCTATTGTGGGTATATGCTTCCCAACACGGGCACACAACCTTTACCCTCATGGTCTCAGCCACCTTGGCCACAGTCTTACCCTTATGGTGGGTTTATGCCAAACCAACCTGGTTTTTGGCCTTATAGGGACAATTTCTATGGTCCCCCTTCTGGGGTAGCTACTACACCACCTTTAGCTCCTGCTCTACCCGTAGCAGTATCTTTGACTTCTGCAGTAGCTCCTTCTACCACCGTACCTGACTCTCAAGCTTCTAGTTCTTCACATGGTACTCAGGTTTCTGATCATGCATCACCTTTGGATGGTTTACAGAAGTTACTTTTAGACTTTGGTGAGTCTTTCAAGGCAGAATTCCATACTCTATCCAGTCGTATGACTCTACTGGAAAATAGAGTTTCTTCTCATCAACCTTCTCCAGCTAAGTCTGTAGAATGTGATGAGAGGGAGGATGACGAGCTTTCTGTTTCCCCTGGGAGTCATGAAAGGGCTTTCCTCACTGATGAGGATGTTGAAAGTTCTTCTTCTCCCAAGCCCCTGAGCCTTCTTCTAAGTCAGCTCAACAACCTCCCACCAAGGAGACTGAGGATCCTCCTTCCTTGAAGGATCTTAGGGATAAGGTGTATACCTTGATGAGGGATGAAGCACATATCCCTTTTCTCTCTCCTTCCAAGCCGAAGAAACCTTCTTCAACTTTTGAGGCTTCCTGTGGTATTTCTCAGGATACTGTGACTTCTCACAATTCTTTTCCTGAATCTGGCCATATGGCTTTTGCTTTACAATTTATTAATGAAGGTATCGCTAATTCTGCTAGTGAAAAGGTTTCTAATAACAATATCTCAGGATTTGGAATGTCATCCTTTACTGATCAGGTTAAGTACAAGGATTTTGATATCTTTGATTCTTCACTGGGTAGACTTGTTCCCAGTTGTGACAAATCTATGTCATCTTTATTGGGAAAAAAGCCAGTAGATGGTCTTCGTCTCACTCAACCTGTTTGGTCAAAGACTGAGAATCTCCTTCGTAGTGCTTCTCCAAGTTCTTGGCACAGCCGAACATTTTCTAGCTGCAACCGGACATTTGCTTAACAGCGAAGATTCGGTTGTTCCAGCAGAAGTACGATCCTTCTTACTTCAACTGGATAAAGCTTTAGGTTCATCTCAGTTGATTTTAATGGGTTCTATTGCTAATTGCACCCTATCAAAAAGAGCAGAGTTTCTTGAAAACATTTCTATAGCTGAGCCTTTGAAAGATTCTTTACTGAAATCTCCACTCTCTGACAAGATGTTTGGTTTACCCTTACAGCGGGTTCAAGAGGAACTCAGCAAAAATCCTCCTCCAGTCAAAGTTAGTGTACAAGTTACTAATGGCAAGAGGTCGGTTAATGCTCCATCTAGTTCTAATAGTACTTCTGCTTCGGGTGGTCCTCCTTCTTCTGCTAAGAAAAGGAAGAATAACTACGGCAAACCGCAGAACAAACCCAATAACTCAGGAAAAAGCTCAGGTAAGCCTTCTGGTGGTTTTAAGGGTTCCAAGAAACCTGGGTCTAGTACCTAGGTTCTTGCCCCCTCGTACGTTATTGACAGCTTCCCCAGGGGAAAATTTACAACAAGTTCCTCAAAAATCAATACCAGTAGGGGGGAGGTTAAGTTTTTTCCTAAATCAGTGGAAGAAAATTACCTCAGACTGTTATGTGCTGTCAATAATTCGAGGGGGATTAACACTTCAGTTCAAGAACCCACCTCCTCTATCTGCAGTTCCAATAAGTTTGTCTCATACACAAGACCCAGTCAAGTGTCAACTTCTGTCAGTAGAAGTGGACACTATGTTACAAAAAGCTGCAATAGAGGAGGTGTCGATCTTAACTCTGTCTCCGGGATTTTATTCCCGTCTTTTTCTGGTTCCAAAGAAGACTAGAGGAATGAGGCCAGTCATAGACCTATCTATTCTGAACAAATTTCTTATTATTCCCCACTTCAAAATGGAAACAAACAGATCCATCAGGGCTTCAATCCTTCCGGGAATGTGGACTACTTCTCTGGATCTTTCAGACGCGTATTTCCACATTCCCATTTCCAAAACTTACAGGAAATACCTTCGCTTCGTTTGGAACAACAAAGTTTTCCAGTTCAAGGCTCTCCCTTTTGGCCTGTCTACAGCCCCTTTGGCTTTTACAAAAATCATGCAGGCTGCTATAGCTCACCTACATTCCCTGTCTATTCAGATTCATTCCTATCTGGACGATTCCCTTCTCAAGGAATTTTGCCCAATCAAATTGAGGGTTCAGACAGATTTGGTCATCAATTGTTTTCTGTCCCTAGGCTTCCTTATCTCTTGGAAAAAGTCAGAGATAATTCCGTCTCAAGACTTTGTTTTCCTGGGAGAACATTTCCTAACCAGTGTAGGCCTAGTCCTCCCACCAGAGGAGAAATTTACAAAACTATGTCAGAAAATACATTTATTCCTGACGGTTCAATCAGTCACAGCACGTCAATTCTTGCAACTTCTGGGTCTATTGAACTCTCTGGCAGATGTAATTCCATTGGGACGACTTCACATTCGTCCGCTTCAGTTTTATCTACACAAGTTATGGATTGCAGCTTCACATGAATGGGAAGCATTGATTCCAATCACTCAGCCTTTATTTCCACACCTTCAATGGTGGTTAGTACGGGAAAATGTAATGAGGGGCCTATGTCTGTCCCCTCAAGTTCCCAGTCTAACATTATTCACAGATGCCTCCACCCTCGGTTGGGGAGCATATCTGGAGGGGCTTACAATCTCGGGAGTCTGGAGTCCAGATCTTTTGGAAGAGCATATCAATGTATTGGAAATGAAAGCAGTTCTGTTTGCACTGAATCATTTCCAAATGTCTCTAAAGAATCAGTCTGTCATTCTGGCCACGGACAACACAACAGTTGTAGCTTATCTCAAGAATCAGGGAGGAACTCATTCACCTTCTCTTTATCAGATAGCCAGAGACATTCTCCTTCTGTGTTTTCAACTCCAGGTTCATCTAGTGGTGAGACATATTGCGGGGCACCTCAATATTCTAGCCGACACTCTATCCAGATCTCTTGCTCCAGTAAACACGGAGTGGGAACTACTTCAAGTAGTTTTCAAAGCTGTGACTCTTCATTGGGGGTCACCTCAGATAGATCTGTTTGCGACCAGTCTCAATCACAAACTTCTAACATTTGTGTCTCCGGTTCCAGATCCAAAATCTTTTGCAGTAGACGCAATGAGCCTATCTTGGAAAGGAATGTTCGGGTACGCCTTCCCTCCTTTCAGGTTTCTCTCCCCAGTACTTCAGAAAAAAGCAGGGGAAAATTGCAAGATCATAGTTATTGCTCCAGCATGGCCAAAACAGTCTTGGTTTCCAGACCTTCTGCGCCTATCATGTGCTTGTCCTCTAGTTCTACCTCTGAGACCAGACCTTCTGTCTCAAATCAAGGGCAAGGTTCTTTATCAAAATCCAGAAAAACTTCATCTACACGCCTGGCTTCTCTCAGGGTTAGCCTCAGAAAGAGAGGTTTTTCTGAAGGAGCAACCAAGCATCTCACAAAGTCTGTCAGAGACTCCACTAGCATTGTCTATGATGCAAAATGGTCAATCTTCTCAGATTGGTGTAGTGAGCGGGAAATTGATCCTTTCCAAGTCACTGTACAACAATTAGCAGACTTTCTAGTTTTTCTTTTTGAATCCAAAGGATTATGTCCCTCTACTATTAAGGGATATAGATCAGCTATCTCAAGAACTATTCATATTTCTGGTGGCCCAGATTTTGGAATCAATGAACATATTTCTCTTTTGGTTCGTAGTTTTAGTCTTGAAAGACCAAGACAAAAAACTTTAGTTCCTAAGTGGGACCTTGGACTAGTTTTATCCTTTTTAAAACTTCCTCCTTTTGAACCAGCAGAAACAATAGATTTAAGGTTTCTTTCCTATAAATGCTGTTTTCTTTTAGCTTTGGCTTCTGGACGGAGAAGGAGTGAAATCCATGCCTTCTCTATTTCTGATGCTTGCCTTCGATTTAACAGGGATAAATCTTCTGTTACTCTTTTAACGGATCCTGCTTTTTTGGCAAAGAATCAGATTCCAGATAAGGGTGCAGAACCAGTTGTGATTCCTGCACTCCCTAGCGATTCTATTTCTGTACTTTTATGTCCAGTAAGAATCCTTTCTATTTATCTGGAAAGAACGTGTAGTTTACGTTCTGTTTCTAACTCAAGACTCTTTATTCCTATTAAAAAAGGAATCTCAGATCTTTCTGTTAAAACTATTTCTACTTGGATATGCAAATGCATATCTTTAGCTTATGGTTCTTCTAAGGCAGAACTTTTAAATAGTTTTAATGTTAAAGCTCATGATGTTAGGGGTATCTCTACATCCTGGGCTCTGTTTAACAGTGCATCTTTGGAAGAGGTACTGTCTGCAGGTTTCTGGAGAAATGAGAACTCTTTTATATCTCACTACCTCCAATCTATGGCTACTTTTGCCGAGAGTTTATACTCTCTTGGACCTATAGTTTCAGCACAAAGATTGAACTTTCCTCCTGTTTCTTCTGTTACAGGGGATTCAGCTTTACGTTAGATTCTGTTACTCAGAATTTATGATGGCAACGTATTTATAGCTATAAAATATTCAAATTTTAAAGTAAATTTGGATTTTATTAGATAAATACTTACCATCATAAATTATAGGTCCCACCCACCTCCCCTTCATCCCCTTTCCTTATGTTTTCTGTCTTGAGGAAATTGAATGGAAGAATATGGGCAAAAAAGGGGTATATGTCCGGACCAGTGAGAATACGTTTATTTTTAGTTGGGATTTTCCATCTGACCTATGACGCAATTGGGGTTACACTCAGAATTTATGATGGTAAGTATTTATCTAATAAAATCCAAATTTACTTTAAAATTTGAATATTTTGTCTTGAAAAAGATAGGCGCGAAAAACGATACGTTTCTGACATAGCAACTGGTTTTCTAAGACAGTCCAATCAATATTTGATGCAGGGAAAAAGAAAATTATTCCCTTGCATAAAACAGAAAAAATATAACAAATTACATAGCACAAAAACGTTGCAATCAACAACAAAAAGAACAAATAACAAAACTTTGGAGAATTGTGTAGTATAATACCGAGACATTCCAAATACTTTTCTTAGAAGTCGTACAACTTCCAAGATTATAAACTTTGCTGTTTCTTGACTTCTTATTCTTACTCTGATTAAAAAATGAAATAAAAGTTATAAATTGTAACATCTTAACTCAACTCAAATTACACTGGAATATGCTTTCCAAGCAGGATACTCTCTTATATTTTACATTTTTACTGTTCTTATTTTAAAAATTTCAAATGAAATAATTCTATTTTCTACAAATTTAAGTGAAATTTTCCATATGGATGTTTATCTAATCAAGCCATTCAAAGATATCAAATACTTCTGAATAAATCTATGTTCAAGATGGTATATTATATATGATGGTACTATTTTTCTTGTAATATATATCAAATCTCATCATAACCTCTAAATCTTCCTAAAAATGCATGAAATATTTGCCACTGGACTTTGACCAACCAACAATCAAGCAATTCTTTCTGTATAGACCATTAATATAAGCTGTATTTAAATTGAATGTATTCTTGGTACATACTGCTTAGGATTGCGAGTAAGATTAACTATAAACAGCTTTAAATTAAGTAACTTTAAAAATATAGAGATATTTTCATTTGATTTTCATATCCTTCAGCTAATTATTGCTTTTTCATTTAGCAAAAAAGCAAAAGCCATCAATTCAAAATATCAATTCAGAAAAAAATTATAAGCAAAGAATACAAAAAAGTATGTATACAAGTTGAAGAATATTACTAGTAAAACTGAACATGTTAATTATAAAGTTTATTAGTTTTTCATTGAAAAATATAACAGGGTTGATATTTAAGAAAAAATATATTGCATGTCACAAAAGGTAAATATTCTTGCGATTTTATCTACTAGTATGTCGTTGTCCTGTTTTATATTATGTATACTTTGACCGGGCCTTTGACCTCTTTCACTGAACAAGTCTTGGTTCTAACTAATTAGGCATTGTACCATCTAAAATGAATGCAACTTGATGCTAAACTAGAGCTCTATTTCCTCAAAAGCTTCATGGCTTATGTCTATCATAACAACATACATCATTGACAATGAAATTCAATAGGGGTTATGACCTCCGTACATGCAAAAAATGCAGTGATTTTCATTAAGACTGGATGAAATCCTCACAGTTGATTGTGCCACTAATCTTTTATCATTGTGAAATATTGTTGTTTTAATTCTAGAGGTCTGACATTTCTCTGACCTTTAAAAATATACAAGGGTCATTCTATATTGTGAAACCTTTTTTTCATTTTCATTTTGTGAAGTTACATATTAAAGTAAAGCTCCTAGTTGTCTTCATATTCCATAAAGAGGTTCTGACTTTGTACCCTCTTAAACTTTTAAAGAAGGAAGAAAAAAGATTTAGGATTATTTAATAATTCATTAGAGGAATGCCAAAACAGGTTACGATTTTGTAGGTTCAGGCCAATTTATTAATGTGCTAGCATCTAACTTTTCTTTTTTCTTACACAGCAATCAAACCATGTGCATGCATTTTGTTATTTTAACACTTTATATACCCTTAATCCCTGAAAACAATAAAATAAATATATCATTTAATTGTGAAATAATTCTTTTTTACAACCTTGAATCTGTGTGCATCACGACTGCAATTTTGTGAAATCATGCAATTTTTTTCAAATACAACATTTACATGTATAGTGTTGGTACAACCAGCACAAACCATTTTGATGACAAACATTCATTTTATCACATGTGCATATAGTTCCATATATCATCAATACAAACGTATAACATAAAAGTAATATAAAATTGAATACAACATCTCTATACCTTCTTAGTTTCTGAGGTGGTTGGAGCAGAAACTTCATCCTTGCTCTAATTATAAATATCATTAAAATAAAGTAAATGTATTTTTATTACCTTTTTAAATATTCAAATGGCTTTCTATTACTTCAGGGATCACATAATAATAGCAATTAATTGTCAAAATCTTATTGTTAAATTACTTTGTTAAGCCAACTATCCTAACTAACACCTTTAAGTCACCAAGTCATGATGAACATTTGTCTCTAAAAACACTCTAGAATGCCACTTTAAAAACAAGGTTGTTTATAACATTTGATAAAGTATTACTAGTTTACTGCTAATATTTAAAGGTTAGTCAAGTTTTCTACGAAGGAGAACAAGAAATGAGGATGACCAAGTCTCAATATACTCCATTTCACTTTTATTCTGCTACCAAATATAAGACACAGCCTAATTCAGTAATGACAAAAACATTTTTTTTATAGATTTGTATAAATACTTGATAACCTTAATACTGCATCTTATAAATATTAATATGGCGTCCTCATTTCATTTCTCTTTGAAATTAGAATAACATTCTACTAAAACTCTTTTACTTGTTCATTGCTTTAAACACTGAACAAACTTACATAATGTTCTGTAAGTCTCTTATCTATCTTTGGTGGTGTGGTGCTCCTAAGACTAGGAGACAACATAGATTTACCACCAGCTCGAGAGCTTGTATTGGTCCTGTGTCCATCAGCACCTTTGCCAAATCCTATTTCATCAGTTGGTAGCTCATCCTCGGGTGGGTTGGCTTCTTCTAATTTGACATCTGATATTGAACTGAACAGTGATCTGTTGAAAAAAAATGTTAAATTTTCAAAAATATAATTAAATTTTCTCACAAATGAGTTTATTTCTTAAATTCTTTATAAAAAATAATACTTGACCATGAATTGTACCTTTTTAGTAGACTAAAAATATAAATACAAAACTGTCACTTCAATTCAAAAGTTGAAATATTCAAGTTTACTCTAACAGTAGTTAACCTGAGGTCTGGACTAAACATTTGCTTGACACGTATTAGATAAATATACATTGAGGGAATGTCCTGTAGTTATGGTGATGGATTATGAACTTACCTTAGGTGTGGTCTGACTGACTCCATGTCTGCTGGACGACTCAGGATTGACAATAGAATAGGATCAGAGACAAAGTAAAATCTAGGGAAAGCCCTCCTCTTGTTGTCTAGATATACCATCAGTGATTTAAAACAGATCTCTAACTCATCATAGATAATCTTATAATGGAGGACCTTAGATCCTTCTCCTCCACCATGGCAACACTGTAAATAAAAACAAAGTATTTCACAAATCTACTAAAAATGTGGATTGTTGTATACCCCTTCCAATATGCTTTTTTTTGTACTTTGACTGACAAGCTTTCTCTTTTGTAACTTAATTTATTTAAAAAAATTTTTAGTTTGGGTTTGGTCTACAGCTTAGCATATTGTATAGATGCCTGTCTACTATTGAACAATGTATGCTGACCTCTTGGGTCAGTGTTTTTTTCTGGGCACTCCGACTTCCTCCACCAATAAAACTGGCGGCCATGAAATAGCCCAAAAGTAGTGCTTATAATTGGTGTAAAAATACAGAAAATCAATCAACTGTTGATCTCTAATTGTATTTAGCTAATTGCTTTCTCATCTATTTAGCTCATAATTCATGTTCAGGTGGTACCCAACACCTTAACTAAAATTAATTTGGCTCGTTTAATTTACTTAAAATTTTAACAAAGTATTTACCCTCTGACAAAAATATAAAAATTTCAAAAAATTTGAACCAACCGTTTTATCAGAAAATAATCACTGGTTATATAGCAGTTTGATAAACACTTATTTTGATCATTGAGAAGCTCAATATTCCCCTAACAACACAATGTAATTACAATGTTTAGCTGATTTTACAGAGTTATCTCCCTGCAGTGAAAGGTACCATCTTAATTCTCATTTTCTTTTTATACAAAAACCCATAAATGACTGTTGACATAACCACCTTATTAAAACTCTAGTTAAACTATTCCATCATATCAGGTTAACCATCCTATGTTAAAGTTTACAGAATCAATTATCATACCTGAAGAACATTCCTTGTATCAAATGCCTTTTTCATCAGTTTCATCCAAGTTTTATCTACTCTGGTAAATCTTTTAGCTTCTTGAGGCAGTTCCTAAACAAGAGAAAACGATCTATATGACTTTTCGTCAACAATGTACTGAAATTCTGATTATTTTTTATAATATACTTCATAAGTCTTCGCCAATCTATCAAAATTTTCATATTTATAAGATTATGAAAAACTTACAGCAAAAGCCAATTTACCATAAAGAAGATAAAGTGAAACAAAAGAAGTCAAAACTTATGAAAGTCAATAAAAATATCAAAATACTTGTAGATGTCTGTAAAACAGTTTAGCTTTTACTATTAGTATTGTTTAAAATTACTAAATGCTACTTAAAAATTACATAAAAAAAATAATAAAATGAACATCAGCTGTTAAAAATCAAATTTAGAAGTTTTTAAAGTTATATTTGACCATAACATGTACAGAATATAACTTTAATCAATCTATAAAGGTTAACCATTCATACTGATGAAAACCAGTTCTTAATTCAATAGTAATGTAAACAAACCCTAGCCGCAGCAACATTAGTGAAGACAGCTTCCAAATACTGCCATAAATCTTGTACTTCTAACCACAATTCTAACACTTCAGCTACTTCCTTTAGTTTGACTGCCAGAGATGCTGTTTCTGTTCTCAATGGAGCTATATATTTAGATGTTAACATGTTAGCCAGTAAAGCCTGAGAATCTTCTAACTGTTCTAATAGTCTCTCAGTAAAGGCTTTGTCTAGGTACATGGGTCCACGTTTCTTGTAATGTTCAAATGCTAACACTTGTTCTGTCCATTCTTCCTCTGTCACTTTCATTTTGATCTCTAATTCTAACTCTCTGGCTGCACCATGACAGATTTCTTCTATTTCTGTTTTATGTCTGCAAAATTTCAATCAAATTTTATAATAACAAAGAAAATACATCATGGAATATATTAATTTCATGCTATATCAAATTGTGTTTATTCTTATGATTAGAAAAACAAAATAATGCCAATGAGGATGACAAAAAAAAATCTTGCTTATAGCTATTTCTTCATTTACAGTTGAGATAATGTGAAACAATATTCATATTAATCATAATTTTCCTTATTCCTTAACATGAAATGAAATTCGCTGTTTTAGAATTTAATAAAATTGAGAAGGGAAATGGGGAATGTGCCAAAGAGACAAAAGCTGACCATAGAGCAGACAACTAATGCATTCTGGGTTATATTCTCAAAAGCCTGCACCAAAATGTTGTGATTGGTTTATAACGTTCTAATCGATGGAAATTCAACCATTGACGTAAATGTTTATTCCATTTCGGTGTACAACAATGAAATTACCTATAGTCCTTTAGATTTTATAAAGTGAATAAAACATACATTGACTTCTAGATATTTCTAAAAAAAATTCAAGCTGTAGGGTTGCTATCTGATTGACATATACAATTTATCTCCAGTTAACGACAGAGGAGGTTTTGTGGTTGTAATGGTATGAGTTTCCTGACTGAATAAAATTGAGAATGGAAATGGGGAATGTGTCAAAGAGACAACAACCCGACCAAAATAAAAAAACACAACAGCAGAAGGTCACCAACAGGTCTTCAATGTAGCGAGAAATTCCCGCACCCGGAGGCGTCCTTCAGCTGGCCCCTAAACAAATATATACTAGTTCAGTGATAATGAACGCCATACTAATTTCCAAATTGTACACAAGAAACTAAAATTTAAATAATACAAGACTAACAAAGGCCAGAGGCTGGGACAGGCGCAAAAATGCGGCGGGGTTAAACATGTTTGTGAGATCTCAACCCTCCCCCTATACCTCTAACCAGTGTAGAAAAGTAAAAGCATAACAATACGCACATTAAAATGAATGTTCATTTTTAAAACACTTTAATACCACACTTCATATAATAATTATCAAAGATACCACGCTTATAATTGTAATAAAGGTCAATGCCTACACCTGATATACAAAAACATAAATCTCTTTATTCATAAAAAAAAACTTACTTGATTAATTCTATCTCTAAAAGATGTTTTAATTTGAACACATTGGCTTCTAATGGGAATGAACTGTGTGTGACAAACATAACTCTGGACCAATGTCGATTTCTTATTTCCTGAAAGTACACAAAATTGTTAGCTTCTACGAACCATAAGTAGTCAAATTGCTTCTACGAACCATAAGTAGTCAAATTTACATTTATAGGTTAACGAAACATAAATAAACAAATTAGCGTAAGCACAGCATACTTCATATTTTGAATTCAGAAATTATTTTCTTTCCTTGTTCAATGGATCTGTGAACACAGCTTAAATTCAAATTATTTCATATCCTTAAAATATTTCAATTGTAAAGAGGCCCAACTAAGGATCCAATCACACATTCTATGATTTCTGGGAGTCAAAATAACTTTTTCTTTCTGTTTGATATTCATATAAAATGTTGTGAATGTATTTTGTATTATTCAATTGTTGTTTTTGTTTGTTTTTGGTTTCTTTTCTTTATCAATATATATAATAAAGTATACGCTAAAGACAAAATACATATTTTATTCCTCCAACAGAACAAACTATTTATGAACATAACCAAAAGGGTCAAACTATTTTTTCAATAACTGAACATAGTTATCAAAGGTATCAGGATTATAATTTTCAGTATATTTTATATAAAAAAAAGAATATGTACAAAAAAAAAGATGGTTTGGGTTTTCCTTCTAGTAACAGAAATCCCTACATTTTATCCTACCACTGCAAACATTAAGATTAAGGATTCTAACAGCTAAGTAAGTTGAACATATACACCACTCTATACAGAACTTAAAGACTTGACAAGTCCACAATATCTGTTATTTCAACATAAATAAAAACAAATTCATGAGTCTTATTTTCAGCTAAACAGTTAAACATGCATTTTAAGCAGACATTAACATGTTTTCATTTCAATGAAACATTATTAGATTTGAAAAAATGGCCAATTTTCAAATTAAAATGTTGAATGATCCATCCTCATATTTTCTTGTGCAAATTTGATAGTCTCCATGTCAATTCTTTTCTTATTGCTATAAGTCCTAAATAATCAAATTATTTGTTGCCTGTTGACTCCTTTATTCTTCTGCATTGTTGTATTCCTCCAATTTCTACATCGCTGACTTCCCCCTACACATACTTATTTTTTTTTTGATAATGAAGCAGATATTTTTAAGAAATGTTTGAAGCAATTTAAGATGATGAATCAAGTAGACCCATAGTTACAACAAACCAATCAAACACACCCATACTTACAGCTATATCATATTTCTCATCTCTCTGTTTAAGGTACACATATTATAAGATGGTGCATATAAATATAGTGGTATAAGCAAAACTATCACAACTGCAAAATGTGTGTGCTCTGAAATCTATGTTAATCAATTTACCATAGAATGTATTAATAATCATTTTTGTATTAAATTTCAATTGAAAAAGTGAATATGTAAAGGTGTATTATGTACTGTAAATTCAGAAATTATTGTGTGCATTTCTTAATCGAATATTATCATTTTAGCTTAATTAAAATGTGATTTTAATTTTTGCGATATTGAGAAAAATCCTGTTTAATTCATATAAAATATTTCAAAATGAAAGTTTCAATCATTGCGAGTATAACCCTACTGCATTTTTAGCAATAATAAAAACATCACAATAATTTCTGATTTACAGTAATCCTTTCACAGATGGTCAACATTTGAAATATATTTTTATCTTTGATGAACAAATCAAGTTTTATGTATTTTACCTTAGAATTAAGTGCCTTGAGAAGAGGGAATACTTCTAAGTAAGTCTGTAGAGAAGTCTTCAGATCATTATATGCATCTTTATCCTTCAGTTTACTGGGTAGAGCCAAACATTCATCCCAGTATCCTTCAACCTAAAACATACAATTCTTTATTTTATATCATATCAAGCCTGTAGACAGGATGTCTCTGAGGAAGGGGGTATTAGATGTCATGATGCTCAGACTATCATAGTCAAACTTCAATCTGAAACCCAACTTCAAGGATGTTTGCTACTCTGTTTTCATTGGGGATAAATACAAAACGCCTTGTCTAAATTGTGTATAGATAAATATTTTTCCTAAAAAATGGTATCCTTTTACAATTTAAAAAAAAAACTTTGAGCAAAACTTTAAAGTAGTGCCTTTATATAACAGCTTCCAGAAAAATGTGGATTCCTACTTAAAGTAAGTAAACCAATAAACTTTATAATATATTCTTACCTCAATATGAGCAGCTTCAAGATCAACATCAGCCCATAATGTATCTTTAAACCTGTTGTCAAATCTAATGAACTTCTGAAACAGTCCATATAACTGGTTCAACAGATGTAATTCTTCTCCTGTCTTATCAAGTTCAATGAAAGGTTTACATATAATACCAAATAGTTTAGATACAGAGTCCAGAGTCTTTCTCTTCAGATCGAATAAAACATAACTCTGTTGGAAGAAATCGAGACGAGAGACAGCCTCGGATGGAGGTATTCCTGGAACCATTGGACCTTGTCCATCAAAATCATTTCTGAACCGCAACACTTCTACATTGAAAGACTGAAAATAAAATAAATAAGTATTCATAAATTAGAAATAAAGCAATTGTAAGGTATATTCATTGAATAAAGCAATTGTAAGGTATATTCATTGAATAAAGCAATTGTAAGGTATATTCATTGAATAAAGCAATTGTAAGGTATATTCATTGAATAAAGCAATTGTAAGGTATATTCATTGAAATAATCACCAGACAATGCAACAAAATTACCATAAATAAAATTAGAGGCTATTATAAATCTCCAACCACAGACATGTGTACATAAATTATGTACATTCTAATTTGCCACTCGACTAGCCATGTTGTCAATAAAACCATAACTGATACTCTTTAGTAATTTTAGACATATTTTTTTCAATTACATGTTTCACTATTTAATTTATTTGATAATGTCATGGAAATTTTTAATTGTGAATATTTGATTTCATGTTTCAGACTTTTCCTATTAACTACACAGCCACAGTATAACAAGTCATCAAGAAGTAAAGAAGACATTTATGTTCATAGTCTTTGCTATGATGCAGGATATTTTGTATTTACCTTGACTTGTTTATCCAGTTCTTGTTCAAATGTTCCTCTCTTTTCTATCAACAGATTATGTCTGACTTCCTCTGCCAATTCCATTAATTCTTGCCACTTGTCCCGTAACTGATCTACTTCCTCAACTTCATTACGGGGTAATCTCAGTTCAAATTCTCTGTAATAATAATAAGACATTATGTACTACTTGGAATTAAAGTTAAGAACTTTCACTATTTTTATAAAGCATTTTCTATAATTTGATCACAATAGTAGAGAAAAAACATTTAAAAAAATGTGTATAGATATAAGAAGATGTGGTAAGAGTGCCAATGAGACAACTCTCCATCCAATGTATTTTTTTTATAGATTTCTATTTAAAGTGTCTCTTCTAGATAATTTCCAAAGGGTCCTTCACCCTATTAGGGACAACATCAAAAGATCAATGTAAGATAAAAAAAAAATGAATTCAAATAGTTTGGGGGTGGGGGCAGTGAAAAAAACTATTTGAATTAAGTGTTGTATCCTTCATTGTCGTCCCTTATGCCTTTCCCATTACCTTTATGTCCTAAAATCTGACCTGAAATATGTTTCTGCTGTTTTTAAATTCATTTGAAATAATAGTATGTATTAAAGTACACAGTTAGATGTTTCAAAAAGGATTAAAATATAGTATCTTACCTTAGTTTGGCATACATAGTTTCTATAGGCAAATAAATTCCATCTATTTTGTTTTCCATATCTCTGAGCTCTTCCAGTAAATGTAAGGCACTATTTAATTGGTCCAATGATAACACATCTAATTCTAATCTATTACGTACATTAGACCTGTACAATACAGCACTATCTAGTTTTTTCTTGGCTTCTTCATGTAAAACAGAAGCAAAATGACTCTTCCATTGCATGGCAAATCCATGTAAAGCATCTTTAATGGGGTCAGTTTTCAGACAAATAGGACCAACAGGTAGGATTTCAGGTATGGCGAGAACCTTCTTTTCTATGTACAGGTATCTCTCAACCTCTCGTTTGATGGCAAACATGCCAGGATCTGATTGCATGAACTCCTTGAAGTTGCCATGTAAATCATCTTTCCAGAGAAAATCATAGTAACTAAAGTGGAAGATATGTTTGTTGATCACTGGTTCTACATCTGTAAAGTAGTAAAATATTATATATCTGCTAAAATTATATCAGGATTTCTGAGTTTTAATGTTAAATTAAAATTTTATTTTATCAATTACCTCAATTCTAATGAAAGGAGTAGGTCCGGTTAGGACCGATTTTGGCCTCAAATTTCAGTTTCATCTGACGAAAGATTTTGACCACTTTTTAAACACTTTAAAAGTGTCTATTTCATTTGATTCAATTATTTTTTGTGAAAGATTTTAACTCATTTAGTCATAAAAAACGATCCGATTCAAGCTAAAATATGAAAAATCTACCAAATATGCGAAAAAAAGGTCAATATTTTGGATGAACACGAATGCGGCCACTTTCGTTTTACACGGAAACTGTCTAAAATGTAACTAAAATGCTTGAATTTTGATGATTTCGGTGATTTAGCACGACTTAATGGTGCTAGTTCTCAATATATGTGCATTGTATTGCCAAAAACAGCCAATATTTATGTAGCAGAACCATTCTACTATCCAATAAATAACTAAAAGTTTACATTTTGACAAATTTGTAAAACTGCTATATTTTGGGGCCAAAAAGGGCTCTTACCGGACCTACTCCTTTAGTGAAACTTAAAAACTAATATCTACCTTCCATTAGATGTGTGACCTGTGTTAAATTTGAGTTAATTTTGGTTCTTTAACTATATTCTACATAATGTGTGAGCTGTGTCATAATTTTTTTTATTAATGTCTAATTCCTTTTACATACCTTCTACGATGTGTGTTAGCTGTGTCAACATTTGATTTACTTCTGCATCTGAAGTAATTCTGTCATGGAAGTCATAAACTCTGTCCCTCTCTACCCAGGTAACCTCTAAAAAGGGATGTCATAACTGTTTATATCTGTCTGATTAGGTAAGCATTAAAATCATTAATGGAATTACGGAATTCTATGTAAAAATACAAAGTATACACAGATGTAATGCCTCCAGTACACTTATTGTATGAACATTTGTCCTACAGTGATAATAAAAGGTTGACCTTCAAGTATCTATTTTTTTTCCAATCATTTTGTTGATTTTAGCCTCATCTTTATTCTACATATCTTCTGGCTCAATGTTATGCATTTCAACTGTATGCTTCCAACTTGAACATTTTTTTTAAAAATGGACAGAATGATTTTTTATCAATGAATTATTTAATATTTTGTGAGGATTCTTCCTATGGCATTTGACAAGCCCCATTATAAAAGCTAACCTCTACAAGATTCTACAACAGCTGAAGCCACATCATTAATGGCTGTCTGGGCCGTGTCTAGTGTTGGTTGTACTGCTATCACTGGAATATTAAAACCAACTTCTATCTCAAATCTGAAAGGACAAATGTTTTAAAATCAATTTCATTAATGCAAGATTTTATTATACACAGTGCAAATTGATAGAATTTCTATTGAAAAATGTTTCAATATTGCTAATGTGTAATGAATTATAGAAGATGATATTGTAAAAGCAGCATCAGTTTATTTAAACAGACATGGGCAATCATTGACAGTCAACATATTTTCCGTACCTATGTCATTGTTTATCATCTTATCCTATTTATTTTTAGCAAAAGGCGCTACTCATCAGTCCAGACCTTGTAAGCACATTACAGAAGGCTATCAGGGATAATCTTTAGTATAAATTTCTTTATTAAAACCATACTGTTTTAAATATGAACAATAATAATGTTAATATATGTGTTCTGCTACAAAAATGATGTACTTACTGTAGATAAGTGAGATCATTTGTTTTCTCTGTAGTCCAAGTCATATTGGATAATGCTGACATACTGGTATTGGGTCTTTCTGTCATAGCAGACGACACCCTACTCATAGCAGAAGCAGCTCTACTGGTACGACGAGGACTAGTGTTTGGTGAGTATGTAGGATTAGACAATACACTGGCAGTTCTTAGTTCTTCTTCTGAACAACTTGTAGAATCTACTAAAGCTGACAGAGATCTCTTAGTGGCAGTCAGAACAGCTTCATATACTTGTTCTTTGTAAAAGGCTAAAATATATAACAAATCAAATTATAGCTTTTTCTAAACAAACCATAGGGGATAATAACATGTTTCATTAAATAAAATTCATTTAGACAGAAAGTACATTTTTTTAGTTTGATTTTTGACTGATTTTTATGTCAAAGTAAATGTTGGAGAAACAGGACTACAATGACCTTCATTCTTTGATTCATTTAAAAAAAAAAAACATGCATAAGTAATTACAAAATATCCATGAAAATGTGAAAAAAAATCCAAACTGTGACTCCTGAACAATTCTTTAAAAGAATCAAAATTGGCAAACCTGTGAATATGAATAGTCTGCTTAACTAAGCATGGTCTTTAAAATTATCTCACAAATAATGGACATATTAAACCTGTAATCTATCAATAATATTTCAACATACATATAAGATTGGAAATGAATTTCTCTTCCTCTGCAGCTCTCTGTTTTTCTTTCATGGCTTCAGTGTCATCTACCATCAATGCTAGTTTCTTTGCCTTTGGGTTGTGATGTTCCAACTACAAGGGAGACAAATCAGATTGTTTTTTACAACTCATTTTCGTTACAGTACAACTTATTGTCTATTTAATGATACGATATACACCACAAAGTCATTTTTTGTACAATTTAGACGTAGCTGCTGTCTGAGCAGGTTCCAAATTCTTTAACTAGCTTAAAACTTGTCAATAAATACCTATTTGTGAAGTCATCCCCCAAACATTGCTGTTTTAATGACAACAACTTATATTTTTACCAGCATTATAAAATATAGTTTTTCCAATACCACCTTCCCATAAAGTCTGTTAAGATGAAGGAAGAATTTGTTGTTTCAATATATCTTATACAATGCAGAAAATAAATTTTTAACAATTACTAAACTTAAAATTATTTTTTTTACATGCAACTGTATAAAATGTTCAAAAATATAAATGTTAAAAAATTTAAAAATTTAATTCTTAAAACTTTCTATTCTACAATATAACAATACACATTAGGACTCCTGTGGACACATAGAAATGTCTCAAATTCAAAATTTAATTAAATGTTTTACTATTGTATAGATGTTAGTAATCTTATGTTAACACTATAAGTATAATTTTAGCAATTTTATTATTTTAAATTATAACATTTCTATCTAGAATGATTAATATTTCTAAATTTAAACGAATTGGTAAAGTCTGTTAAAAATTTGGGAAAAATAAGTATGTGTCAGTATATTATATGCTTTTATTTCACTTTCAGTTTTAAGCCCAGACTACTTTGAAACTCACATGTGCATGATTTTCTTTCATACTGAACAGCTATACAGAAATCAAATGAATGTGTTACAGAAGATAAAAGCTGTGATGTGAGCAATAAAATTTCAACATAATTCCATCATTTGTTCCTCTTATTAATAGACGTATTTATAGATTATCGGTGATCATCTCAACGAGATTGATTTTCTCGCTTGAGCTGGTACAGCGAAAGTGAGAAAAGCAATCGTGTTGAGATGACCAATGATAATCTGTTTATCGCTATTTTACCTATGACGACGTTGTCAATTTCAATGTCAATTTCATTAGCAACGGCCACGTGGCTCCTTAGTTTCTAGCGATAACTCAACAACTCAAGCGAGAAGAATGATATGAAAATTATCACAAAAAAAGATCAAAGGAAAAATGCACAAAATAGCGATAATCACACTTGTATGCAAATTTGCCTGCCATTACGTAAAATCACACAGGTTCCTAAAACTTTGACATCATAATTTAAAACTGATTGTTACTTAACATTAAAAGGTGATTTGGAGTCAATCTAAGGTCATTCTGAGGCAAGATACATCTAAATATCAAAAGTGTAAATACGTTTATGGATGCCACACATATTTTGGATTGAGACTGTAGCCAGGGTTTTATCAGAACCATAAGATTAACTTTGTATTAATTCATAGACTTTTGTTAGTAACTAAAAAAGAGAAGTTACTGGTACAGAAAAGTATATATATATATATGAACTAATTGATGATATATTTAACTAAAACAGTGTATATATGTGATATGTTTCATTATAAGTGATCCCACCATTTCTGACAAGGTCTTATGTGCTACACTATGACGTTTCTGAAGGTTGCTTTTATCTGATACATTTTTCATGGACAAAAAGCCTTTCGAAGCAGAATATATGTATTCCTGTAAAATGTAAAATGCTGTGTTAATGCTGGTAACTGAAATTACACATGTGCTTAAAAAATTAAAATAATACAAAAATATTGGATAAAGGACTGTATATGATTGGTTGTTTTATATGATACAAAATCTTGTGGAGATAAAATTCTACAGAAAGAAGTGGTGACTTGTACCTTTCTAGTAGCCAGTAGATTAGCCACAGCCAGTAAACCATTCATAACTCTCTGTACCAGCTTCTGAAGTTCTCCTACTTTCTCTTGTACTCTGTCTAACATTACATCTCTAAACTCATGTGGTGGCTATAAACAAATAAAACGGCCAATGATCATTACATTGTTATGCATTCATAAAAACTACATTCATAATATGTACAAATTATCTCCAGCGATCGATTGAGAAAAAGATTTTTTACTGCTTCAGGACTAGAAAAAACTTACCCATTAATCTACAACATGCTATCTAAACATAATAATAATAGTTCTTGTGAAATAGCAAAAAAATAACAATTCTAAATTCATAATTCAAATATATATTGTTGTTATATATATTATATTCAAGATTTGTATTTGTGAAAAATGATTGTCAGAACATGATTATTTTTCTAACCCCCTCTCCTTCCCTTAATAATCAAAAGATATGCCTACCCATGGTCTGGTAATAGCTTCTTCATAATCAAACAAATAGAAATTCTTGATGGCCTCTAGTGATCCAGCCACATCATTCTCCATTATGTCTTGAACTTTGGTACTTCTCTCCTTTAACCGGTTTGTAGCAGAATGGATCTGATGTAAAAAGGCATCTGAAAATAAAAAAAACAATTTATAAATTGATTTGAAATTATAAAAATTCTGTCATTTGCTTACATATTCTATGAAAAAAAATTTGTAGAATAGATAATATGGAATGGTAATATATGGACGCATGAGGATACCAAATTCAGCAAATTCTGTTATTATGTTCATATTAAAAAATATAAAATTACCTATATTCATGCTATTCCATGCGAGAGTTGTTAGTCCAGGTTGTAACTGCTCCTCAACAAACTTAGTATGAGGAGTAAATAAATTCTGGAGAGATTCTGGAATACACTTGCATGTTTCCTTATACTCATGTAAAACTAGTTCTAAATGACTCTTATAACTTTTGAAGCGTGACTCTTGTTGCATAATGGCAGTAGCAGAGTCTGGAATTTGAATACCTAGTCTTGTTAACCATTTAGCCTCATGGATCAGCTCAAGTACTCTGAAAAATATTATATATTCAAATGTATATATAGCTTAAAACATATCAGGTACACAATACTTATCCTTTCATACATCTTAAACATATAGTTTTAAGGCAAAATAACAGATATAATTTCTTAACAATCCAAGATTTATTCTGTCTCAACTATTTTCTGTACATAATGCAGTTGTATAGTGATTTTCTGTTACAACAGATTGGTATCTGTTACTCAGAATGTTTCTTGAAATATATGTAAATCTTAGAAAACTTTTGGTCTAGCAAAACCCTTTCAACAAGGCTACCTTAACTTGTTATCTACATGGTAAATAAAATTTAGATAATATAGATTTTATATTTGCAATTTATTTGTGTTCATATAAGACACTTGTAACTTTTGAAGTGTGAATTATTTAAGAAAAACCTCTGTAATCATCATTGTGGTGTACTTAACCTACCTTTCATCAGTATTGACCAGGATTTCTCCTGTATTTGGATGATTTATAAACAATGTAGCTCTAAGTCCGGCCTTGGCATGTTCAATTCTGTTCTTCCACTGAGCAAACCATAAACTCTCAAATGTCACTAAAGCAGTGGCAAGTCTGTTGTATATTTTGACTATTCTACTGAAGTCTCCTAACTGATTGATTGCTCTGTTATCACGGAACACTTTCATTGGATCCTCAATCCTCTTCAGAAGTTGACGGGACCAGTGGATAGCACCAGCTGCAGGAGGTGCATTCCTCACCATCTGTGGACTTTCCTGTAGAAATTAAAAACAGACACAAGTTCAGTTATTTATCTCAAATATTTGTAATTTCAGAATCAAAATAAAAAGAGTGATGTCATCTTTTCTTCAGAATGAATAAATTGTAGTGAGATTCAAACAATTCATGTAACACAGGTTCTAAATCATTCTTATTAACTAAGTATGGTTCAGAACTTGATGATAAATTTCTTTCTTTCGCTATCTTCATAATTGTAGCCTATATCTCATCAGTTATAGGTTAGCTCATCCATGTACAATAATATATTACAAGTGCTGCATTTCTCATAGAAAGTATAATAAAAACATAAAAATGATTTTTCTTTCATTTCAATGTAACTTTAGTTATAATGTCAAATGAAAATGATCTTAGTATTGTAAAATCGTAATAATAATAAAAGCAGGATATATTTATCAACTGATCCTTTATATTACCATTTTTCATAACTAAAAAAATTTATACCTTGTGTGTTTCATAAATTCTCTGTACTTCCTCCAGATCAGTTTCATACCAATTGAATATCTCTACAAACTTCTCTGCTATAGTGGTTCTTATCCCTGGCCTACCTTGTACTGGTCCAAATCTAAAAAAGTAAAAAACTGTGTTATTGAGCTTACAAAAATAAACATTGAAATAAGTTGTCATATGAAACAATTGCTTGTTTTGCAGATTTCATAAGGTGATTGCTTATACAATTGTAAGTATCAAAATGGTCAATTTCAACATTTTTTATTGCCTTTTAAAAAGGATGATGAATATAAATATTGCTATAAATATTATATTTTTCAGTTAATAATGTGTTTCTGGGTCAAACGTTTCATCCGACTTTTCTTCTTGTAAACCACTTCTTACAAAGCATATTTTATTCTTTCACTAAACATTTGTATTTAAAAACAAGAATGTGTCCAAAGTACATGGATGCCCCACTCGCACTATCATTTTCCATGTTCAATGGACCATGAAATTGGATAAAAAATATAATTAGGAATTAAAATAAGAAAGATAATATCATAAGGAACATGTGTACTAAGTTGCAAGTTGATTGGACTTCAACTTCATCAAAAACTACCTTGACCAAAAACTTTAACCTGAAACATGCACTTTCATTTTCTATGTTCAGTGGACCGTGAAATTGGGGTCAAGAGTTTAATTTGGCTTTAAAATTAGAAAGATCATATCATAAGAAACATGTGTACTAAGTTTCAAGTTGATTGGACTTCAACTTGACCAAAATCTTTAACCTGAAGAGGGACAGACGGAAAAACAAACGAACAGACAGACAGATAGACGGACGAACGGACACACAGACCAGAAAACATAATGCCCCGCTACTATCGTAGGTGGGGCATAAAAAATACACTCATGATTTTATAACTTATTGCATTAACTCTGCATTACCTTGTAATTATATCAAGTCCTTGTTGTGTTTTCATTTTTCTCATGAAGATAACATTAAGATAGGCAGAGAGTAATTTTTCTTGTTCCTGAACAATCTCAGCAAAGTTATTGTAGTACATATCAAATCTATCTCTATCCTGTAAAATGAATATATATCATATTAATTCTTCATAAAACAGGTCAAAATCAAAACATTTAAATTATGTCCTAGTTTTTTAATATCAATTTTTTTAATTGTAATTGTTAAATATGCTGCTAACTAATTACTGACAGCATGTTATTGAGAAAATATGTATTTGCCATTGTTTTATCTTGAAGAATGTATAGCATTACATTACGGTTAATAGAAGTTAATTTTATGCATTTAAACAAAAGATTTATTATTTTTAAATGAGTGCAATTGAATCAAAAACTGATTCTATTGTACACAGTTACCAAAAATGCAATCATTATAAGGATTAACAAATTTTCAAAAAAATATGTAAAGTTATGTTTTTTTTATATGAAGTAAAAAAGATTAACAGTTCAAACATATATACCAAGAAAACAAAATATCATTCAACAAGAATTCAAGAGAAAAAAGAACATGAAACAATAAAAAAGTTTAAATCAATAGTCAACTGACATCAACAAATATAAAGAATGCATAAACTTTTGAATTCACAGTAACATCTTTGCAGGACCAGCCTTAAGTTATATCTTTTTGCTGAACCCAATAGTTGCATTCAGTTGTTAAATTGTGTTGATCAGGTAAAATATCTATCCTTAAAAAATTTGAAATACTAAATGCAAAAAAAAACAACAACAAAAACGGTAATATAAATTGTGTGTTTTGATTTTTTTTTCTGTTTTAAGACAGTAAGCTAACATACACAATTTTAGATTTGTTCCTTATGTGATCCTTGATTTCTATTAAAAGAAACTCCATAAAATTCTGTAAAATATTACTCTGAATTCCACATAAAAACATTTAATCAACTGATACCGAATGTTCCTCTATTTCTTCTTGGTCATCACCATTAAAATTAGTCTGCCGTCTTTTCTTAAAGAACTTAGTTATACTGTCCCCATAGAAATGCTGTCAAAAATCACCCATCAAATGAATGTTGTTACTTTAAAATAATAATAATAAACAGTTTTCTTCTTTGTTCTTGTATTTTACCTTCAACCTTCAAAAATTTATCCAAAATGTCTTTAAAACTTACTATAGATATCTCAAATGCAGCCACGTTAAAATCATAACTTTTTGGTAAAAATCTAAGGAAGCCATGTTCCTTGTTGTTAAAATGTATGTTCTTACCTTTGATTCTACATCTAACATTGTTTTGGTGGTAACATTATCAGACATAGCCCTCGTCATCTGATCGAGATGATCCAAAATAACAGCTGACACACCAGGTCCATCATCCTCCTCATCCTCTGGGTAATATTTCCCTAGAGAAAAAGAAATAATAATGAGTTTTTAAAAAGAATTAAAAATGTAGTTCATTTAAGTCAAAACAATTATATACAATGGGAGTTGAGCACGATCTTCTTACTCTATCGTAGCACATGAGATCCTTTTATTTTTGGTAGAACTAGTGCTGCTCAGATTTAGTTTTTTAAGGGTTTTCATTCTGTTTGTCATCAGCTTATGAACTTGAATATACCTTTGGTATCTTCAGCTCTCTTTTAAAATTTGTAACCTTCTAAAAACTATAATCTTTTTTGTTAGAATTGGCTTATTGACCTTTTTGGTAAATGGTTACCACTGTAAGACCAGTATTCTTACATGTGTTCATGTTTCATGTTACAGTAGAGAACAATAAACAATATTGGTATCTTAAGGGCATATGATACAGTTTTGATCCTGTATTTACAAGTTCGTGAAAATTTGCATATAGGCTATTTTTTACCTGATTAAATCAAATATGTAATAAAAAATATACCTTTGTGTGCTACTTTTTGAGTAAAATGAGGTCGAAATTTTGTATATTTGCTCAAAATTCAGATTTGTGGCAGTAATTTCTTTTTCAAAGAAATTCATAACTTTTTTGTTATAAAAGATAAACACAAATTGTTTTTTGTTAAATAATCGGTAATTTCTATATGTTTTAAGTATCCTAAAAAATCATGCATTTTTTATTCAGAAATAACTTGTATTTATCAAATGTTCATGAATTTAGGAAAATACGTCATTTTTTGCTGCATGTTTATCAAAATTAAAAAAAATCCTCTATTTACAGTTTTATAAAATTTGGGTCACATAATCTCCCTGCAAAATGAAACAAATTGCTATTTTGAAAAATTGGGGTCCATGAACTCGTTTTCAAATTAAATCAGTTTGAATGATAAAAATCAGTCGAAAAATGCATCTTTTTTCGATATGTCACAGTTTGACGTCACAAAAATGACATTTTACGTTAGCAACGTCATTACCTCCCCTGTAACTGTATCGTACGCCCTTAACACTGATAGAAGGATAACAGTATTAAAGAAATAGGCAGAGCAGAAATCACCAACAAATAATACAAGTCATATCTAATTTTTATCAGTTTAGAAGTTTGAAAGAAAATTTAAAAAAAGGCTGTATGCACAGGACAACAGAAGAAAAAGTAAACGGAATAGCGGACATTAATTGTTTACTGTACACATGAGAATAATTGGAATATTCCCTAAGAAGCAATAAAGACACATACTCAATACAGCCAACTGTTCTTCATTAAGTCCTTGATTGTTCTCTTTATCTTTAGAATCAAACACTTCATCATTTTTAGCTACTACTCCTTCATCCTTCCTGAGATCTGTTTTTGATCCTCCTTCAGAATTGGGAGTATCTTCATCCTCAGCTATGGTCCCTAGACTCCTCTCAAGGGAGTTCTCAGCATTCATTGCTTCTTCCTGTTCTGCAGCTTCTCTCTCTGAAAATAGGCAGTAAATAAATTGTTTATAGAATTATTATGCTGTGTGGTGCTTTTCATTTGGTTCCCTGTGTAAATATGCATAATACATTGGTTTTTTTTCTGTAATCCTGATATTCACTCCTTGCTACAAAATATGGAAGCTGAGAAAAATGCACTAATGAAATGGTTTAAATAAATACAAATAAATGTTGAGGATTCTATTTTTCGTAAATAAAATATATTGTACTATTGACACAATGCTGTCATTTAAAGCTGATAAAAGCAACAGAAACATAACAAAACTTGAAAAAAAAAAAAAGTTCATCCATCTTTATTCTGGATTCAGGTTCATCAAGATTTTCATACCCCAAAATTTGAAGACCAAGAATGTTTAAATTTAAAAGTATGTGAAGAGTTATATGATCAAAAGGAGCATTATTTAACTGTCAAAGAAAGTAAAATTGATCATCTGAGATCATCTCTTAAAGTTACGAATGCAGGAAAAAAATTCAAACCTAATGCTTTTCTGGCTTCTAGTTGTCGCTTTCTATATTTATATTCTTCTTTTTCTGTTTCATCTTCAAATACAAAATCATCTTTCCTCAGTCTAGGCATACCAGCTGTCAAAGTCACCATCCTTTAAAAAACAAACATAATATGGATTTAAAACACTTAAGCCTTATAAAATGCTTTATTAAATTTAATCGAAAGAATAAAACAATACAAACTGTATTCAGGTGTGAATGGAATAACAAAAGCATAAACTATGACAAATCAAAGTTTATAATTAAATATCAAATTTCCATATAGTATAGCAGTGCAGGGTTCAAAATAAGCGTTATCCCGCTTGCACGAGGCAAGTAAAATCTGCAGCGGGCAAGTGAAACCCATCACATAGTTGTCCGCCGGGCAAGTTGAAATATTGTGTTTGTGTTTCATTCTATCATGTCAATTAATATAATTATATAATTCTTATATCATTTGCATATCTATAAATACTTGAATTGGATTGGTCAAGTAGAATTTTTCTCTTGGTTTACACCTCGATAAACCATACTTCCGAAACTACTTTTGTAATCTATTCATGCGCGATACACATTCTTGTAGGGATACTGGGATTTTCAGCAAGTTGAGATTTTAAAACAATTGCATAACAGTTGTTTCTATTCTAATGCATATATATATAACCCCAAAAAAAAAAAAAATTAAATGCACTAAAGCTTCGAAAATGTATAAAAATAAAATTTAAATAAAATTCTGGGAAATTTCACGAATGATTTGGCTAATTTACGTCATGGCAAAACACGACGTCATACAATTGAAAACTTTCAGATGGAAGATTATTTCGTTACTTGTGCGCTTCAAATTCAGATAGTATCTAATTAAAATGAAGTTTTTGAGGTAGGTGCTAGATCATTTTAGATTCTGTTGCATTTATCGAACATTTAAGTTTTGAAGAAAGTCAAGATGGCGGCGTACTCCTTAGTTAGGACATGCCATTGTACTTCTGATGGTCCATATAGTAGCCATCAAAATAATACTGTAAATTAATAATCGCGTTTGTTTTGCTGAAGAATTATAAGGATTAAACACATTTTTTCTAGAGGTTATTGAAGTGTAAACCGGGTCTCTAACTCACAAACTTGACATAAAAGTCCTTCGGACTTTTATTCAGTTTGTGAGTTAACCGCCCCGGTTTACACATCAATAACCTCTAGAAAAAATGTGTTTAATCCTATAATATGCAATAGGTCTCAACCATTTATTGTTAATGAATTTGTGCCAATAAAAGGGTATTTGTATTTGTATTTGTATAACTATGTCAGACGTAATTTTCTACGATGTACAGTGTGTATTATTGTATTACTATTTTCGTCGTCTTTATTTATTTCATATGCACATGCCAGGAAAATCGTAAACATCGTAGTTTATCCCAAATAATTCTATTGGTCAATTCCTATGCGTAAGCCAGCATTTTAGAATGTTCAGTCGCACCTGCTCGGGGATTTCCGCTACTAATTGTGAAAGGAAGTCGATACAACGATCCAATCAGAACGCGTTTTGCAAACAACTTTTGGGTTGATTTAAAAATGAAAGTAGAAAGAAAACAATGACCTTAGTGTGAAACCCTGGGTAAAATGGAACATTTTTTAGTAAATTATGTCCCCCTTTAAAAAAACTTATATGCAATTTTCTTCCACATATGTTGTTTTAGTATGAAAATTTGAGATAAGATTTCACTTTTGACATTTTTAACATTTCTGCAATGGATGAAGCATATTTTTTACAGGAAATTTGACAATTGGGTCAGTTTCTACATGTACATCTGAAATTTTTTTTTGTCACTTTTTTTGTAAAAGTAAAAGTTTTTGTTTAAAAAAGGGTGTATGGAAACTTGAAATCATCTGCCAGGAGAGGTCTAGAATGCAGGATTTGGCACCATTTACTCCATACCCCCCGCCGTAAGCTCTTCGTTGTGGGCGGCTTTGCCGTCCCCATAAGTAGGGTAAATTAACAGAAACAAGGGCAAGTTAATCTAGTCAATGGTCTTTTCTTATTTCGACCCCTGCAGTGTTTTCAGAGGAAGGGGATTACTTTTTTTCTTACCATGAATTACATTTGTTTAAATATTTCTTATTTATATATATTTAAATGTTATACATTTTCATCCCTCCTTGTTTCTGCACGGTGTTTTGTGTATGTAAATCATCCAATAACTTACATAATTGTACTGAGACAGGGAAATGGTGACATATATCAGCTATTTTATGTATGCAAATGATTTCCTGTATAACTTACTTATTGTACTGAGACAGGGTATTGATAACATCAATCAGCTGTTTTATGCGTGTACAGAATGAATCCATATGTGACATTACAGCATCATCATCAGCTATAGACACACCATGACCTTGGGTATCTAGAGAAGATATTCCTTTCTTTGGTGATACCATTAAACTACTTCCACGAGATTTATCACTTGTACCTGGTTTTGATCTGAAATAAATTCATAATGAATAGCATAAAATAAAGTTCCATAAACGTATAATTTTTCTTAATCCTGAAAAAGTAAGCATGTTTTGTTTTTAAAATGCTTATCCACATGTCATTGACTTGAAAAACAATCAAATGGAGTAAAAAAAAATTACTGCAGCTCAATACTTCATCTTGTAAGTGAGGCTGATACCAAGAAATTGTGATTGTTTTGTTATGTTCTATTAAAATTGAAACATGTACCTCAAACCTCAATCAAATGCTTAGATTAAATACATGAATGATCAAATATGAATATGTTAAAGACTGTACTTTTATAACCTATAATGGTTTGAAATGGAGAGTTTTTTCATTGACACCCATACCCATGTTCTTATATATGAATAATAACTTACTTAACAGACCCCAGACCTCCCATACTACTGATGGATGGAAAGTGTGACAGGTTCTGTGATTGTCCTAGAGCATCTTTTAGTGAGCGAAGTGTGTCTCTATAAAAGCCTTGTAATGACAGACATGCCCTCAGACGACCATACAAACTATCATCTTGTAGTCCTAGATCTTTTCCTTCTTTGGTTTTACTTCGCTGTATACCTCCCTAAAGAACAAAATTAAGATATACAAAAATTTCAAATAAATTCATTCATTTGCATTATAAGTCTAATTTTTAAAATATGAAAAATGTGTTGGTTTTCCTGCTTGAATTATTCTAAACTTTTTATTTTATGCCCTTTATTGCATGCTGTATGGTGTGAGCAAGGATTCTGTGTTGGAATGGAAACTTCGACCTATAATTGTTAACTTTTATGCATTGTTACTAGGATGGAGAGTTTCCTCATTGGAACTCATACCACATCTTCTAATTTATAATGATTTTTAAGATACATTTCTTAACTTTTGCATTCTTCTTCTACTTTTTTTTACAATAGGCCTCGCAGAAACTGCTCAATCAATGATTTGTCCACAACTGTACTTTATAGGAAATCTACAAATAGCATTCTTACACTTAAGATTTAAACCAAATACAAAGAACATATTGTAAAATGTAAAGTACTTTTCCCCACTTACAAAATGTAATTGGACAACTGACATTATATTTCTTAGCATAGTAAAACTGTACCTTTAGTTTTGATTCCACTTGACTCCTCAGTAATCTTTGTTGTGGGTCAACAGTTGATAGAAGTTCTCTGTTTTTGATTTCCTCTGCTATCCTGACCCAAAGTTCATCTTCATCATATACATTACTGGTGAAATTTCTAATATATTCTTTACACGCTAATACTAACTGGTTGGTTATTTTTGTAAATACTATACCAAGGAACCCTGTTCTGGCATAGTACCTGGAAATGGAATCCATCTGTCGAACACTGTTTGTGATCCCTGGGATAGCATTGTTTATAATGGATGCAGGTGTAGCATCATGGTATAGCTGATCAAAATGACGTCTCAGGGATTCCAAATACTTTACTTTGTCTTTGGTATCATTCATGGCATCTGTAATTCTGTAAAATTCAACAAAAATGTTAACATTTTATTTTTTCCTTTCTGACAACAATAGAACATATTATTTTTTTTAAATATGTAGGTTTTATTAATATTTCCAACTAAATGTCTAATTCAATGCTTTTAAGAGCTGTTAGTTTAAGATACAATTTTAGTACTGAACATACCAATATATCTTACAAAATATATTTATGGTTTTGTTTTTTCTCAAAAGAATCACTGTTTTGTATTTTTTCTTCAATACTGGCTGGCAATTGCATTGGTTGTCAAGATATACTTGTAGACTATTAAACTTAATTTTTCAAGTGACTAATGGATACCAAAAATAAATTCTTTAAGATTGAATATATATTTTGTAAAAATAATTGAAGTTTATCTACAACAAAAATAACATACAAAAGTCATATATGCACTGAATGATCAAACTTAAAAAGTTTTTTAAATACTTACGAAGCATCAACAACTTTCCATTTCTTGAGCAGTCTAGATTTGGCAGTGATAAGTACACCAATAACAGCTTTACATTCCTTACTCTTAAGCTGCTCTGTAATACTGGTCAACAACCTCTGACGTCTACGCCATCTTTCCAACTCAGATAGAGGTCCAGCATTTGGGTCCATAAATCTAAAATATTCATTCTTGAAAATTATTTCTATTCCATGTTTTGAAAAAATGCTAGAAAAGATTTTATTTAAGGTTTCGGATTTGCATTTGTGGCAAACAATTGCAGCACATGCTCTATTAAGTCATCAAGGTCAATATATAATTTCAATGTCAACATTATATGACAATGGATTACTTATCTTACTGGCATTGCCATGATGGGTTATTGGACATCAAGTTAGTTTTGAAAACTGGGACCAATCTAAAGAAGCCCCTTATTATTAGGATTTTAAAAAACTTTGATTAATGGTACAAATAAAAATCCCAAACAAACTTTTGACGCTAAGTTGTTATAAAATTCAGAGAACATTGGAAGCAGATCAAAATGCCATTAATATCTAGAATATCTGGCAAACCATCTACCCAAAAATTCAAATAAATCAAGGCAAACAATCAAGAAACTAAACATTTGGTGAATCAAATTAAATAATATAAGATGAATATCAAAAAATAAAATACAGTCAAATCAATAATCAAAGAAAAATAAACAAATGATTTTTTAACCAAAACACTAGAATCTAATTACATCGCTTCTAAATATTCAACCCAAAAGAACTAAAACTGCACCACATTTCACAATAAAATAAAAAAAATTTGAAGGGGGAATTACTTTCAATATTTTAGCATGGCTAAACTGAGGTAAAACTAATCATTGTGTCTAAATTAACTACCACTCAATAATGACAGAATCTTATTCTAGAACCAGATTTATAAAATGTTCAAGATCTATTATAACATGAAATATTTTTTTATTTGAAAATATCTTGAAGTATAGTGAGATTTTGTAGATACAAAATTTATCATGAAAGAAATCTTAATATAAATGTCAGCACAAATTAACAAAGATGAATTACATGTACATGTATATATATATATAAAAAGTACATTTTAAGTGTTCATAAACTCTGATCTACTCTTATGCAATAATGAAAATAGTAGTTTGATAAGTTGGAACTTCTATTCCATAAAATTTTACTCCCACTTGAATCAACCCTTTCTCCAATATTAAAACATGGTATAAATCTGGCTAGGGCATTGTCATTCTACAAGGGAATCAAAATAATTCTACAAATCTTCACCCTAGTCTTACCTCTCTTCAAAATAACTTAGGTCCACAAATAATGATTCTCCACTTAAAAACACAATAGTAAATGGGATAAAAATCTTACCAAATGAGAATTATCACAAATGTCAACAAGAGTGTACATGTATGTCCTACATGTATGTAACACATATCATGTTAAGTAAAAAAAAACTACTACAAAGCATTGCTCAACACTGGTTAACCTAGCTCTCCACCTAGCATAAAAACCTTAATCATTATGTTAATCACTTTTCAAGTCAGATCATAAAAAATATGCATGGTTAGACACACAAAATAGTTTTCAAATCTAATGAAAAATGTTCACAATTTTCAGTTACACAGTTTTTCTTAAGCAGAAATGTTCCAAATGCCTATTTTTTAGATAAATTACTACTTCAATCTTCATTATTTAGAGATTTAATTATTATGTCAAAAGAAATATACAAGATAACTGTCATTTTAATTAATTCAGAATGGTAAACTTTAGAAGATTATTTTTCAATCTATACTAGGCATTTTATATATACAGCAATTAAATTATAATATTATCTTTTCTAGTCACACCAAAACAGCAACTCGCCCCATCACATATAAGTACCATAAACATTCCAACCTTAAATTGATCCAGCTGTCTGCATCATTTCTTGTATTTGTTTTACTATTATCAGTGTAAAGAGAAAGGATCAAATCTACATCAATCAATGATCAAAGTCAAAATCTCATTTAAGGTGGTACCTAACACTACAGGGAGATAACTCTGTAAAATCAGCTAAACGTTTTAATAACGTTGTGTTGTTAAGGGAATATAAAGCTTCTCAATGATCAAAATTGGTGTTTGTCAAATTGCTATATAACCAGTGTAATTTTTCTGACAAAACGGTTGGTTCAAAATTTTTGAAATTTTTATATTTTTGTTATAGGGTAAAAGTAAATACTTTGGCAAAATTTTATGAAAATTAAACGAGCCAAATAAATTTGAGTAAAAGTGTTGGGTACCACCTTAAATGTTTGAAATAATTCATCAGAATACTTTTCTTTATTTTCTTTGGTTACATCTTCTGACATCAGACTCAGACTTCTCTTGAACTGAATTTTAATGTGCGTATTGTTATGCGTTTACTTTTCTGCATTGGCTAGATGTATAGGGGTAGGGTTGAGATCTCACAAGCATGTTTAACCCCGCCGTATTTTTGCACCTGTCCCCAGTCAGGCCTCTGGCCTTTGTTAGTCATGTATCATTTTAACTTTTAGTTTCTTGTGCACAATTTGAAGTTTAGTATGGCGTTCATTATCACTGAACTAGTATGTATTTGTTATTAAGGACGCCTCCGTGTCCAAGAAATTCTCCTTGCATTGAAGACCTGTTGGTGACCTTCCGCTGTTGTCTACTCTATGGTCAGGTTGTTGTCTCTTTGGCACATTCCCCATTTCCATACTCAATTTTATTCTTTCCTATATAAGTACTGACATATATCAAATAATACAGATTACAAGTACATTATATACTACAGGGAGGGCAGTGCTGTCTCAGGAATCTAAAACTAAAGGGGTTAAGGTATATGGTCTTCGATAGTTTTAGTTCAGAAGACAATTCTACAAAATTATCATTTCATAGGTGAAGATTGTGTTTTTTACACATATTTATATAATGTAAACACTTCTACCTATTTGTAACAGGACATTACATTTTCATACATGTATAAACAATACATAATATCAGTAAAAATATATTCAGCACAATCAATGTCATATTTATTAATACAGCTTATATATGTATAATAAATATGTTGATAAGCAAAATGTACATGTGAATTATTATATTTTAGTTAAATTTTGATGGGATTTCATGTCCTATGGTAGAAATCGAAATGGTCACATCTTATATACTTTTCTCATTTTCTGACAAAAAGGTAAATTTTCAAAAAAGTATATTGCTACATTTTATATCAATTTTTACAAATAATTTTCTTTTAAATAATTAATAAATGTACCTGTAAGTGCAATAAAGAGATCAAAAGATAACAGGCTATGAAAAATATTTTGAATAAAAACAATAATATGCAATTGACCGAATTAAAAAAAAATACAACTTTTATGAATGGCTGTTATATGAATACAGATAGATTGAATGCTCTTCTTTAACTTCACATAATTAATTTTTTACAAAAAAAGTTTACCCCAAACAAGGGCTTGAAGGCTGATTTTTAATCTTGTTTGTTTCTTGCTAATAATGAATTAAGAAACCTGAGAACATTTTTTGTACTAATATTCTACCATTTGGTGTATGTCCCTCATAAATGATTTGTAATGGAAAAAATATTGCTGTAAAATCTACACATTATACAAATAGCACAATTATGGTATATTAGAATGAAATCTACTTCTATAAGTTAGAAAAACAATCACCTTGCTGGCTCATCAGGGAAAGCCACTCTCCTAGTAGAGAAAGTTAATATCAGTTTCAAGCGAGAAGATAAGAAAATGATGCTGATCTTTAAATAAATTAAAGCTTTTGAAATACATTATATGGATGTAAAAGTACCCCATAAACAGAGATTATGAAGTATTTAAAAAAGTCTTCTTAATTATTAATCTCGAAACTTGAATGATTTACATTTCTGTTGTTAAATAGTCTCTCTTTAAGTGTAATGAATAGTTATATTTAAAATCAGATTGTTTTTCCTAATCAATAAGTTTTTAGTTAAAAGGT
This sequence comes from Mytilus trossulus, assembly GCF_036588685.1. Lineage (NCBI taxonomy): Eukaryota > Metazoa > Mollusca > Bivalvia > Mytilida > Mytilidae > Mytilus > Mytilus trossulus. Next base: position 54,417,228 of record NC_086382.1, read on the forward strand.
TTAATTAACTTCTGAACCTTACAAGAAAGATTATCGTGCAAAGTAACACTGATATGATTTTTTTTATTTACAGTTCAACAATAACAGTGAGATGCAAACAATTTTTATCAGACACCTTTTTCCAAGAAATATAGAATTATTGGCATTTATTGCATTGATAAGTAAATCAATAGTCAAATAATAATCTTAAAAACATGATTGGTGTCAAATCCAGATGAAGTGATGATTCAAAATGCAAAATTTTTACAATGATGTCTACATACCTTTCATCTGAGGTGTCATTTAAAATAGTTTCTATTGTGTTCATCCAATCAGTTACCAGTTCTTCATACTGACCAATCAGTTGTGTATCTAATGCTGCTTGTCTTTGCATCTTAAAGTCATTCAAAATCACATTTTCTGGCTGCTTCAACATCTAATAAATATAACAGACATGGTTAAATTCTGTTATTTAAGTTTATGTTAATTTCATATTGACTAATAAAGGTAGGTTATTTAACAAGATCTCATTCAAACGTTCACTCAGTTTGAGATATAAATTGCCATGTGTACCAAGTTCAAATGTTTACTAATATGAATAATTTGCTTTTAACCTCAAATAATACATGTACAATATAAATAGCTTTGTACTACATGTAGCTATAGCATTTCAAAATGTGAACTTGTTAAATCTGAAATTTGTTTATCAATGTCTGAACACCTAAAACCTTAGTATTAAGTTACTTAGGAAAATTTAAGATAATCATGTATGTTTATTTTTAAGTTTGCCACATTTTACACACGTCCCAAGTCAAGAGTCTCTGGCCTTTGTTAGTCTGGTATGTTTTTCAATTTTTTTAATTCATTTAAATGTGATTTGGAGTTCAGTTTGGTGTCCATATTCACTGAACTAGGCTATTATCTGCTCTATTATCGGGTTGTTGTCTCTTTGACTACATATCCCCTATTTGATTTCCATTTTCAATTTATTTATTCTCAATTTAGTTATTATTAATAATTTTTCCGATAATTGGTCCCTATTTCTGAAAGTAAATCTGCTATCTTTAGGTCAGTGTATAGTGCTGCTAACTTATGGAACACAGTGACACACAAGAAATTGAGGTTGTTTTACTACATTTACATGTATAGTATAGATTTAAAATTTGTATGATAAAATAAGAATAATTGTCTTTTCACAGTAAAATATATTTATATGTACATTTTCATTACATACAGACCAAATGGACCAACTTTTGAGGTGTGAAAGTGCATTAGAAGTGAACAGACCTGATACAAGGTAATTTTAGGAAAAACATTGTTTTTTGTCATACATGTAGGACAATTGTATGTGTGATGTGAAGATATATCTACTTTGAGAAGTCAATATTTAAGTGATGTAAGTTTTTTAATCATGACAGTAATTCAATATAAATCATTTTTACCAATTGCTTTGAACTAGCCATGGATGCTGTTGACTCATTTAAAGCTGTAAGAAATTTATCCATACTATGAGTCAAGTTATTTTGGCTTTCGTTGTTGCATTCTCCCCATTCTTTCTGCGCTTTAATTAATGGTATGTAAACTTCTGATAATAATGATGTAAGTGTTTCCATGGTATTATGCTTCAGTTCACCGCAGAAAATATCTCTTTCCATCCTTGTGGGATCAACATCTTTGTCGACTCTGTTCCTCAAGAAATACAACACATTCAACTGGTCCAAGTTGGCATCTTTCAGCGACGCAAGAGTGCCAGTCACATGTAAATGACTGGTTGCCAATTCTCCTTCAGGCAATTTTTCACAGTAGAAAAACAATCTACATGGCCCCCCTGCTTTCAGAAATTTGTTTATTTTGTTAAGATTATTTTGTTCGGTCATAAAATCTTCAAGGAGAGTAGGGTTGTCATATCCACCTATTTTGAAACTTTCCTGGATCTTTCCGGCGATCCACCAATGTCGTTCGTCCATTTTAATGCAAAATGGTACCAAACCTATCTACAACATATAACTATTTCAAAATTAAAAGTGGCCTTTCCATCTACGGTTTCTGTAGCTTGTTTCTAAAGTTATGGAACGCTGAACTTCTTTCATATGTAGGCCGCCATCATTGTTGTTGGTAACCAAAAGTGCCCGTATGAAGCACCTGTTCAAACGTTGTTGTCTCCCCTTAAAATATTCATTATTATATTTTTAATCTCTGTAATGATTATATTGGAAGGCTATTTTATTGAATTTCATAAGATTTTCAAGAAATGAAGGAATTTATAAAGAAAAAGGTCAGAATACTTGAGCTTTTTTCTTAACCTTTTAAACCTACTTTCACTTTCGGAAATTCGAAATTCTATGTTGTACTTTCACTTTGATCTGAAGGTAAGATGTTTAAATACCAAAAAAAAAACTCCGAACCTTAACATAACTGTCATATCTCTTTGAGTTATTTATAAAACCGTCAATTCTGATGAAATAGTGAAGGAATCTCGTTTTTTTTAAACCACGAGAAAGAAAGACCAACAGGTACATATATTTGCCGGCAAATAAGAAAATCTCTGGTTAGATATTTTTAGGGAATATTTTATGTTTTCTTCTTATTCAGTTTCAGAAAACCATCAACATACTGATGTTTACTTTCCGGGGCATGCCTGTTATTTTTTTCTCTCAAATTTATGTATTTATAAATATAGTTAAACATGTTAAGCATATAAGATTGTCAATTTTTGTGTATTCCATATTAGTTTTTTGTATATTTGTTGATTTATGATTATTATTATGTATGCCATACTGTGAATCCTATCCGTAATGTATTTACAATAAAATCAGGGAAATTAGTAACGCAAAAGATACAGAACAACTGTAGAAAGACATTGAAGCGTTAGAAAAGTGTGTGTGTGTGGGGGGGGGGGGGGCATGGATGATGTGATATTCCATCCATCAAAGTGATCCATCAAAGTGCAATATTGTCCTCATACCACCAAAGAACAAAGAACCTATACAATACCCATACACTCTACATGGACACATAATCGAAACAGTAGATAGTGCCAAGTACTTGGGAGTTTCAACATGTTCAATATACAACAATCTCTCATGGAACAAACATATCCAGAGTGGTATAGCAAAGGGTAACCGAACACTTGGGTTTGTTAAACGAAACCAAAAAGAATGTTCAAGGAAAGTATATAAGGCTGCTGGCTATACAACTCTCGTACGATCTGTCATAGAGTATGCTTCTACAGAGGCGGATCCAGAAATTTTCATAAGTGGGGCCCCACTGACTGACCTCAGAGGGGGCCGCTCCAGTCACGCTTCAGTGATTCCCTCTATAAGCAACCAATTTTTCCCCAAAAAAGGGGGGGCGGACCCACTACCCCCCCCCCCCTTAAATCCGCCTCTGTTCCACTATATGGGACCCAACTAACCAAGCAAGCACCAACACACTAGAACTCATACAGAAGAGAGCTGTTACTGAAAGTTGTCTATAATGACTATACACATCACGCACACCAGGGTGTGTCACTACAATGTTAGAAGACATAAAATGGGACACATTGCAGACAAGACTCCATGACAACAGGGTATGCATGCTCTATCGTATCCAGAATGAGCTGATATACATCAACAAGAGTACTTACCTCAAAGGTGGCGACAGTAGAACTCGTGGAGGACACACGTTTTACCAACAGATCATGATCACCAGTGATGTCTACAGGAACTCCTTATTTCCAAGAACAATCATGGAACGGAATACATCATCTGATAGGGTTGCTGAAGCGGGACTCAGTTGAAGATTTCCGCGCAGGGCTACAGACAACACATTAAAACAAGACTGAACGATTGTACATAATTTTAACCGTAACAACCTGATGTATAGTAAATACTGTATATAGCCTTAGGGGGGGGGGGCTAGATATGTAATGTCACCATGCGTAGTCCCGCAGAGTTTAAACGTTTCATCCAAGGAGCCCAACTCTAATATGGAAGAAGAAGATATATATTCTTTCTGATTTGAAAAGAAAATGGTGATTCAGAGGGTAGTGATGTGATATTGACCATGAAGATATTCAGTGATCATCCGTATATATCATTTCACTTTTAGTTGCAACCTTCTCAGTGAGGCTTGGTGACATACACATTCCTTTAATGATTTTTTTCTAATTAGTATGAATTGAAGTCGGACTGTCCTCTAGTAAGTTTCATACTTTTAACAGTGAATGCAATCTTTGACAAACCAGTTACGTACTAAATTATATATATTTCTTTTATTTCAGGCTGAGTGCTGAGTTCCGAGAACTGGGATGTCTTACTGTACATTCAGAGAAAAGCATTACCAGAGACAGATCTGTCTTAAAATATATAAAGCCCGTGAAGCCAGAAAGTATTGTGATGTTACTTTGCAGTCTGGCGTTGTAAAAGTCACCGCACATAAACTTATTCTGACATCTTTTTCAGATTTTTTTGAGACACTGTTTCAAGGTAATTCATTACAGGAACTTTTTATAATAAGTGATATTTCTCCTGAAATACTAGAAACTATCGTACAATTTGCGTACAGTGGGGAAATAAAGATAACAGTGCACAATGTAATGGAATTATATGAAGCTGCCGTTCTTCTGAAAGCAGATGGTCTGAAAAAGGTAGCAGTTAATTTCATGAAAAGGCATGTGCATGTTGATTTTGACAACCTTGTCAAAATGTCAACCTTTGCATGCACATTGAGTTTACTGCAACAACAGAAAGCAGTATGCTCATTTATTACGAAGAATTTTGAAGATGTTAAAAAGAAAGGACTTTTGAATTCGCTTTCAGTAGATCATTTGGAAACATTGCTGTCAAACACAAACTTCTCGGTTTTGATATTTGATATTCCCGCCGAAAACATAGAACTGGAGTTGCTGAAGGTTGTACTAGAATACATCTCAAACAAAGGTGGTGATCAAATCGAAAAACTTAACGTAGATTCACTTTTATGGACTATCAAATTTTCGGAAATTCCGTTCCACGACTTAGTTGAAACATTAGAAAATTACCCTTCTGTATATGACAGTGATGCTATAAGAAATATTCTACTTTATATACAATACCCTAGAAACCAATCGATAGATCAACTATTGCCAAAGAAGTGGTCTGAGGTCAGGAAATTTTCAGGGTACTGTAGAAATATGGAATACCATTATGATTATCATGGACATAATTGGACAAGGGATGTTGAATTTGTGGATGACCGTGCTTCAGAAATCAGAATGTTTGTCTCAAAATGTCTTTGCAGTACATTGGAGAAAAAGAAAGCTAGAACAAGGATCAATAGAATTGTAGTTACTTGCAGAAGTGGTAAAGAACTGAGCGTCATACACGAAGACAGCAAGGAAAAGATATGCAACAAGAAATGTTCTGGTATAGAACTATCAGAGGAGAGATTTGCATTACAACAGAATGAAGTTATTGTTAAAGTTGAGAACTTTTACAATACCACAGAAATGGGTCTGAGGTTTACTTCTAACTATGGCAATGTATTCGGCCCGTATGGCTCGGATTTTCCCAAAGATACTGCTGGGATAAAAACCAATAAACCGGGAAGTGAGCGCGGATATTTTTACTCTTTCTGTGGAACTGTATTGACAAAAACGTATTACCCTAATTGTCTCTGGGTAGGAGTTAACTTGCGAAGTCGGTCACCATCACCAGAAGAATCACATTGCAGAGATGAGCATGACAGTTGGAGTAATGATAGTTATGAAGATCATAGCTACAGTGACCATGATAGTATAGACAAATATATAAATCTGGAAGAAGAGTTTTATGATTCTCCAGGGTACTACCAAGAAAGTGATTAACACTCTGTTAGCCCCAATCCAACTTAAACTTATAATTTAAAACATAATGCGATATTACTAAAAAGGCACATACAAATTAATTTGTCCAATCTGGGTTTCTTAAACGTTCTTCAATATACATGTAGACAATGTCAATACGAAAACTCATAAAAACATAAAATGGATCATCGAAATCCGAGGATAAATCCGTGTACAAAGCTGAATACAGATGTATGTCCAGAATGGATTCATATTTATATATATATATTTTTATATATATATCTCGGACCGAAGCTGTGGAGGAATATTTGGCAAGTTGTGCATTTCTTCTTATCCTGAACTTTTTATAAACTGAAGTAATAACTGCCGACGATGCTCGTTGGTGAATTTTATTTTCAGTACCTCTCGTACAAATATTCGTTCTGAACGTGCATGAAATATTTGCCACTGAACTTTAGGCAACCAACAAGCATACAATCAATCTTGCATAAAATTCGTTAATGTGTTAACAATAAAAGTAATGACATCATCAATATATTTTTAAATATTCATTAAAAAAAAATTGACTACACTTTTTAGTATTTATTGAAATCCCAATTTATTTAAAATATTTTTATATTTTAATTAGATTGTTGAAATCCATGTGTAGGGGTTTGGATGAAGATTTACAGAATAGAGAATCAATGACAAAAGAAGCATGTTATGTGGACTGTTGTTTTGTCTTATTTGTGGTGGTGTTGTTGTCTGTTTTTCTACGACTTGTGTTTTATTGTCTCTCTGTCTCTTGGTATCTTCATCACGATTATAAAAGGAAACACTGGGCCTTCTTTGTCTTTTTTGCTAGCTATGTTAAAAATCTTATTTTTTTTGTGTACTTGTATGTTTACAAAACTCATTGATAACAAAAATACCCACATGACGATTTGGGTTTCTAAGCTTTCTAAACCCTCTTAATTTGGGTGAGTTAGGTGTTTCTGAATGGTCAGCAGTTTTTGCTCCACAAGTGGCACCCGTGGCGGTGCTCGTGATAAGTGTTTGATGACAAGTTACATTCAATAATGTAACGATCGAGTTAAAAATGACGAGTACACATGACAAATGAAACGTTTTCGTGGTCATCTGGGACACAAATATTCTAAACTGATGGCCAACCAAATCATGATTGCGCCCGTAAAACGTTTCGAAGGGATACATCTGTACCATTGGGAACCTATAGTATAAATGAACCATCCATTATGAAAGTTATAATAGGATTAACAATGCCTATAAAACGTAAAGAAATGAAAAAAAATCGTAATTAAAGGTCAATTAGTTTTATTAGGATATCGGCAAAGTCGATTTATTTGTATATTTGTCTGCCTTATCATTTTCTCATAAAACTTTTATATATATTTGAGAAAAATGTATATAAATCGATAAAAAAAACCTTGATATTCGGCATTTATTGTAATAAACATAATCCAACTCACATAATCCGATTTCCCGGGTGTTTCTGTTTTCTCATTTCTTACAATATTTTAATTCGGTATACACTTTATAAGATAAGTGGCGAATCTAGATGACGTATAGGTTGCACGCCCCGACCCCACCTTTGGTTGCCAAAACTATATTGATTCCCGTATTTAACGATTTTGTAAAGCAAAAAATAATCAAAATATTGTTCAACTCGCTACGCTCGACGGTATGTAAAAGTTGTTCGAAATACGCCCACTTTGAAATCAACTGAATCCGTCTGTCCGTATATATTGTCAAAATATATTGACCAACGTCAGTGTACGATCATCATAACACAATGGCTACAGTACAGACTCGTTTTTTTTAATAATGTTAACAAAATAATTATTATGGAATTTCATCGATGACCTGAGACTATTATACTAATTTGTACATAGCAGTATAGTTACAATTAGTGATAAATAAATTTTATTTTAATGCATGGTAGTTGTAATCCTACATTCATTTTCTATGTCGATTATGCATGCATATACATTTGTCTTATTATCAACGTTTATCCTTAAGAAGATTTATTTTTAACGATGGTAGAAAGATTACATACATGGAATGATTAGATTACTTATAAAGGTGTCTATTCTTTTGTGCGAGAAAATCACATATCAATTGTGTGTTTCGATTTGTAAGACCGTAAACTTTAATTTCAAGTTTAAACATGTTCAACATATTTCCCCATAACTCATATAGAAAACGCATATTTAGAGAGCTTTAATCTCAATATGCTATTAAAAAAGTTCGGGATGCAAAGTAAAATTAAAATATTTGTGTTCTATAAGAGTAGGAATTTGCTTATTATTTATTTGAATCTGAGACTCATATAAATAATAAGCCGCTGTCCGGTGAACGAACTTGTTTTCGAACGACCCACAAAACTCCTTTTGAACGCTGAAGTTAAATAATCAATTATAATGTAATGCGATTATGATTTTTTTTCTTTGACCAAACCGGGTTATGCATTTTGAAATCTATGACGAAACCGGGTTGTATACATTGACGAAACCGGCCAGTTCCATTTTGACATGATCCATTTCTTTCGTTCCATACACAGAGTTACAATTATTGAGATGCTCATAATAACTAAATTTGCAATCTCCGTGTCAATATCTATCTTCCCGTACCTTTCTTTCCGTACAATGTGAACAATTTAACGAGCAATTAAACAATTTCGAGGCAAGGTTCACTCAATTCGTCATTTTGACATGCATTTTGACTTATTTCTCCGTTAATATAGAACGGTTGTAGAAAATATTGCATCTCACAATAGAAAATAGTTGTATATGTATACATATTCTTCGATATCATTAGGAAAATAAGAAAATAAGGAGAAACCTATCTTTCTTCTGTCTATTGATGTTCCGTCATTGTAACGGATGTTAGATACCATCGAGTCCGATCAAATTCTGCCGGTGTGGTTTAGACACAGTGAAATATTCTAAACTGATGGCCAATCAAATCATAATTGCGCCCGTAAAACGTTTCAAAGGGATATATCTGTACCATTGGGAACCTATAGTATAAATGAACCATTCATTATGAAAGTTATAATAGGATTAACAATGCCTATAAAATGACGTATTGCATATGCAGACACTGCAACTGCTGATGCACATAAATGGAAAGTTGACAATTAATATCGTATATTGACTTACATCTAGAAATATACAATGAGGGTTGGCAGAGAAAAAACAACTTTAAAACAAAAGAGATAATATCATCTACCCAATTGTTAACCTTCCTTTTCTATGAAGCAATATTCCAGTAGCATCTGCACTTGGAGTAAATATCTCCAAATGTGTATGGACTCATACTCAAACCAGTAGATAGTGCCAAGTACTTAGGAGTTTAAATATACACCAATCTATCATGGAACAAACATATCCAGAGTGTTATAGCAAAGGGTAACCGAACACTTTGGTTTGTTAAACGAAACCTAAATGAATGTTCAAGGAAAGTAGAGGCTTCTGGCTATACTACTCTCGTGCGACATGTCATATAGTATGCTTCTACTATATGGGACCCAACTAACCAAGCAAGTATCAACACACTAGAACTCATACAGAGGAGAGCTGCTAGAGTTGTCTATAATGACTACACATCACGCACATCATGGTGTGTCACTACAATGTTAGAAGACCTAAAATGGGACACATTACAGACAAGACGAGGCTTGATGAAATACACATTTCTTTTATGATTTTAATCTAAATAGGATTAATTGAAGTCGGACTGTCCCTTAGTAAGTTCATAATTTTAACAGTCAATGCAATCGTTGACAAACCAATTACTAAGTTATATATATTTCTTTTATTTTTCAGGCTGAGTGCTGAGTGCTGAGAACTGGGATGTCTTACTGTACATTCAGAGAAAAGCATTACCAAAGACAGATCTGTCTTAAAATATACGAAGCCCGTGAAGCCAGAAAGTATTGTGATGTTACTTTGCAGTCTGGCGTTGTAAAAGTCACCGCACATAAACTTATTCTGACATCTTTTTCAGATTTTTTTGAGACACTGTTTCAAGGTAATTCATTACAGGAACTTTTTATAATAAGTGATATTTCTCCTGAAATACTAGAAACTATCGTACAATTTGCGTACAGTGGGGAAATAAAGATAACAGTGCACAATGTAATGGAATTATATGAAGCTGCCGTTCTTCTGAAAGCAGATGGTCTGAAAAAGGTAGCAGTTAATTTCATGAAAAGGCATGTGCATGTTGATTTTGACAACCTTGTCAAAATGTCAACCTTTGCATGCACATTGAGTTTACTGCAACAACAGAAAGCAGTATGCTCATTTATTACGAAGAATTTTGAAGATGTTAAAAAGAAAGGACTTTTGAATTCGCTTTCAGTAGATCATTTGGAAACATTGCTGTCAAACACCAACTTCTCGGTTTTGATATTTGATATTCCCGCCGAAAACATAGAACTGGAGTTGCTGAAGGTTGTACTAGAATACATCTCAAACAAAAGTGGTGATCAAATCGAAAAACTTAACGTAGATTCACTTTTATGGACTATCAAATTTTCGGAAATTCCGTTCCACGACTTAGTTGAAACATTAGAAAATTACCCTTCTGTATATGACAGTGATGCTATAAGAAATATTCTACTTTATATACAATACCCTAGAAATCAATCGATAGATCAACTATTGCCAAAGAAGTGGTCTGAGGTCAGGAAATTTTCAGGGTACTGTAGAAATATGGAATACCATTATGATTATCATGGACATAATTGGACAAGGGATATTGAATTTGTGGATGACCGTGCTTCAGAAATCAGAATGTTTGTCTCGAAATGTCTCTGCAGTACATTGGAGAAAAAGAAAGCTAGAACAAGGATCAATAGAATTGTAGTTACTTGCAGAAGTGGTAAAGAACTGAGCGTCATACACGAATACAGCAAGGAAAAGCCGTGCGAAAAGAAATGTTCTGGTATAGAACTATCAGAGGAGAGATTTGCATTACAACGGAACGAGGTTATTGTTAAAGTTGAGAGCTTTTACAATACTACAGAAATGGGTCTGAGGTTTAATTCTAATTTTGGCAACGTATTCGGCCCGTATGGCTCGGATTTTCCCGAAGATACTGCTGGGATAAAAACCAATAAATCTGGAAGCGAGCGCGGATATTTTTACTCTTTCTGTGGAACTGTATTGACAAACACGTATTACCCTAATTGTCTCTGGGTTGGAGTAAACTTACGAAGTCGGTCACCATCACCAGAGGAATCTGATGACAGAGATGAACATGAAAGAGATGAAAAAGACAGTTGGAGTAATGATAGTTATGAAGATCATAGCTACAGTGACCATGATAGTATAGACAAATATATAAATCTGGAAGAAGAGTTTTATGATTCTCCAGGGTACTTCCAAGACAGCGATTAACATTCTGTTAGCCCCAATCCAACTTTAACTTATAATTTTAAACAGAATGCGGTATTACTAAAAAGGCACATACAAATTAATTTGTCCAGTCTGGGTTTCTTAAACGTTCTTCAATATACATGTAAACAGTGTCAATACAGAAACCGATAAAAACATAAAATGGACCATCGAAATCCGAGGATAAATCCTGGTATAAAGCTGAATACAGATGTATGTCCAGAATGGATTCATATATATATATATCTCGGACCGAAGCTGTGGAGGAATATTCGGCAAGTTGTGCATTTCTTCTTATCCTGAACTTTTTTTAAACTGAAGTAAGAACTGCCGACGATGCTGCCGACGATACTCGTTGGTGAATTTTGTTTTCAGTATCTCTTGTACAAAAATTCGTTCTGAACTTGCATGAAATTTCTGCCACTGAACTTTAAGCAATCAACAAGCATACAATCAAACTTGCATAAAATTCGTTACTCTTAACAATAAAAGTAATGACATCATCAATATATTTTTTTAATATTCATTAAAAAAAATTTACTACACTATTTAGTACTTATTGAAATCCCAATCTAATTAAAATATTTCAGTAAGCTATATTTTTATATTTTAATTAAAATTGAGAATGGAAATGGGGAATGTGTCAAAGAGACAAACAACCCGACCAAAATAAAAAAAACAACAGCAGAAGGTCACCAACAGGTCTTCAATGTAGCGAGAAATTCCCGCACCCGGAGGCGTCCTTCAGCTGGCCCCTAAACAAATATATACCAGTTCAGTGATAATGAACGCCATACTAATTTCCAAATTGTACACAAGAAACTAAAATTAAAATAATACAAGACTAACAAAGGTCAGAGGCTCCTGACTTGGGACAGGCGCAAAAATGCGGCGGGGTTAAACATGTTTGTGAGATCTCAACCCTCCCCCTATACCTCTAACCAATGTAGAAAAGTAAACGCATAACAATACGCACATTAAAATTCAGTTCAAGAGAAGTCCGAGTCTGATGTCAGAAGATAGATTGCTGAAATCCATGTTTAAGGGTCTGAATGAAGATTTACAGAATAGAGAATCAATGACTAAAGAAGCATGTTATGTGGAATGTTCTTTGTCTTATCTTTAACAGTGGATGGTGTTGTTGTCTGCTTTTCTACGACTAGTGTTTTATTGCCTCTTGGTATCTTCTTCACGATCCGAAAAGGGAACACTGGGCCTTTTTTGTCTTTTTTGCTAGCTATGTTAAAAATCTTATTTTTTTGTGTACTTGTATGTTTACAAGCTATCTAAACCCTCTTAATTTGGGTGAAATTAGGTGTTTCTGAAGGGTCAGCAGTTTTTTCTCCACAAGTGGTACCCATGACGGTGCTCGTGGTAAGTAAAATTTGATCAGGAGCCGCATTTAATAATGTAACAATCGAGTAAAAGACGACGAGTACACATGACAAATGATAAGTTTTCGTGGTCATCTGGGACACAAATATTCTAAACTGAGGGTCTACAAAATCATGATTGCGCCCGTAAAACAATTTCGAAGGGATATATATGTACCATTGGGAACCTATAGTATAAATGAACCATCCATTATGGAAGTTATAATAGGATTAACAATGCCTATAAAATGACGTATTTCATATTTTGACAATTAATATCGTATATTGACTTACATCTAGAAATATACAATGAGGGTTGGCAGAGAAAAAAACCCCCATTAAAACAAAAGAGATAATATCATTTACCCAATTGTGAACCTTCCTTTTCTATGAAGCAACATTCCAGTAGCGTCTGCACTTGGAGTAAATACCTCCAAATGTGTATTAGAGCTCGCGGGTTTTTTTTTATCACGATTTTTTTATTAAGGGTTGATGCTGACAATAGAGTTGTAAAACTAAAAAGTTAAAGTCACCCCTTTGAGAATTTTACAGATGTAATAATTTACTTAATTGTGACCTCACCGAATGCATACACATATGTCCACGTGAAGCCCGATTGACTAGTGCTTCCGGAGGAAAACAGATTTTCGCCACGGCACTAGTTTTTGCTGTAGTTCGTAGTGCTCCGTCTTTATGTTTTCTATGTAAAACCATGCAGAGACATTATATAGACATGTACACCTATGTGTATATTTGTCTCTCTGTGGACTTTATCTTTTCTTCGTTTTTCGCCCGTTTATCACCACTAAAGAATTTTGAATGTCACGTGTGTACCTTGCGTTCTTTCGTTCCTTCGTCCGTCCGTCTGTCCCGCTTCATGTTAAAGTTTTTGGTCAAGGTAGTTTTTGAAGTCCAATCAACTTGGAACTAAGTACACATGTTCACTATGCTATGAACTTTCTAATTTAATGCCCCCCCCCCCCCCCCCCCCCCCAATTTCACGGTCCACTGAACATAGAAATGATAGTGCGAGTGTGTCATCCGTGTACTATGGACACATTCTTGTTAATTGTGTGAATGTTTCATGATGTTCCAGAGGTTAGAACCCTCTTTTAAAATGACTGGATTCGCGTCTAAGGTTAGCCAAAGACAATAACATTATCATCAGCCGAACACCAACATGACCATGATGACCAAACACCTATACACGTTTTGAAAAGAGTTTATATGGTACGGTATTAACATAGTATATGTAACGTTATAATCCTCTATAATGCGAACTTTCGAAAGGTAATGCGAACATTTAAATCGATATTTATATATACACTTTGTACATATATGATATGTTATATTATATATATATATATATTTAGATTATATTTTTAAATGTCAAGAACAGAAAATTACCAAGGTCGATTTTGTTCAACTTCCTGTGTAAACATAACTATTTTTTCTTAGTTTTAGTTGATCTTAGAATGGATTGTTCATGATTTGTCAACATTGGCTTTGTGCAGAGATGCTATATTTGATAATTGTGACGTAATTGCATGCGTTTGGTATCGTTGTGACGCTATAGATTTCAAAATGAACAGAAGCCAACATTCAAATACCAGAGCAGTTCAATCTCTCATACAACTTGTTCAAACTTTTGTTGATACAAAAGTTGTGAAGTCAGAAGTAGACAAGTTGCCGAAAATTGGAATTGAATCTTTCCACGATGAAAATAATCTGGATGTCCTTCACCATGCCATCATCGCCAACAACATTGAAGCTGTGACAGTTTTATTTTTCAAAGGATATTTTTTGCCACCACACGAGTATTATTCAATATCTTACATGCATCTTGCTGCCAAACTTGGACACAGAACTATACTTGGGTTACTTTTACAGGACAGACCTCATGACAATAAAGCTACTAACTTCAAGTATCAGTCGGCCAGTCAAAAACACTACATAAAACCAACGGACGGCGATGAACGAACCGAAGTTACTCCACTTGATGTTGCTGGCAAATGTGGCCATATTAGATGTGTGAAATTAATACTTGACCATTGTTTAGGTCGATATCACGGCCGAAATAAGTTCTCTGGCAATGACGCTCATATCAACATGGCGTGTCAACTTGATTCGCCTTCAGCTTTGAGGCTTTTGTTGTCAGAGTCCCCTATAGACGATGACGTAAAAAGTGCTGTTGGCGCAGCTTTAAAATTAGCCAAACCAGAATGTTTGGATATCTTATTACGCTTACATCCAGATTTGAGATCACTGTTTGGAGGAATGAACCTATTCCATGTTCTATATTCCTATAGTTTCCTTTTTGACAAGAACTGGGTTGAAGCACTACCAACTGTGACCACTGTGTTGATACGCCATGGACACAGTGTTGCTTCAAACATACCCTTCAGAACATATCCATTGTACAGTTTGTTGTGCTTGTATGTGAAATGTTATGATATGCCAGAAAAACTTCCTTATATTATCGCTTGTGTTGTACTGCTGCTGAACGCTGGTGCTAATCCGAATTTCGACGAAATTGAATTTGAAATTGCTCAGGAAAATCTTAATGTTCAAACTGCATTTGGGAGATTAGCATACTCTACTGGATTGCATTGCTTCTATTCGAACATATGTAGTTTAAACCTTAATTTTGAGGAGGGAATAGAAATCAAAACGATTGTTGGAATGTTGCAACATTGTACAGAGATCCTTCTACGTCACGGATCAAATTTGCAGCAAATAGGACGAGTTAACGAGGACGGGTCTTTGATGGGGACTGCATTACACTCTTTTTGTGATATGTCCATTTTGATTGGATTAGACACAAAGACTCTATCTTTATTGTTAAAATATGGTGCAGATCCTGAAAAAGAATGCAATGGAATCTATCCGATTAGTTTAATATTCGAACAATTTGTTTGTTGTACCGTAGAGAATCTCACTATTAAAGACCTGGATATATTTTTGAATATTTTAAATATGATGTCGTATAAATGTGTCAATGAAATAATGAACGACACGATCGAGTATAAAACTGAAGATGCATCTGAACAAATGAAATTTCAAAACAAAATTATTAGATACATGGCAGATATACTAAATGATTGGACATTGAAGAAGGAGTGCCAATATCTTATATTGAAAAACTGCAAGCGAAAGATGGCAAAAGTTCTCAAACTGCCCATTCCGATGCCACTGAAGACTGAAATTCTATCCGTAACGCTAAGCTTGGTACCTTGAAAATTAAAGCTTTTAAAATCAATAAAATGGTTTGCTTTCGAATGAACTATAAAAAAAAAAAAAGATATGGTATGATTTCCAATGAGACAACTATCCACAAAAGACCAAAATGACACAGACATTAACAACTATAGGTCACCGTACGGCCTTCAACAATGACGATGTTAGTTTTGATATATACTATAATCATATTTTAGAATAAGAAAATACTGTGACGTGCAGAACATGCTTCCATGTCGATGATGTCGTTCGTTGCTTTATCACAAGTATTATGACATAGCCCAACAATGGTCATCGTACTCCAACATCAGCATTATGGGCGTGTTAATTAATGTTTCTGGTTATTTTAGAGTTTTGATACTTTGGATAATGTGTTCTTTCTTTCAAAATTCTTGAATGGTAAAGTTCCATTGGTAATTTGGATCTTAATTACTAACATATGACATTAATTTAATAATCTTGTACACAAATGGTTGTATTTTACCGATATATTATCTTGTTTTCTCTTTTAAGGAAAGCAAAGGGTCGCCTGGTGCGCCTTCGACTGAATTCGTTCCTGTATGAATCCGGTCTGTTGCATTTTTCATGAAAATGAAGTACTAAATATGAGCATAGTTTCTTGAGTGAGCAATACAGTCGTTTAGAATATAGATATAAATGAAAAAGATACGTTCGGTATAATAAGTCAACCAACGAGACACAAATCAACCAACACCCATAACCAAAAAGAAAACTGCATCTGTTACTTAGAGACAGTGTCAGAAAAACTTTCAAATTCGCAAAAAATATGTCTATCACACAGCTAACTTTTAAAACTATCTGAAAACCTTGCAACACATAAAATATAATGTTAAAACTTTTAATAAATTTTAAGTTCTACCAGTTAAATGGTGCGTGGTGTTGTCAACATGACCAGCATTACGTGTGTAGCAGGATAATATAACCCATTCAGAGCACCCCGGTTTTGGTGAATTTCGTGTTGATCATGCAGTCTTTAATTTTCTAGTTGATTTCTGTATTTGTTGTTTTTCTATTGACCGTTTTTTTGCCATATAATGTTTGACACATAAGATATCAGCCTGTTGTGTATTTCCAGTAGGCAGAAGCAGACGTCTCCAGTTTGTGTTTTCTCAACCATATCTCGAGACTTCATTTTCCCGCGTCGCAGAAGTTGAGACTTCAAGTTTTTCAGAAATAAGACTACGTTTAATCGACCTATTTCCACAATGGACTTTCAACTATACATTTACATCTGAGTCATGTATATATAATACATGATACCTAAAAAATACATGGGTCACCAAAAAGTGTAAGACACCAGACAAAATCAACTGAATAACATATAAAGCAACAGGACTAAATAAGTTAACGTAACTAGTAAAGTACTTAAAATGAAAATCAAGTCTTGCACAAATTTTTTAATCGTCATTGTTCACAAAATCAAAACCAACAGGAATATGAGGTATTAACAACAGGTGTTTTTAAAAAGGAGACACACACTCTGTGTTTTATTGGTCACTCTCACTTGAATGAAACTCTTGCAAATTGTAAGACTTCGAGTACATTCTTGCAACAAAAATAATGAAACACCTTGAATCAAACAACAGGGATCGAGAACATTTTATAGATCACGCGAACCACAGATCATGTTACTTCAGTGACTTCTTTATTAAGTCTGAGGTGTTTATAGTTGTCTCGTTGGCAAACTAACCATATCTTCTTTAGATGGAAAATTCTAGACACAAAACAGAATTCCACATTTGTGTATGACAACAGGCGAATTTCATACTATATATACTAGTAGACTGGTTTCAGTTAATTTTCTTAGTAATCAGTGGCAAATATTTCAATGAATGCAAATTAAGGACAAACAAATAAACAGATAGAGGCTTTTTATGACGTTTTCAATTACTGACACGGTGGCATATAATACTTTTCTTTATTGATTTGTACATTTTACTGATTATTTCTGCTGCTAACATTTTATCTCTATTTATTATAGTTTTGAAGACAACCAACATTGAAGGGAAATGGTTCTTATATGGAATATAATTTGTGGATCTAATATTGCTCATAATCTTTGCTGTGAGTGGTTGATTTTTATCAATTGCTTTTGAAAATCATAACCAAAAAGGGGTGCAAATCATCAGTTAAGAATAATTTCGGTTATAAGTAGTCAATTGACAATTTGTTGAGGTTACGTACTAGTTACTTAGTTGTAGATCTTATATTCCTGATCATTATTTGCTGTTTGCGATTTCTTTCTATCTAAGATAGATTGAAGAAGATCGCAACGACAAAAAATGGAAAACATTTACAGAACATGTAAATGTTATGTAACACATATAAGTTATCAAGGAGTCGATTGGCAATTCAGTTTGTTTGATTGTGTGGACCTTTGTTTGCTGATTAAATAAGCCTCCAACAAATTTTCTAATTTAAAGCTGGTTTATTTTTTAAGATATTTTCCCAAAAATGTGGAAGCAGTGTAAGTGCAACAAATCCTATAAGGAAAAATCTGACATAACCAAGGCTTTCTAGTAGATGGATAAGGCTTATTTAGACACAGTTATGTTGAAATTAGTTTTGTGGTTTCAAAGATTTATATTCTGTAAAAACTACAGAAACAGATGCCATATAAAAATAGAGTACATTCATCGTTGAGCCGGAGGAGTTGACAAATCCTGTAGTCAGGTTATGCAAAACGAATAGACAATGACGAAGGAGCTGGAGAAAACGGAGAAATTTGGACTTTCAAAAGGAAAAGAAAATAATTTTAAAATGAATGCTTACACTACAATCTGTAAATATCCCTTATATTAATTCAATGATTCTTTAACGATCTGACAACACTGCATATATAAGAGGCACTAAATATTAGGACACTCAGCACTTTTGTTTGTCTGGACTGGTTTGAACCTTTATACGCATTTACTGCATATCCTTGTGAACACGGCCTCAACACACGAATTATTTATATAGATGGAAGAAGCTTAGATGACCGTATTTCTATTTATAAGTCTGCCCATGTAGTAATTGATGTGCAGGATAAAAATAAGTGAAGAACTGAGTCTGATATAAAATGTAAGGAAAATCCGTAAAAAAAAGTTCATAAAAGTTTATCAAGTATGGTTAAATGTTGGTTCCCTTGACACTATAAAGAGTAATCAACATTTGAATATCATCTTCTGGATTAATGTTTGGTTGCTGTTTGCTTAATGTCCAGTGGAAAATATTTCGTGCATATCAACAACAAAGGCCTTATAAGATCATGCATATTTCTCTCATCTGGCAGGCTTTTTGATTTTTACTTCCAGGCATTTAGTGACGTTTGATATCTGGCTGATGATTTTTGAGGTTTTCAATCTAGCTTTCTTTTTCTGAAATCTTACAAATGATTGCTCAAAATGAGCAAAAATATTTAGTCTTAGATATAGGATTTTTTTTATTTGTTCATATTGGCTTAGAACTAACTGTCAGCAACTGTGAGTACTATCAGATCTGTACGTTGTTGTTCCAGATGAAGGATGGACATGAACCCTTCAATATCCAATCAGTGTTTTGTCAAATATTTTTCTTTTGTATCAATCTGATGAGTTTTTAAAAAAGAAGATGTGGTATGATTGCCTATGAGACAACTCTCCACAGGAGACAAAATGATACAGAAATTAACAAGTATATGTCACTGTATGGCCTTCAACAATGAGCAAAGCCTATACCCCATAGTCAGGTATAAAAGGCAGCGAAATGAAAATGTAAAACAATTCAAACAAGAAAGCTAACAGCCTTATTTATATAAAAAATTAACAAAAAAACAAATATGAAACATAAACAAATGACAACCACTGAAATACAGGCACCTGACCTGAGACAGGCACATAAGTCTTTTCAACGATCTTTTATAGTGTGTTTTTATATTGTATAGTTACGCCACTTCCCAGGTAAGAGGAGGGTTTAGCACTCACAGGCAAACAGGTTTGATCTTTATTAGCCTGTCCATAGCCTCAGGGGCGGATCAAGCCATTCTAAAAAAGGGGGCTTCCAGCTATATGTCCCCATTCAAATGCATTGATCGGTCAAAAAAAAAGGGGGTTCCAACCCCCTTACCCCCTTGATCCACCAATGAGCCTGTATCTCAGTGGCTGTCATTGGTTCTCATCTATCACATTTAATTTTTGTCAATGGTGAAATTAGGCCGTTAGTTTTCCCAAATTGAATTGTTCACATTTTTCATATCTGATCCTTTTAAAACCAAATATTCAAGATCATGGATTGCTCTGACTGTTTTTAACTTCTATACACTTAATCCATTTGATGCTGGATGTGTACTGATTGATAACTAAGTCTTAGATGCATGATTTTTTTTTAAAGTTGCTTAAGGCTTTGAACCATCTGTCAGTTACTGTACTGAGCATCTTTTGTGAATATTTCAGTAAATTTGCATAATTGTCTCATTGAAAATCATACCATATCTCCTTGTTCTTATATAAATAGTATTTTGTGTTTGGAGCCTTATGGATCATTAAAATAAATCCAGCATAGATAACTTTGGTTTTATATTCATATGCCAGACACAGAAGCAGGTTTGTTGTTTATTCGACTATAAAGAACCATTGCACAGCAGTTAAATACCCATTGTTCAAATCTCGATACCAGTTCTTGATCAGTCTTAGTACCTGATGCATATGCATTGTACTGTCAAAAAAGTCCATATTTATGTAACACAAGAGTGCACACGCCAGAGGCGAATTTAGGGGGGGTCCCAGGGGGCCGGGGCCCCCCCTTTTTGGGAAAAAATTTGGTTGCTTATATAGGGAATCACTGAAGCGTGACTGGAGTGGGGCCCCCTCTTAGGCCAGCCAGTGGGCCCCCACTCAGGGGCGGATGCAGGAATTTTCGAAAGGGGGGGGTGCAAAACATATGTCCCGATACAAATGCATTGATCGGCAAAAATAAAGGGGGGGTGCGCACCCCCGGAACCCCCCCTCTGGATCCGCCACTGCCACTTATGAAAATTCCTGGATCCGCCACTGCACGCTGAAATGTCTCACCTTCTTTACTAATCATTGATATTATGTTGATAGACCTAAATATAAAGCTTTATTACAACTGTCATATAAACTTAACATTAACCAAAGAAAACGAAACATTCATCAATGAACCATGAAAATGAGGTCAAGGTCAGATGAACCATGCCAGACAGACATGTACAGCTGACAATATTATTCTTCAATACAACAAACATAGTTGACTTATTGCTTATAAATCAAGAAAAACAGACCAAATTACAAACGCTTAAAACTTAGCAATGAATCGTGAAAATGAGGTCAAGGTCAAATAAAACCTGCGTAACAGAATGCTATGTTTTGGCCAAAATGGGGTCTTACCAGTCTTAATCATTAAACAGTAGGAAAATCTGCTCTCTTTTAAATAACTAATATAAGTTTTGCTGTCTATGTTCAAGGAGCAAGTCAAGATATGAAAATAGACTTTAATAGACATTTTATATGTGCTTATCCTAACTTCAGGAGCCTGCAAACAATGTAGTTCAGTGGTTGTCATTTGTTGCTGTATATCATATATGATTTTCTTTTAATGTTTTGTACATAAATCACTTAAATCAGGGCATTAGTTTTCTGGCTTTTTCAGCTCTATACTTGTCATTTAAGGTCTTTTACAGCTATGTGGTATGTTTATTTTCTCATTGTTGAAGGCCATACAGTTATCTATAGTTGTCAACTTGTATGTTATTTAGTTTGATGGAAAGCTGTCACATTGAAAATCATATCATGTCGTCATATTTTAACTGAAACTGCAGTATCATGATTTTTAGTTAAATGGAACAGATGCAATGAACTGTTAAATCACCAATAATCATCTACATGTATACACTGTATCTAAAAGAGAAATGAAAAATTACAGCAAAATGACCAAAGTGTGTAGGTAAAGTTAACATCTATGTATCTTCACAAAATACGTCATATCCCAGATAAAAAAAACAACAAAATATAACTGTAATATGAACTTTATAATTTATATCATATGAATAATACAAATAAAACTTGTAATGAAAATAATATTATAAAATACATACTTAAACCCCTTCATGTATGTATCTTGAAAAGATTATAAAAAGTGCATGTCAAAGTGATCACATTTCAATCTAGACCAGAGTAAAAATCATTTTTTATAACAAATATAACAGGCTTGGTCCACTGATTCAACAATGTGATACTTAAAAATGTTATCAAACAAAAAAACAAACATATAAAAAATAATCATTGATAAAACTCTATTAAACATGATTGCACAAAAAGAAACAGATTAATGAGGTGAAGGTAAAAATAATCATATACATTTAAAAAAACTAATGTACCCCTAGATTATAGAAGTCAAGTAAAAATATTAACTTTATACTGGGTTCACCAGAATCATGGAACGGAGATTGAGATGTAATACAATGTTGATTTTATTATTCAGAATACAATTCTTTGATTATCAAAATAAAATCAAGATTAATCGTTTTAATATAAAGCAAAACTAATTTGGACATAAAAAATTATGCAAAAATGAGCTGTTTGAAAGATCAATTAGAAAAATCATTTAAAATAAAGAAGCAATAAGCAATGGCCACAATTTTTATTATTATTTAGTTAAATGTGGTAAAAAATATCACTATGTGCAGTTAAGGTTTATAAATCTAAAAATCTTAAACACTTTTTGGATAACTACTTAAAAAAGAAGAAACAAATTACATGTACTGATAGATACTGTTCATGTACAGGATTATTTAGATCCTCTTAAGACAATCATTTCTTAATGACAATTATTTGCTGTTTGTTAAAAATAAGCAAAAAAATGTTCTTACAACAGAAGTAAGTTTTAAAATAATTCTCACAAACATACACATAATTGATCCTAGATATAAAAAAAGATTTCAACATCATCATATTAACTTAAAAACAAATATCTATTAAATAAATTGTTTTTACTGAAATTGTCAACAACAATTTACAAATTTACTTCCCCCCCCCCCTAAAATTCTGAAATAAAAAGTTTCTTTTGTGCGAGCAATAAAGTACAAAATAAAATCTTGTTTATATTATATTCTCAAAGTAAATGGCACTTATTTTGAGCTATTTTAAGTATAAAATAAACTAATCTACTGCCTAATTTAATACATAGTATCCTGTCTAAAAATATACTTGAAACTATTTTTCTATATATTGCCTCTTAGAAATATTGCATACATAAAAAAGTTTTGTACTAAGGCAAATCCATAAAAATTTAAAAAACTTCAGTTTTATGAACTAAATTAAATACAATTTATTAGTTTTATTATCATGATTGGATTTCACAATATTTTTCTAACATGTCTAAAGCACCTTGCCAATTTATATCTACAATGTATGACCATGGAAGTATTATATTGACGTCAATATAATACTTCCATGGTATGACATATGCATGCACACAAAATTATTTCATTAATACAATGTACATGATGTATAAGAAATAAACTAGCCCAAAAAATATATAACAGCAAAACAAATGTATACATTATTGGTTTACAAAGTATTTCATTAGCATATTTTTTCTTCCCATTATCAACTTTTGAATACATGTAGACATATATCGCGCATACATTAATTAAGAGGTTAGAAAAAATCCTCTGTAAATTTTTCAATGCCCTAAATTATTTTCAATTTATTTCTATAAGGCACAAAACTTATTATAACTTCTAAATAAATGTTATAGAGAAGGTAATGATATAAGACAACTTTTGAAGCCCCTCAAATCTGATAATATATAAGTATAACTAATTTATCAAGTTGTTTACAGAACGTTTTATACTGACAGAATTTACTAGTTTAAATTTTCATATTTTGTTTTTCATTCTGCTTTAATGTTTTCAAAATTGCTTGAATAGAGTACACCGCCAAACTTTACCCTCATTTTGAGATACTATAATCTTATTTTGTGAAACATGGCCATTTTGATTTTTATTGTCACATATGTAATCTTGATGTGTTTTTGTCATAATAAGTTACATCACTACTGACATCTCTAGACTTCTTGTCCTGATTATGTTTTTTAATTTTTTTAATTTTTAAAGAATGGAATAAATTTTGTTATTTTTGAAATTAAAGGGCCATATAAAAAATCTTTACAATCCTCCATTCTTCTACTAATACTTATAAATTATGCTGAGTACTATACTTGTAAATCAGCTATTGAACAAATCTTAATACAGACAATGAAAAAGGCTTAAAACAATAGAGAATAAAGACTAGTAGTAACTTTAAGTACAGTAAATGACATACAATGAGACAGTGTCCCTGAATATTCAATACATGATTTTCATTTTATAAATGCTAATAAATTGAATAAACTAGAATGAATGTCATTATTGAGCTTCGGTAAGTTTAAACAAATCAGATTTGTAGTTTTCTCCCATACTTTTTTCACGTTGCATCTCCGCAAGGGTCTCCTCTTCTTGCTCTCTCTCTTTGTCATACTTACTGCCATCATGAATATTTGCTAATCGTACAGGATATCTGTATGGATGTAGATGGAAAACAAAAGTTTCCCAGTTTACTTTATCTAGTCCAATTTGTTTGATTTCAGACATTTTTTTCTCTATATAAACGACTGGATCATCTGGTCTCTCAATCATAAGACAGCTTAGTAGACTTTCAAACATTTGTGGTATTTTGTGTGTAGCTAAGTATTGCTTAGCCTGTTCTCTTGTACTTGCAGACATTTTACTATGTTTTTAATTGTTTTTGGCACTTGTACAATTTTTTTGAGGTTTTCTATTTCTTCCTTTTCTACAAAATAAAGTAAAGATATTACAATCAATGAGTTATCTAAATTATTTCATAAAGATTAAATTACTGAATCTAGTAAAAAGTACATTATTACAGAACATGCTACATGTATTTTTTTCAACTTGAAATTACTTTTAATTATGGAATTTGTTTAATTTATTGTGCTTGACATTTTTAATAAACTCCATGTTTTTTCTGCATTTTAATGTTCTGTGCCACATACAACTTTCTATTTCAAAGAAGATAGCTCATTTTCAATAGAATGTACATGTACTGTCAATGACTGTGCAGGGCACAACACTATCCATACAAAAAAAGTTGTATGGAAAGTGTTATGCGCTGCAAAAGAGTCAGAAGGAACCAAAATGATGACCAATAATAGACTACAGTACATCAGTAGGATATATTACTTAATAACACCATAAATGTAAGAATGCTGGATTTTGATTGGTTGAGAACCAGTGTATTTTTTGCACATTGTAACCTTTTTTCTCATTTCAAAATAATTTAACCTTTATTTACCACAGTGGCACTGCTGGTGAATTTGCCTCAAATACCATGGTATTTACCATTTTGGATATTCCTTTTTAACCCTTGCGAGTCTGTTCCTGCCAAAATTATTTGGTACCTTTCACACTTTATCGCTATTATTAAGACAATGTGGTTAAGCAACCTTGATTGAGTTGGACCGAAAACTGTCAGAGATGTACATTTATAAAAGAGTAAAAAAAGATGTCTTTACAAATAAACATTTTTTAGGATTGAATAGCAAAGACGTTTCTTCCACAATCAACGAACTGATATTTGACAATCACATGTTTACACATATACATGTAGATACCATGTATGTATGTATGTACTTCCAGATTCTGCCAGTATAGACGCACCCCTTGATTGACTGCAAGGGTACAGTGGATCCATGTACACTCCCTATGGATTTATGGAGATGTGTCCTTAAAATATTGGATACCAGGGATGTGTGTGAGAGGGTGAAAATCACCTTCTGATGTACTGACATTTTTCACTAAGCATCCTGAGTGAGGCTTGAAACTCAGGACCTTCAGCACTGTAGTCATCGGTCTTAACCACTAGACCATGACGTTACAAAAGACAGCACTCACGTACATGTATAAATCCCTCTTTACTACAAAATCCATTCACATGTACAGACAGTCTCAATCACAATCTATTTGGTGTAATTAAACAGATATATCAGGTTAGGGAAGAGTATCTGCAAAATAAGCAGTCTTGGGACCAAATTTCCCTTGCCTAGCAGCTAGCACCTTGGGAAATTTCAGTCTCCAACTGGTATTTTTTGCAAATACACCTCCATAACAATACACCTTATCGCTATTAGCCTACTTGGCAGGCCGACCCAGCCGCTTGACCTTTTGACGCATACAACAATCACTTTTCCTTTGTGGAGTCAGATGTTTTGTTTACACCTTATCGCTATTTGTCTGCCATAACTGGATATCACACAGGTTCCTGTAAAATTTTGACATCACAAAACAAAATATCTGACGCCACAATGGAAAAGTGATTGTTGTATGCGTCAAAATTTCAAGCGGCCTGACCCTGCCGATAAGGCTAATAGCAAAAAAGTGTATTAACGTGATATATCTGTTCAGTATACAAAATATGCAGTACATTGTCATTAACTGGTGAAAATCATGTACTGTCACTTCGAATTTTATATGCATGCAAGAATACTTATTGATTTGTTATCTTAAATGGCGACCCTAAAATGGTAGCGTCGTAAAATGAATCATGGAACAAAGGAACCGGCCTTTGTTCCCATTTTTAAGATGACAAAGCCCATGGTTTTGTTCCTTTGATTTTTTTCATTCTAACTTGGATTATGTCAAATTCAACTAGTTTTTTTACACGAGTTAGGAAATATTTGTTTTAAAATCAATATTTTACCGTTTTATATGTCGTCAATCCATATAAAATGAGTATTTTCACATATTTTTGTGAAAGATTAAGGTAGTCTGTTTCCTTGGCAGCCTTACACAAATGCAAGCAGAGTTGCACGTTTATATATTTTCGTATCTCATTGTTCCACCTAGATAATAATTTCTTGAACGTAAAAATTAAATAAGCATAAAAATATTTTAATTTAATCGATTTGAAGATATGTTTGATTAATTCACATTTAAAGTTCGAAACCAATTCTGGCAAAATCTTCAAAGTCACTTCCGTTTTCAAAATTTGGCAGACGGTTTTGCTTTTGAAGCTGAAAATGTCAAAAATTTGATTTTTTTACCTAGAAGACCATTTGAAACTTCATCTGAAGTAAACGAGCTGAATATTTATATTTACTCATCAAGATTTACACTGAAACTTGTAGTTTTAACAGTCTATTTTATTGCCCAAACGTAAAGGTAAACGTTTACGACAAATACTATGAAATTTGTTGACAACAAGTGACCAACGTAGCAGTCAAATTATACACATATATTTCTCTTTGGCATGCATATACAAAAGTGAAGCAAATACATGTTATAGATGATTGTTTGGTAGAAGAAAGATGTCAATGAGCACCAAGCAAATTGAGGAAAAGTTCCTGCAAAAAGAGGAGAAATGCATAATAATATCCTTTTATATTAAACCTTCACCATTATCTGTAATCATTTAACCATTACTTTTGTCAACAACAAAATCCATTTTTCCAAGATTAATGAATACATCGATTTTAAATTATTTTACATAAGATTGATAATGGAAATGGGGAATGTGTCAAAGAGACAAAAACATGACCATAGAACAGACAACAGCAGAAGGTCACCAATAGTTCTTCAATGCAGTGACTAAATCCCACATGAATGGATCAGCTTAGCTGATATGAATATCTGGTTTACAAAACTTTGAATTTTTCTAAAAACAATGATTTTCTTATCCCAGACATACAAATGTAGATAACCTTAACTGTATTTGACACAACTTTTTGGAATTTTGGATCCTCAATGCTCTTCAATTTTGTACTTGTTTGGCTTTATAAATATTTTGATATGAGCGTCACTGATGAGTGTTGTGTAGATGAAACACACATCTGGCGTACTAAATTATAATCCTGATAAAATTGAGAATGGAAATGGGGAATGTGTCAAAGAGACAACAACCCGACCAAATAAAAAAACAACAGCAGAAGGTCACGTTTGATACTGTAACTAATTAAACAGATATATAGTTTGATGCCATAAGTTAAATGTACATGTATATATAACCATGCAAATGCATCCTTTCAATTTTTCACTAAAAGTTGCTTAGCTTATTTTTTTTTAATTCACAATTCTTTTTTATTATGCCCCATTTATGGACATTAATATATTTTTGGGTCTGTGGATCAGTTAGTCCTTCCGTTTGTTCGTCCGTCTGTCCTGCTTCAGGTTAAAGTTTTTGGTTGAGGTATTTTTTGATGAAATTGAAGTCCAATCAACTTGAAACTGAGTACACATGTTCCCTATGAATAATCTTTCTTATTTTGTACATGTTTAATGCCAAATTAACATTTCTACCCCAATTTTAAGGTCCACTGAACATAGAAAATAATAGTGTTGATGGGGCATCCACATACTATGGACGCATTCTTGTTTTGTTTATTTTCTTAAAAGATGGTTTTGTATATACATTGTATATGCAAATATGTTTGTAAATATATGGGCACAAGTACGTATTAATATTGACCAATAATGTGTGTATTGACATGATACATGTACATGTATCATACAACTAACATTTTATATGCCTTAACTTCAATACTGCATCCATGGAAAGATGTTAGATACATTTTCACATGCCACTGTCCAGTTGTACATAGCACTGGTAGCAAGACAAGATGATCATGGGTAAGTCATACAAAGTTTCTTAATAATATATATGTAACACTCAGAAACGTGTTCTTCCCCCCAAACGTGTCCAATACTCCCAAACGTGTCCACATCGACGTCACTGAACTGCAAAACATGTCTAGTTGTAAAAAGGGCGTCAAAGCGTGTCATTTGTATTATTTTAACGCCTAAACGTGTCCATTTTTTAATAAACACCCAAACGTGCCCAATCCGTCAAACGTGCCAAATCCCCCAAACTTGTCCTACAATATAAAGGAAACTAAAAGATTGTTACACTGATATTCTGTAAAAATAAAACTGTCCTTTTCCGCTCCAAAAAAAGTATAATTTAATTCCGAGTTACGATTAGTGTAGATACCTAAAAACCGTAAAGTGTAAATTCTTATAACTGTACACAATTCATTTAGGCCTAATCCCAAATTCCCGGAATAATTAAGGTACAGTCCAAGAGTTCCGGCAAATATTCTTCTGCATCTCATTATATAACTTATCCAAAGTATGTTGTCGTCCTGTCCATGCATGAAATATTTGCCACTGGACGTAATGTCTCTTGTTTGCATGTATTTTAGTGATGCTCGAAACTAAAAGTTCATAATAAAAAAAAACTTACTAACAGTTTATAATTAATAGAGCTTTTTTTCTATTTTTTTGAGAGAATCAAATAGTTTCTTATTGAAGTTCTATAAAAAATCGGTCTTTACTGGCTCTTTAGATTTTTAAGTTTAACTAAGGTTTATCCCGAATAATCGTAAACAAATTTAGGCCCAATCCTAAATCCCCGGTATGATAATAAAACTTATGTATAGTATTTAATGTTAATATGATATCGTTCAAATAATGCATGAAATATTTGGCACTGGACTCATGACTCTTGTTTGTATGTCTTCACTTTAGTAGTGATGCTGGAAATCTAAAATTTATTTAAATACCTGATAACGAGTTTATGATTTTAATATCTTTTAAAATATTGAAAAAAAGGAAGTCAATTCTTTTAAAATCCTACCTTGCAGTATTCGCGGATTACAGATGATTTCCTAATGCTTGCAAAGTAAAACTTTGGTTGGCTTGCTTGCTTTGTTTGTGTATAATTGTTAATACAAGCTTTGTAAATAAGACTGACATCTTTAAACAATATGTATAGGCATAGTTTATCCTGAATATATTATATTTGAATTTAATTTGGTGTTATCCTATGGTAAACGCTTAATCCAACTGAATTAGAATTGTTTGTACATGTATGTGCGCTCTTAACGAGCATAATACTTGCAACTGGAGTATAAGCAATTTCAGTCAAAAGTCGATTTATATGTTACAGGTTAAATTTGCAATAACAACCGGCATTGAACTAACTGATACTAATAAATGATCACTTTATCAACTGTGTCCCCCATTATAAAATTGCCGTAAATTATTGATTTTATTCATGTATTAGCGCTAAAAGACGTGAGACGTCCAGGCGTTAAATAGTTGACACGCTTTGGCAAATAACAATTATCGGACACGTTTGGGGGTTATAAAATCAGACACGTTTGGGGAATATTGGATATTACGGACACGTTTAGGGAGAATAGACACGTTTGGGGGAATCAGACTCGTTTGGGGGACAGGACACGTTTTGGAGTGTTACATATATAATAGAAGAAATCCTTTCACTAAGTATGTACAGCAGTGTATCAGCATGGTCAGTATGCCCAGACTTACATTGTAAGTATCAAGAACATGAAAAGGTTAAAGATATCGTAAACAGTATGAAAAAAACCATGCAATGACATAATAAAAGTTCCTAGTATTTACAGAAAGAAGGTCTATGACATATGTTAGTAAAGTATATAGTTTAGTTTTGTTTATTCCAGCTGGAATCACTGCAGACTTAACATAACATGTATACAAATATTGCTGATTTTGTCAAGCCTGCAACCTTTTGTCCCAGAAAGCACAACATAGGGATAGTGATCCGGGGACTGCGGTGTTACTGTTAGCTAACTTCTTAAAAAAATAATCTTATAGAAGGTGGAAGACCTGGATGCATTATACTTTATATATGGACCATAATTTGCTATTGGGCTCCGTTTCCTATAACTATAGAAAAGTGATAAAATGTGAATTACTGTAAGAAAAGTTGCAACTACATCTAAAGATGCCATTATTTTTATCAACATACAACATGTACAAGTGTATGCTACTCTTCCCTAGAAAAAAATTAAAATATACGAATTTCAAAGATTCTACAACCGTATTTTTGTGTCGTTTCTCGCGTTACTTATTGCTTCCGAAGAGCATAACGCTGACTGATTTATAGATAATCGTCACCGGCAAATTCGTAACTTTTACTTTCAAATAACAAAGAACATCGACCAAAAAGAATAGTGTATTAGTGAGAAGAAAATGCCGAGAACTATAAGTATTCATGTAGCAGATGTAAGAACAGTGGCGTGATTTTTGTGTCCAATTTCATAACGCAATTTTTAGATGATGTAATCTGCTTTGTTGTAATAGAATTCTTAAAAACAATATGCAAATATGAACTCTCGCGAGATGTTCAAACAGGTAAATCCAAGATGATTTACATTCTTGTTTTGATCTTCATAATAATTTTAAAAGTAAGAAAATTACGTTGTCGTTATGCGTTACATTTCACACGAAACAGAAGTCCAGTTATTTATTAAAATTGTTTTTGTCTTTAAGTTCTAACCATTTCCGGTCATACGTGAAACATGTGACTAACACGTGATAACGCCATTACAGCTGGATGTACGAAAAACTAGGTCTAAACATTGTTTTTGTTTCCAACGGGATGTTAGCAAACATAATCTGTAGACTTGTTTCGTCTTGTTTAAAAGAGGAAAATACGATTGTCAAAGAGATTGAGCCGGTGGTCTGTTATTTTTCCTATGTGCATAATGTTACATACGATCCTGTGTGAAAATAAATGCCCAATGACTTGACAAAATCGATTTCATATTTGACAGAGGTTAGAACACACTTCGTTTCCCGATAATGACGTGAGGAGTCCTTGGAAAAATCAATCGAAATTACGTCTCTTATCATTGTACCAATGCTCGTTGGATTGATTTAACTTCAGCAGTAAATATTACTGGATATTTTAGGTGAATAAATATAATTTAATAACAAATGCATTTTAATATACCGTTACACTTAGAATGTACAAAGTTGGAATCTCTGTCTCAGTTTTTAATGAATATATTTATTCTTGTTCTGCAAACACTTATTAGAAACGCAATAAACTTGTCAAAGGAGAAGTGAACTTTTACCATGCATGACTTGAAAGGAAGTACTTTATTGATTTTAGCCCACTAAAGTAGGTTAAAATGTGGAAACCATGCAGATGGTGTACAGGTCACAAGTATCACACTGTGCCTATTTTAAAGATTTTAATTCCAAGTTAAAAGTTTTTTTCTTTACTGGATTTAAAGAATGTTACATTGCCAATGATTTGGAATAAATTGTATATAACTGGAATATCAAAACCAAATATAAATACATTTTTTTTGCTTAAACAACAAGATACAACGATTATGGTATCCTGTATCAATGGAGAAAATATGGAAAATTCTGAATAAATTGTACTAATTGTTTTCAAAACAAGCACATATTTAGGAGTTTTATAATACTCTTACATTTAAGATGGATTTTAAGAAAAAGTATACTGTTCAGATTATTTTAAGCAGATTTTGCAATAAAATAAAACTAAAAAAATGCTTTCGGTTTCTTATGGTTTCCTGTAAGGTTTAAAAAAAACTTTAATATAACATTGAAAATAGATTTTAAATATTAACATGAAGCAAGTAACACTAGTAATGGTGTTTATTTATGCCTTTTGAATTATATTGTGCAAAATAAAGAAAATAAAGATTGGTTTCCTGTTTGGTTTCATGTCACGTAAATGGTGAATCAAAATGTATTAATTTTTTCTCAAAAATCTCAATTGTTCCATTCATACTATTCTAACACCAACACAACCCACAAAATAAAAGTTAAAATTTTAGAACTTATAAAAAAGGATACAAAAAGAAACCAAAGGCCGAATACCAAATTATGGTCCATATATAGATGCCTTTTGTTATGAAGTTTACGTCAGTCACATGTCCATTGCCCTTGATCTCATTTTCATGGTTCATTGACTACTTGAAAAAAAGATGGGATGTTTTGTAATTTTAATTTCTCTTTTATTATGAGTAATAGGATAACTATATTTGGTAAGTGAATACCTTGCAAGGTCCTCATGTCTGTCAGACAGTTTTCATTTGACTTCAACCTCTTTTCATGGATCAGTGAACATGGTAAATGTTTTGTGATCAAGTCCATATCTCTGATTCTATAAGCAATAGGTCTAGAATGTTTGATGTATGGAAGGATTATAAGGTGAACATGTCCAACTGACAGGTGTCATTTGACCTTGACCTCATTGTTCAATGGTCTTAAGTTAAGTTTTTTGAGTTTTGGTATTTTTTTCTGATACTTAATGCTAAAGGTCTACTATATTTGATGTTGGAAATATTTGATGATGTACTGTCAGTCTCACAGGTTTTATTCGACCTTGCCCTCTTTTTATTGCTCAGTGTTAAGTTTTTTTGTTTTGGTCTATTATTTTTTAAAACTATACATGCTTTAAGCAATAGGTCAACAATATTGGTTGTATGGAAGGATTGTAAGCTGTACATGTCTGCATGACATGGTTCGTCTGCCCTTGACCTCATTTGCATGGTTCATTGGGCAATGTGTTTAGTTTTCTTGGTTAAATCTGTTTCTTAGAAACTATAAGTAATAGGTCAACTACATTTAGTGTTTTGGATGATTGTAAGGTGCACATGTATTTATGGTTAAGATGTAGATGACCTTGACCTTATTTTCTTGTATCATGTTAAGTTAATGTGATAGTTGTAGTAAAGCTTTATATATATGTAGGACTATCAACATAATATCTAAGTAAAGAAGACGAGACATTTAGTGTACATATGTGCACTCTTGTTTTAGTTATTCAGAATTTTGATTTATACATCGGAAGTGATATTAACCTTGAGGTAGTCAAGGGAGAAAAGGGATTGTACTAATTCAGCTAATCTTCTTGAAATTTGTAAAAAATAGCATTATTATTATTAACCAAAGTAATTCTCCATGAAATTACACTTAATTATTAGTTGATACATCACAATTAAAAATTCTATCAGAGCAAAGAAGTCCTAAAAAATTCAAGAAAAGGAGAAACAAAATTACAAATATTGACTTATTGTCCTGAATATGCATGAAATATTTGCCACTGGATGTTAAGCAACCAACAACCAAATATTGACTATAACTTATATATTTAATGGGTATTGATGAGACAGCACCCACCCAATAACTCAAATAACAGAGAGATCGAGGCAAATATTTATTTAGCCTCTATATGTAGATGATGGAGATAATTATAGGTATAAAATTTGAAAACACTTCAGTTGTAATCATGGAAAAGGCTTGAGGTAGATTTATATATGGTTTTCTGGTTCATTTGGTCAAGGTTATAAGATGATTTATTGGAATAAAATTATGTTTTGAATTGATATTCAGATTGAATGCTGTCTTTAATAAAGTGTTTCACACTGAGTGTGTATTGATCTTTTATCCTACACTTACTATAGTAATTATAAGCCAGCTGTTGATTATTATGTGTTGCTAGATGTTTTTGTTTACATTTGAAGGTAAAATGTATTACAGGCATACTTTTTAACCTGAATTTTCAAGAAAAAAAAAAAAAACCAGTGAAATTCACAATATTTTAAATAAGTTTGTACTGAAATTTAAAGTTGAAATTTAAGATTAGACTGTAAAACTACTACAAGTGGTTTTATTTGAATGTCACTTATCAATTTATGGGGAAAATATGATAATTTGGTTTCATAATTTTAAACCACATCTTTAAAATCACTTAAATAATTGATTTTAGAAGTAGTTTTAAGTGGATTTTTAACTTTTTCTTGATTTTTCCCTCCTACCTAATCTGTTTTTTAATAGCTCTCAAAAGGATTATATATGTACATGTACATTATGTTCTCAAAAATAGACTAAAATAGTAATAGTCTGGTTGCAGGATATTCAGAGATGTATTCAACTGATTTAAATGAACATGGTATTTCCTGGAAAAAATATTATATGGTGTTATTTGTTTTTCAGATTATTTATTTTTAGTGTGAATAAATTCCCAAATCCTTCTATAAATGACCTAGATATAGATAAAGTTGTACCTGTAGATGCAGACTTGAGGACAGTTTCAGGTAAAAAAATATATGTTAGAAATATTTGTCATTTTGAGATTGTATTAAAAGATAAGTGCTGTACTCAACTTAATAAAGAAAAGAAAAAAAAACACAAAAAAAGTATGTAGGGTTCAGTGTGTACAGAATGTAAGAAAATACTGTAAATAAGACAAAATTACCTCAAAACAGATTTTTAGCTAAGCCTCATATTTGAGAGTTTGTCCTATAAATACATTGAAATAGTAAAACTGAAAATTAAAAACAAAAATAATTGTAAACTTGTTATTATTGCAAAATTGCTATAATTAGAATATGATAGGCTTCTTAGAAATGAAAGCATGCATGTACTTTGAATTTGTATAGCATTACTTTTAGTTTTATGCAACATTTAATCATAAAATGGTAATAGTTTTATCTTGAATTTTTATCAGTGGGGCACCAATCCCAATGATAAATGCATGTAGCACTCTATGAATTTAAGTTTAACGAGTTTTCTTACGTTAGAAATTTAAAGGTATGTTGCTATTTTGAGTTATAAACAGTGAACATGATTGATATTATTTTAAGATAGGCTGGGTTATTCAAACTTACCTTACACTTCTTAAAATGTCATTATTTCTTTTAACCATCACTAACGTTCATCGACTATAAGCTTCACATTTTATTTTGTCATAGCAAGTTCTTAACTTTTTTTTATATCTTTGAAAAAAACACCACTTAAAGTTAACTGATGGTCAAATTGTTTTCTTTACAGGAAACTTTTGTTTCAGACTTAACCATGAAAATTGTACTCACTGATATAACACTTTAAATAAATTTTGCATTGTTAATCTTTTTCAGAGGTTCCAGACATAAACCAAAAGAAAGGTACAGTAGAAAATCAGTTTGATTTTGATTTTATATTATCAAAGTTGATTTTAAAGTGTAAATTTATTATCAAATTATCAGATTTTAATCTGCTGTGATAAAAATTGAAATGTGTATAATATCACACTTACCTATAAAACACTAGAGCTGATTTACGGAAAAGAAGAACTCCTGTAATTAAGAAAAAAATATTGATATTATTCAAGACTTTCGAAAGTATGTAAACTTTCTTGATAAATGAACCAGTTCATATATTAAATCTGAACACTTTAGTGCAGAAATGTCACTTTTGCTGACAACATATATATGTTTAACTTGACATATTTGACTAAATTTTTTTGCACATAGTTTTGGACCAAATAGATCTGAACAAAGCCTTTACTCAAAAAGATGTTTCATATTGTATACAATGACATGTTAATAGCATACATTTTGTAGTAACAAAATATAATAATAAAATTTTATTTTTTTAGATTTTTATGTCTTGCATTTGAAGTCTAAATTTATAAATGCCCAGCTTGTACTACCTGACCACACATCAACAGTAACATTTCTGGAAGAATTGACGAGAGCTCAATCAGGTAATGATAGGCATGGATTCGTCATTATATATATATAACGATTTGTGATAAAAAATTGAACCAAACTAGCCAATCAGATCAAGCATGTCTATCCAACAGCTTAAAACATAACAGTCACATGCTTATAAATGTAGGGTTATTGCTTTGAACAGGCAAAATTATTTAATAAATCAAAAATGTAAAAAGAGTTTGCAGTCCATTTCAACTTGTGTCAATTTTAAAAGAAAATGAGTTCAAGTAGACATAATTAATTGTAAATGACTTATTTAAGGTGTGACATTTAGTACCGTATATTGAATTTTAAGACATGCATATACACACAATTTTTTGTCATAACAGAATGCCAGACTTTAGTAGCATGTTTCGTAAATTGATGTTAAATTTCATGATACATATTTAAAGACAGCATTTTAGTCAGAAATAGTCATTAAAACCGGCTAGGCATCTACATGTGTAAATTCCTATTTTTTCTCACAAAAAAGACACTTGTGTATTTTTATATTCCTTTACTTTCAATAGTCGAATTAGAAATGCATTATAAAGGTGATGTCCCTCAAAGCTTTACATTTGATTCTGAAAATAATCATTATGGGTTATCTAAAAAACACTTCGGACAATAACTCAAAAACACTTTCACCAATTTCCATGAAACTTAAGTGAATTGTTTATATCTATTGAAGTAAGCTCCCTTTTGTTTTTTATTTAATTTCAGATTTTTAGTTTTGGATTTATGGGGCTTTATTCATAAAAAAGGGGGATTTTCAACACTTCGGACAATAACTCATAAAGGCTTTCACCAATGTCCACGAAACTTTGGTGAATTGTTTATATCTATTGATGTAAGCTCCCTTTCAACTTTTATAAATTTCAGATTTTACATTGTTATGAATTTTTCTGCTTAAAAAAGGGGGGATTTTCCAATTTTGGGACAATAAATAACACTTTCGTTAAAAGAGCAACGGGCGTATCATGCGCTTAAGCACAGCCCTTCATTTTAAATCAGAGAAGTCCCTGTCACATTGAATATGATATATGAATAAAAAAAGAGTTAATTGTTTTAAACCGTCTCTTTATCCCTAATATTATTTGTGCTTCATCAAAGCTCTACAATATGTTTACAAGCTTTGACAAACAACAAGATAGTATATTTATTGTATGTTTTGTATTGATTGTTCAATTTCAGTGTATTCTAACATAGTAGCATTTGGTTATCCTCCAACTTTTGCTTGGTTAGAGAATTACATTAGACAAAACGACAATCCATTTGCCAAGGATGTGTTTGATCCCTTTGTAAAAAATAACCAAGTGAAAAAGGCAGAAGGTTTGTCAATGTTGTGGTGTGTGTAGTCACTCTGGCTTCTACTAACTAGAGTTATTGCCCTTTACTTTGTTCTTGGTATAGTTTGGCTTTCACTATCGTGCATCTGTAGGGTTATTCCATGTTTATTCAATAAATGATAAAGATGTATTTAATGAAGCAGTTTTTATATATCATTCAGTATATATGTTCGACCATCATCACTGTTCAAATTATTTCAAGTTGTTAAAAATAAGTCTGACACCTTGATTGTTTTTTATTTCTTTAATTTCACTTGTACTTTTATTTGAAAAACATCATCAAAATGAATGTTACTTACTAACTTCACATTTGTTAGTTATAATATATATTCACTTTATCAAATATAACAAGAATTATTGTCCCATATTAATAGAGTTGATACAAAATTATAAGGAGTTTTTGGTTTGAAGAATGGCCTAATTTAAAAAAGAAATAATTGTTTCCTCATATTTTAGCTGTTAAGCTATAGTCTGATTTTATTCTTTTTTCCAGTAAATTTTACAGATTTGATTCAAAAAGTCCATAATTGAAAACTTTTTCAGGTTTAAACATACCTAGTTTAATCACAATATTGCAAAGTGAGAAAAACCTGAACAAGTACTTCAGAGGTAACAAACCTTAACCATTGTGGGAAATATCAGGTTTTAAAGCTTCCTTCAAAATTTAAGTTTACAAATGCTATACATTGTAATACAAGTATATTCCTTCAATATTTAATAGCTTGCATAATAATTTTGTTAAATATTTTACCATTCACGAACAGTTAGCTTTTTTTTGCATTTTTAATTTACTTGAACATTGGGAGATCATTCTGTTTGCAATTTACCCAGAATGCATTTTCTTTTTAGCTCACCTGACCTGAAAGGTCAAGTGAGCTTTTCTCATCACTTGGCGTCCGTCGTCCGTCGTCTGTCGTCCCTCGTCCGTCGTCCGTAAACTTTTGCAAAAATCTTCTCCTCTGAAACTACTGGGCCAAATTTAACCAAACTTGGCCACAATCATCCTTGGGGTATCTAGTTTTAAAAATGTGTCCGGTGACCTGGCCATCCAACCAAGATGGCCGCCATGGCTAAAAATAGAACACAGGGGTAAAATGTATATTTTGGCTTATATCTTTGAAACCAAAACATTTAGAGCAAATCTGACATGGGGTAAAATTGTTGATCAGGTCAAGATCTATCTGCTCTAAAATTTTCAGACGAATGAGACAACTTGTTGTTGGGTTGCTGCCCCTGAATTGGTTATTTTAAGGAAATTTTGCAGTTTTTGGCTATTATCTTGAATACTATTATAGATAGAGATAAACTGTAAACCCCTTAAGGAGTTATTGCCCTTTATAGTCAATTTTTAACAACTTTTTGTCATTTTTTGTAACTTGTACAAAAATCTTCTTCTCTGAAACTACATGGCCAAATTTAACCAAACTTGGCCACAATTATCATTGTGGTATATAGTTTAATAAATGTGTCCGATGACCCCACCTACCAAACAAAATGGCCGACATGGCTAAAATTAGAACATAGCAGTAAAATGCAGTTTTTGAATTATATCTTTGTAAGTAAGACATCTAGGGCAAATCTTTCAAGATTTAAATGTCCATCAGAATAAGATCTTTCCCCTCACAAATTTTCAGATGAATCCGACAACTCGTTGTTGGGTTGCTGCCCTAAAATTGTTAATTTTAAGGAAATTTTGCAGTTTTTGTTTATTATCTTGAATACTGTTATAGATAGAGATACACTGTAAACAGCATTACTGTTCAGCAAAGTAAGATCTACAAATAAGTCAACATGATCAAAATTATTAGAGGACCCCTTTAGGAGTTATTGCCCTTTATAGTCAATATTGAACAACTTTTCGTCATTTTTGTAACTTGTACAAAAATCTTCTTTTCTGAAACTATGGGCCAAATTTAAACAAACTTGGCCACAATCATTACTACGGTATCTATTTAAAAAAAAGTGTCTAATGACCCCACCTACCAACCAAGATGACCGACATCAGTAAATACAGTAACAGGTGAGCGACACAGGCTCTTGAGAGCCTCTAGTTTAATGCTGAACATGCTTGAATATACATTAGTTTTAACTTATTTTGCAATGTTACTGTATATGTTTCTGTGTTAAATTGGTAATATCTAATGTATTCAAAAAAATAAGAGGGAAGGAGCATGGATATACTGTGGATTCATAATTGTATGTAGAAACCAATTTTTAATGGATTTCATGTTTAAAGGAAAATCATGAACTAGAGTGTTTGTCGAAGTATCATTTTCTAAATAGTTTGGCAAACCCATGTGAAATAAGATATCCATCAACACACAACTTTCCTCAATCTACGCAAATTGGTACCAATGAAATTAAAAGAATCAACAGTAATATTAGTTTGTTTTTGGTCAAATAATTTGGAATAACCCTATGTGAGCTATTTTAAAATTCTATTTATAATGGTGTCAGTTTAAGGTTTCTTTTATAATTCTAATTGGTATGCATAGTTTGTGTCTGCTAACTTAGAAATTGCTAATTTCTGTAGTACATCACAGGATTTGAAGAAGGAAAACCCTGTACCACCTGATTCTTGACGTTAATTAAGAGAGAAGAGTGGTGCACTCTAAGCATGATAAAAAACACCAACTCTTTTGAAAATTCCAGGGTGGCTCTACAAAAAAAAATCTTAGTCTGCACAACTTGCCAATATTTTCTGGTTGTTTTCAAAACTTTCCTATCTTTGAGAACCAACTACTTTTCAAACCAATCAGACTTACTGTATAATTTTACATAGCCCTGAACATGCATGAAATAGTTCCACCTCTGATCACTTATGACCTTTTTCGAATTCATCCCCTTTTAGTGTAGTAATGCATACAGAAATATGTTTATTTAATTATTAAGACTGACGATCCAATCAATAATTAT
Source organism: Mytilus trossulus (assembly GCF_036588685.1). NCBI lineage: Eukaryota > Metazoa > Mollusca > Bivalvia > Mytilida > Mytilidae > Mytilus > Mytilus trossulus. The sequence continues at coordinate 54,457,666 of NC_086382.1, forward strand.
AATAGAAAAAAGATGAAATATTTAAAACATTATGAAAAATTGATTATAAATTCAATCGTAATTTTTTTTATTTTGTACATGACGTACACAATTTTACAGCCTATTCCCAACACTGGTTCTTCAGATTTTAACTGAGCTGTTTATCCTGTACCATGCTAAAACATCACTGTGTTATGATAATAAACTAATTCTTATTTTAGATAAGTTTGACTTTAGATCTGACATCTTTTTCTTGGAATCTGTTGTCTTACTAAACAGCTAATTTGTTTTGCCTTCTGCCTTTGCAATTAATATCTTTTATTGTTGTAATTCATTAAATTGTTTTAACCCTTATTTTCAGGATGCAGATCTTGTATAGCACACACTAACACCTTTTCCCCTAAAGCCCAAACCTTTAGCTCAATGTTTAGTGTTGCCTCAGGTAATCATTGGAACGGAGAAATGTCCTTTCCAAAACAGTTATCTTTCCTTTCATACAAAAATTACAGTTCATTTTGAAATTTGAGGATTTTGTTTGCTATTTTCTTTTTTGTTTCAATTATTTTAAGCATGAGACTCAAGATTGAAATTTTCTTTTGTTTCGTGTCATTTGCACCTCAGTTATTCCAAAGAAATACTGATACTGGTATTTATAAATAAAAGCAGAATAATGTCAAAAATTCTGTTCATATTTAGCCACAGATATGTTCAAACAATGAAGTAAACTATATGTAATGATTTAAGACTTTTGAATTTCATTTTTACCAATTTAATTTGGAACTGCTGAGGTGCAGGGGAGTGTATTTCCATTTGATTGGGAAACACTGAAGAAAATTGAGTTGTAGATTTACACTGAAGTCCTCTTTAATCATTGCTGTAAATTCAGAAATTATTTCAAGGTTTTAAATAATGCTTATAATGGTACTTGATGAGTATCACAATAACAAGAACTTGAACTCTGAAATCAGATACATTACCTGAATGCAGATTTTTCTTAAAATTTAAAGTTAATCTTTCATTTAACTTTTTTGGTTAGAATTGCAATGATAAACACTCAAACATTTCTGAATTTACAGGAATTGACAATTGTTTTTGTAGTTTCAAAACTACACAAAATAGGCTAGATCAATACATACTTGCCACAAAATTCATTTGTAAAAGTTTTTACTACTCCTTTATCATGTTAATATCTGCTTAAGACAAATGTTTTGTGTTTTGTGAAACTTTTTACTTTTCAATTATATTATATATTCAAGTTACACAGAAGAAATATTGTTTAAAGCTACATATGTCCAAGGCATTCTTGATAAATGTTTCTTGTGAAATGGATTTTTGAAAATGTAAAAATGTATAAGCATATTTCATAATAAACCATGTTTGAAATATATGTTATTAACTCCATTTTAGCACTGACCAAGCCTCCTACTTTACCAGTAGCGCCACCTAGGAGGATGAGAGCTGTACATATTAGAAATGGACAGAGTTTGCCTCCTCCTGTACCTGACAGACCAAGGAACATGAAGGAGCCAATATCACAGAGAATTACAGACCTGTCAGAGTTAGATCCCTTAAGAAAGGCGGCCAGTAAACAGTCGTTAGATGAGTTAGATATTGATGAGTATGTTATTCTTAATTGTATGGCCAACTCTTATATTTAGTTTTGAAAGATCATCATCTGGTGGAATCCAAACAAAAATAGTGTTAAGAGGCAAATGTTTCATTGATGCTAGAAGTTTTCAACCAATAAAAAATACTAAACTGAAACTTCAAATACTAATAATAATATCATAAAATATGATTAGTTAATTATTTTCTTTCTAAGATTTAAATTTTTTATTTTAATTGTTTCAATTTTGATCTTCTCATTCTTATTATCACTTTTCGTAATTTGGTAAAGTCATGTAATTTTATAAAAAAAAATCAAAAACATACAGATCAAATATAATAAGGAAATACAGTGATAAGTGATAAAAAATATATAATTAGAGGGGAACAACTTAAATTGCTATGGATTGAAGAAATTTGTTTTTACCTGGTGTATATAAATAAATTAATGAAACAAATGTTTACAAGATTCAAGATTCTTTATTTCTTATAAAACCAAGTTAATGGTACAAAGAAAGATATTTTTTACATATAATAACATATAGATTTTGCGCATGACAAGTTTGCACAAAAACGAGCAACAAGAATAAGAGATTGTTGATCAACCTGGAGAACATACTTCTATATTGATAATTCTAATTAATTTACACAAATTTTTCAATACACGAATATTTTTTGAAATAAATAAACTGCAGAATTTCAAAACATTTACTCGGCTTACATAGTAAGGTTTAAAGAAAGCTCTTCTACTTTCTGTTAGAGCTGAACAGTTTAAAATATAGTGAAATTCATCACCAATCTCATGAGAATTACAAAGTACACAGAAAATAAAATACCTTTCACACTTGTATTAGTAATTGTTGACTTTATTTTGATAGCTTCGGTGAAAGTGGTGAATTTCCAGATGTACAGAAAATGTTGGGACTGGGTTCCTCAGAACCTTCAACTGAAACTGGTGCTAAACCAGTCAGTGCTAGAGAGACAATAGTCAAGTACATGATGAATGAAAGGGAGGTTGAGTTTACAGATATATCAAAATTAAAGTAAGTTTATACAGAATATTATATTTCTGGAGGTATTTTTTATTTCTGATTTTGAATATGACTTTTCCTGTAGCAATGACCTCTTCCATATTCACGAGTCTTTTGTTAAGGTTCTTGTTTATCTACTATGTAGACCAAGAAGGTCAATTTTATAATTTCTTAGATCATCTATCCAAACTGCTTTTTATGAAATTATTATATAAAGTCTTTAAAGTTCTGTTCATTTAATAACTACAACCCTAAGTGGGCTTGCGGGTCTAAATCAAATATTTTTTATGCGCCACCTACGATAGTAGAGGGGAATTATGTTTTCTGGTCTGTGCGTTCGTTCGTCCGTCTGTTCGTCTGTTCGTTCGTCCGTCTATTACACTTCAGGTTAAAGTTTTTGGTCAAGGTAGTTTTTGATGAAGTTGAAGTCCAATCAACTTGAAACTTAGTATACATGTTCCCTTTGATAAGATAATTCTAATTTTAATGCCAAATTAGAGAATTTATTCCAATTTCACAGCCCAGTAAACATAGAAAATGATAGTGCAAATGGGACATCCGTGTACTGTGGACACATTCTTGTTTAGATATAGGATTTTGCTATTTTTTTCTATAAATAAACTTTATCCTAATCTTAATTGAAAATTAAATGAAAGTATGGGGTCAACGTTCATTTAGGTTCACAATCTGCTTTTGAAAGAAGCATGCACTTTTGTTAAGATACTTTTTTTCTGTTGAACTAATAGGAGAAAAAAAGGTGAAGTTGAAATGAAAAAAGAACTTAATTACAGAATTTGCTTAAATTTTTACTAGAGTTTAGTTTAAGTACAGCTCATTTGAAAAAAAATAAAAATATAGTTCACTGATGAGTTAGAAAAGTTATTTCAATTTTTATGCAAAAAAGGCATTTGTTCACCAAAGGGAGATCATTTGGAGCCTTTTCGATGATTTAAACATTTTAAAAGTCATCAGGGGCCAAAACAAATTGATTTTTTTTGGTTGAAAGTAACAACTTAAAGTGTAATTAATAAAATTTGTTATGAAAAAAACTGTTTCAATTTTTGCTGATTTTTTTGTACCCTCATGACCCTTGAGCCTCCTTAACTACTTTAAAATAATATTTACTAATTCAAATATTGTTTATATCATGTAAATGATTTGCTTGTACAGAAATTTGTTATTCTGAAGATTACCTGAATCTGAACTATTTTCTATTTTGCAGAATATTTGTTGGAACATGGAATACAAATGGCCAGTCTCCTCCAATATCGATAGCTCAGTGGTTACAAGTAGACCCAGAACCTCCAGATATTTATGCTATAGGGTAGGAACATTAAAAAGTAGAGCGTTTAATACATATTTTTTGCAATATTCTTAGAAACTTACAAACAGACCTGGCCTTTACGTCATAAAACTTTCAAGTCAGTTTTTTGTACTCATTCTGAAAAATCAACCAAATAATACATATCAATCTGCATATTGGTAAGTTATTCACTATGTGAAACTTTGTTTTAGATCTGTTACTAATATCTACTTCCTGTTTACTAGATAAATGTATGTTCATTACATAAATGCATATATAAAACAATTAATTGCATTTTCCTAATAAGTGATCTATTTGAGTGTGTATTTAGTGCAGTAACTTGAAGTTTGCTTACTGTAAATTCAGAAATTAATGCAATGTATTTATAAATGCAAAAAATGCCAGTAAAATTATTGCTATTTCAGAAATCTCTGCATGCATATATAAATGTATCAGATATCAGAATGGGAGTTCCTATTTTTATAACAACCAACAAGTTGCATTATGCACCTTAATAAAAACCTTGCAGAACTTCCAAATTTACAGTTATTGAAAGGTGACCATGAATTCTTTATCACTTATTCTAAACATTGTTATAAACTGTTATTTTTTTGTTGTTGACAGGTTTCAAGAGCTTGATTTGAGTAATCAAGCATATATATTTAGTGATTCTGCAAAAGAAAATGAATGGCAACATGCTGTAAAGAGTTGTCTACATCCCAAAGGAAGATATAGAAAGGTATATCAGCTATATAACTGTGTCACCAGGGTATAAATTATTTCATGTGTTACCAGAGTAAAGTCTTTCCTGTGTCATTGTAATAAGAATCATAGATTGTTACATACATTGAAATTTGAATCCTGGTTTGTTAAACACATTGTAATTAGAGTCATGGATTGTTTCACATATTACAATTATAATCCAAGATTATTAAACACATTGTAATAAGAATTTAACTTGTTAATCACACTGCAATTAGCATGATTAGAATCCTGGATGGTAACACATTGTAATTAGAATCCTAGTTACACACATTGCAATAAGAATCCTGGTTTGTTACCCACATTGCAATTAGAGTCCTAGTTTGTTATACACATTGCAATAAGAATCCTGGTTTGTTACCCACATTGCAATTAAAATCCTAGTTTGTTACCCACATTGCAATTAGAATCCTAGTTTGTTACACACATTGCAATAAAAATCCTGGTTTGTTACACACATTGCAATTAGAATCCAAGTTTGTTACACATAACATTAATAAGACTGGATTATTAAACACATTGTAATAAGAATCCTAGATTGTTACACACATTGCAATTAGAATTCTGGTTTGTCAAACACATTGTAAGGCCAAATAAAAAAGTATGTGTGGTTCCAGTTACATCTGAAAAAAAGTTAGGGTAGGTAGGTAGGGAATTTGTTTTATTTTACGTTTTCTTTTTACATTGAGTCTATGGGAGCAACATTCTGACTTTAACAGTACTTAATGAAAAATGACAATAAAATCTTTAGGGTAGGCTATTTTTAAGCCCAAAAAGTAGGGACGGTAGGGTTACTGGAACCACACATATATTTTTATTTGGCCTAATAAGACTCCTGGATTTTAACAAACATTGCAATTAGAATACTGGTTTGTGAAACACACATTGTAATTAAAATCCTTGTCTGTTACACACCTTGCAATTAGAATCCTAGTTTTTTGCACAAATTAAAAATAGTATCCTGGATTGTTATACACATTATAATCAGAATTCTGGATTGTTACACACACAACAATTGGAATACTAGATTGTTACACATATTACTATTAGAATCCTGGATTTTCATACACATTGCAATAAGATACCTAGATTGTTACACAACTTGCAATTAGAATCCTAGATTGTTACACACATTGTTATTAGTATTCTGGTTTGTTACACACATAGTAATATGAATCTTAGTTTGTCACACACATTGTAATTAGTAATTTAGTATGCTAGTTTGTTACACACATAGTAATTGATTGTTTTTATTGTAGGTTAAATTAGTGAGATTGATTGGAGTTATGCTGATAGTATATGTTAATGAAAAGCATGCAAATAAAGTACATTTTATAGATTCTGACACTGTAGCTACTGGCATTATGGGAATTATGGTAAGGCAAACATATTTTTTTTATATAGCTACATATACGAAAATAAGGAGATGTGGTATGATTGCCAATGAGACAAATTCTTACCAAATATCATGGGCATTAAAAGGCCAAACATGAAAAATTTGAGACAATTCAGTAGAGAAACTAACAGCCTAATTTATAACAAATTATTTTTTTGCGAAAAACAAATTTGATAGACATGATCCATCAAAAACCAATAAATAACATGTTCCTGACTTGGCCCAATGTAATAGAAAGGGTTTAAGCAAGTGTGAAGGCACCTCTAATTCCCTAACCTACATACATGTAACACAAGAAGAAATCAAACAAAGCAATAAACTTAGAACTAAAAATAAACAGGGAAACAGAAGTAAACAACAACCTGAATTAAATGAATGTATTAATTTTTATGGTTTTTTTCCTAAATTAGGCTCAAGGGTACAAAAAATCAGCAAAAATTGAAACATTTTTTTTCCCATTACAAATTTTATTTATTACACTTTTAGTTTGCATACTTAAATAGTAAATGCTTGTTAAAACAGCTTTATAGAAAATACATGAAATTATTCAGGCAATGTAAGAATTTATATCTGTAATAAGATAATTCTCCATTTTGTAGGGGAATAAAGGTGGTGTTGGAGTACGTTTTACCATAGAAAGTACCTCTATATGTTTTCTATGTTCACATCTAGCAGCTCACCAGGATGAATTAGAACGAAGAAATCAGGTTTGCAATTCTTTACTATCACTATTAATATATTTCACAGAAACTAATAGTTTACATCTTTATATCTGCAATTGATATTTATATTAGAAAGAATTTGAAACACATAAGGAAGTGAGTTTTTCAAACAATTTGCAGATATATTAGAAACAGTGCAGTCTCCCCTCTCTCAAAAAATATGTAAAAAATATAAAGGTCTCCTGCGGTTATAATTTGAAAATTTATTAAATTTTGTGCAACCTCTCTAAAATAAGGAGATGTATGATTGTAAATGAGACAACTTTTAAATAAAGATCAAATAAATGTAGATATTAGTAACTGCAGGTCAATGAGAGTCTTCAACAGTTACAACACCAATACAGAATATACCATGCTATAAAAGGCCCTGACATGACCTAATATCAAACAACTCAAAAGAAAAAACCAACAGATTTATGATTAAAAGAAACAAATAAAAACCACTTATGTGTGAAATTCTATACAACTTCTGACATACTTCATAAATTTAGATCAGGGGATGATCTTGTGTATTTATAATGCCAATTTCTATTAATACTGAAATAAATATAACATGTTTATTTAAAATTATCTATTCTTGTTTGTAGGATTATCGAGACATATCATCTAAAATGCGATTCAAACAGTTTGTCCCTCCATTAACTATAGGTGAACATGAGTAAGTATTGTCATTTCTTAAATGCTCTGAGGAAAGTTAAAGATGTTAGAAGTACCTTTTAAATTCTTGAATTCTAGTTAATTTGTAGCTTCTTAAAAAAGAATTATGTAATTTGCAATTTTCATTTTAAGTGAAGAGGTTTGTAAGAACTGCTTAGTTTGCTGTGGGCCATGAATGCTTTTGATTAATAATAAACTCCACATGTTCTTAAGGAAGTTTGCTAATAATTTTAAAATAATAAGCTTTTCATAACACTAGTATATATCGATAGAATGGCTTATAATTATAAATGTAAAAGATTTATAAAAAAGGGGGTGTAAGTGGGCAAATTTTTTAAGGCACTCAAATGGATATAACTAGAGAATTTCAAAAATCTAACAAAAATAATCCAAATCATCATGCGAAGTTCCTTAAATTGTCATGCAGGCCAGTCTTATTGTTGAAGAGAAGTATGTATAGTGTAAAAACTTGAATAACATTAGAAAATATGACTGAAAATAAGATAAATTTTGTGTAGTTGTTTCTGGTAGTATGTTATATGTTTCCACAAGTTTTCTTTCTTTTTCTACGCGATGTAGCATTTTTGTGCTGATGCCGTGTAAATTTAATCTCTTTATTGGTCAGTGTTGAATCAGTGTGTGTGTGTGCATAAATGACTTATTAATCTGATTATATAATTAGTTAAATGACATTGAATAATAATAAAAATTGCCACAAATTGTCTCTTAAAATGTAGAATTTGATGTCAGTTATTTCCCTTTATTTGGTAAAGGTAGTTTATGATAGTGACAACAAAGCGAAATTTTATACACTATACAGAATTGATAACACCCACAACAAACTATTTTATTTAATATATAAAAGAGGACAAACAAGGTGTTAATGGTTGCCACATGGGGAATGAATTTTTTATCTCTGAAAACAAAAGACTAGTGTTTACTAGTAGACATCTACATAGTTTTCTTATTTGGGTTTAACCCAAAAACTGCAATGTTTTGGAATTAACATAATTGAGGGTTATGAGACATCTGCAAACAGTCATTGTTTAATGTTTATTTACTGGCAACAGTAATGGTAGCATTCTTGTCAAGTAGTTCTCATTAAAACTCAATTAAAACTTTCATTTAACTTTTTTTCTAAAACAAGGCAAATGGGATGAAAAATATGGCAGAAAAATTGATGCTTGTTGACCATACATTCTTGTTCATTCTGTTTTTATTTTTCAGGTTAGTTTTCTGGCTTGGTGATTTAAACTATAGACTAAATGATTTAGACATAGATACAGTAAAAGCAATGATCAAGAATTCCAAGTTAAAAGATCTGATGTCTTATGACCAGGTACAAGATATATATAGATAAATACCTTTTTTTTATGCCCCACGATAGTAGAGGGGCATTATGTTTTCTGGTCTGTGTGTCCGTTCGTCCGTCTGTCCCGCCTCAGGTTAAAGTTTTTGGTCAAGGTAGTTTTTGATGAAGTTGAAGTCCAATTGAATTCAAACTCAGTACAGATGTTGCTTATGATATGATCTTTCTAATTTTAATGCCAAATTAGAGATTTTACCCCAATTTCACGGCCCACTGAACATAGAAAATGATAATGCGAGTGGGGCATTCGTGTACTGAGGACACATTCTTGTTTATTGTGTTACAAAGTTCAGTTACCTGAAAACAATCAAGCAATTAAGTTTCGTATTGGTAAAAGAGAGATATAAGAAATAACTGGTATTCAAAAAGTTGGAGAAATGATTTGACATTTTTTTTATGAATGCAAATGATTTCATATTACCAGTAGTAAGTGTTATACCTTTATTGTAAAGATTACCTCTTTAAGTTATGCTATCTCGCTACCAGCTACTAAGTTTATAAGGATACATAATTTGAATATGAAAACCTTATAAGATTGACCAGCATCAATGACCTCTTTATAAAGAAATGTCTATACTGTGAAGAGATTTACTTTCACAGAGTTTACATTTCAGGATTTCAAAGTAAAAAAAAAAATATGAGGTTTTATTTTTAGATATATCTTATCCTTGATGAATTTTCATAACATGAATAGATTCTACATTTCTCCAAAATGGTCAACATTTAGGTTTAGACTGTGGTTTTAGTTTTTGTATACATAAATAACTTGGTCAAAGTATAACTGAATTTGGTGAAAATTGAAAAGAAGTGTTTTCATGATCAAACAAAGGTATTTTGTGCCAAATTTTGAAAACTTTTTTTTCTATATTTTACCATTAAATGGTATCTTTTAACATTTTAAATCATTTAGGTACAATCTAAGGTTTCAGATTTTCAGACATCAATAACTTTGCCAAACCTTTATGGATTTTACTAATTAATGTTTATTTTCGTAAAGAAAACCTTTAGATACAGCTTAGGATAAAGTTTATTAGACATCAATAACAATGTTCAACTTTCATAAACTTACATGAAGCTTTGACACCAGCCTTTTAAGGAAAATCATCACAAAACAGGTAGAAATCAACAAAGAAATGTAATCATATATATATTGTTTTCCAGCTTCATAGGCAGTTGGGAAGAACAGAAGTATTTAAAGGTTACTCTGAAGCTGAAGTAACATTTCAACCCACATATAAATATGACATAAACAGTGACGACTGGGATTCCAGGTAGGTACATAGAATCACTAAGCTATCATTTAATCTAATTATACCAAATATAGTTTTCTCATATTTTGATAAAGAGGAGGAGTTTCTAGTTTTATACATACATGACATACTTTAAGTCAATTTTTAAGACAATATTTATCTCTATGCAATGAATTACTAATGAAGAGGCAGAGGATGATATAGTAGCAGTGGTCAATTATATGTATAAAAGCCTCATTGGATTTCCACTACTTTGTATATATTATAAAAACTTAATATATCAGTCACTTGTGAAGGATCTTACTGTGCATAAGTTGTCTGCAATGAGAAAAAGATTTCTTTAAGAATAAATTTACTTATAACATAAAATGTTTGCAATAAATAAGGCATATCTAGCACAAGTATTTGAAAATTCATGCAGAGTGATTGGTTTATAATACGGCTATTTATCAGTTGCATGTATTTGTAAAGCTCAACGCGTTATAATAATGTATTATGTTTGTTGTTTGGTAGCTGTGGATTAAAATTTACCCCACTGTATTTTTACACGACTGTATAAAGGTATCATAGTTGTTGTCGTCGTCTGCGTCGTTCGAAGTCATATTTAGTTTCCCAACAATAACTTAAGTTTTAGTGAATGGATCTTTATAAATTTGTACCAGAAGATTCAGTACCACTAAAAGAAGACTGGTATTGACTTTGGAGATTATGGTCCCCAACAGTTTTTGGAAAGTTTGCTATAGCTTGCTATTGCTACTTTCCATAGCCGTCGGCCTCAAACTTATGGTGACAGATTATCGCCATTTATTCTGATCCAAGATAATTTAGTACTAGTACTAGTGTTTGAATTCTGATTCTTGGAAGGTTCTTTTAAAATTTTGAGTAACTTCTCATTTGACTGAAAAGATAACAGCTTTAATAAAAAAAAGAATTGAATGTTCAACAACGATTCAGATGAATTTAACTTCATTTTGAAAATGAGTATCTCAAACACTACTTCGCGGATCCGCCATACGTTGAAGAGAAAATCACAAGAAATCTACGCCAGATTGTGTCAGTTTCATTCATGAAAATTTAATGAATGAACATTTTCCTCTCTACTTTTACCTGTTTACTATGAACGTACGTAAACGTGGTAAAAGCCCGAGAGAATCGAAAAAAATCGGGAATGAGGTGACGAAGCCGTCGGATAATTGACAAGTGATAATGGTTTGTTATAACAAAACACAGGTGATAGAATATAAAATACTCGATTATTATATGTCTAATGTCTCAGTAATGGACGAGTACAGGTAAATACGGTACCGGCTTTCATAAAAAAAAATCTATTTAAACATCGATCGATAGGTTTTTGATGCAAAAAATCATTTGAAAACTTTTAATTCCGTTATTTAAATACATTCCAATGTGGATATAACAAGAGCCTTCACTCGTTCAGCATGCTCAAGTGGATCAAACTGACAACAGAAAAACATTGACCCAACGTCAATTCTTCTTCGGTCTTCTTCCAATAATTTACATCATACCACCTCTGGTGTATTATCGCAAATTCTTATCATATAGCATCCATATTAAAAGCAACCGAGTCAGCATCTTCTTCTTAGAATAACATAGGTCAGGGTATGAGCATTTTCACCTCAAAATTTATATAGATTACAGACAAACACGTGCATAGCATGCCCTATTTAAATAGACTTGCTTTGTCATCCAAACACAGAGGCAATGATTACCATAATCAGAGACATATAATAATGTATTATATGTCTCTGCCATAATATATCAAACGAATGGCTTACAACAAAAATTTTATGAATCTAGCGTATATAAACTTTTATTCCTGTGGTCATACTGCTGTTGTTATGCTCCCACCATATTGAGTTTTATCCTTGTTCTGTAAGTATGTACTACATTCTTCCCTTACTTATAAGTACCTCCGTATATATCCCAAAATTCGTTTCTGTTCTCTTACTTAGTTTGCCTGAACCAAATTGTATGAAACTGATACGCAATGCTTATAACCACAATTCACAAGTCAAGTTTGAATTTTAGTTGCGTAACTTTTACCATTCTAGTGTTTAATGCTACTTTACAAAAAGAAAAGTTGCTGTAAATTTAAGCTTCTGTTCTCTAAGTATAGTTTGTCTTAACCAAATGTTATGAAACTTATACACAATTCTCATTACCACAAACACTGATCAAGTTTGCATTTTGGTGGATTTAATTTTACTGCTCTAGGGTTGTGCCTTGTTACAAATGAAACCAGATGCTCTGCAGGGCACAGCTTTATACGACTGCAGAAGTCGAACCCTAAACAGTTGGGACAAGTATGGACACAACATTCAAGCTTGATACAGCTCTGAAATTGGATTGCGATCAAATTGTTGACATAACATATTGTTTTCTGACACAAAACAAATGTCAAGATCTTACAATTCTATTGCGCAATACTGTATAATTAGAATGAATACACAATGTTTATTAACCCATTAATCAGATCAAGTAAAAAATGTGGTAGTGTCACATTTACAGTTCTTGAGTTTATAACGTTAATTCTAGCGAGGGCATCATTTGAGTCCCATGGACATGTTCCCTATTTTTGATGAAAGCCTTTAATATAAATTCACTTTCTTTACAGTTGTAATGATTTAAATTACTGTAATTGTCTTTTTTATAAGTAAGCATGCAGTATTTTTTTGCAAAGAACCAATGCTATCCAAAAGAGTTCAAAGAATGAAAATGTATTGGCCACAATAAAGGTCGTCAATTATGAGAGATGTTTGTACCATATACATGTATAAAGCTTAAAAAGACCCCAATATGAAACATGTGGAACAATTTAATAAAAACTTACGTGTTAATTTAGTAAAAACAAATATGAAGGCCCTAAACCAATAGAAAAATACTAATTCACAGGCCCTTGAAGTTGACATGGCATGGGTAATTTTAAAAAGAAATTAACAGAGCTTTCTGCATGTATATTTCATTAGTTTAGATCTACAGTTTAAGGTTTTAATCATGAGAAAATATCAAAACTTTTGATAAACATAAAAAAAGTGATTTTTGATAATTACTGACGAGACAATGGTTTAGTTTAAAACATCAAAGCTGTGATGAAATACATATTTTAAAATAATACATGTCTATAACCCTTTTGGAATAAAAAGTAAAAACACAAAAATACCGAACTCCGAGGAAAATTCAAAAGGAAAATCCAAAATCAAAAGGAATAATACACAGCTACAGTTGCAAACTTTCCAGAGGTGCTATCCAGCACTTTGATTGAATTAAGGGCCAAAAAGGGGCCCTGAAATAAACATATTTGAAGTTTTCAAACAATAACTTGTGTTTAAGTGTATGAATCTCTCTGAAATTATACCACAAGTTTCCATACCATAAAGGGATAGTTAGTATTGACTTTGGGGGGTTATGGCTCAAAATGTTTTGGAATTGGGGGCAAAAAAAGGAGAAAAACTAGGTTTTTCTGGTCAATGGATATTGAATTAAGACAATTTGAAAGCAGTGTAAAGTAGGTTATTCAAAAACATTTAACATACAATGTTGGGTATGAACGGATTAACCTCCCTTACACTACTTGAAAATTATGTATAAAGAAATGTCAGGTTTTGGACCAATTGCAATTGGGGGGTGGTAGTATTTTTCAAATTTCAAGTTTTTGAAAAATTTGAAGAAGAAATCTTTAATTGCACAATATTGTGCAATAGATTTGTAAGATCTTGACATTTGTTTTGTGTAAGAAACCCATATTATGTCAAAAATTTGATTACAATCCAAATTCAGAGCAGTATCATGCTTGAATATTGTGTCCGTACTTGCCCCAACTGTTCAGGGTTATGCTTTTGCGGTTGTATAAAGCTGCACCCTGTGGAGCACCTGGTTAATTAATGAATAGTGAATTAAATAAATAGTATTTGCTAACCATCATAAATGTTTTCATCCTGTTGATTTTTTGTTAATTCATTTAATGAAATATATATGTACACTCTTCCATCAGCATATGTTGTGGCTGCGATATTTGTTATTTTAAGTTCATGAATGTTTTCATGGCCTCTTCTAAAAGAATACAACACCAGGTTAAAATGAGAACTTTTCCCTGAAGTTTAACATTGTTATTTACATCAAACTATTCATACAATTTCTTCAATTGTGACAATCCAATTGGTGGTGGGGGTGGGAGAGGATTTAATGGTTAATTACTCGTTGTTGCTAATAGATAAGTGTTTGCTGATACCATGTTTGAATATAAATATTTCACTGTTTTTTGTTTAAGCCTCTGCAAAAATCTATACAAAATACGGTCCAATTCCTTGTTATGCAAATTCTTGAATCTTCAGATAGATTTTCCTCTTGTAAATATGATTGAAAAACCTTGCACTAAAATCTTGTTTGTCAAGTATTATAAGAGACCTTTTGTATAAATATAAAAATCTTCTTAATTTCCTAAATTTTTAACAAATAACAGTGTTTTTGAGGAGCTACTTCTGCTTATCCTGCCATACTTTGTTGCAGGAAAATAAATTGTTGTCTACTAGAGTGTAGTAAAATAATGAGAAGAGCACTGACTTGTTCATATTCATTCGGTCTTCCATTAAAAACCGAGTTTTAAACAACCCTTAAATAGTTCATAAGAGTTCTGTTTTTATATTAAGGTACATGAATACTATTCCAACTTAAAAGTAAAAAAGTTTAAATGTTTCAGCAGCCTAGTTTACAGACTAGTTTATACAATCATTTTTAAATATTTGTAGATATACAAATCATACAAACATTATAATGATGTAAACTTTTTAACTCTTCTGGTCTAAAGGCCAATGTGAGCTTCTACCAAAGTATGTTGTCCTCATACGTTCATTAACTAGTATAAAGATCATCACCTCTAACAAACCTAGCCACAATTATTATGAGGGTATCTAACAGGTCAGGTGACATTTTTAATTTTGTCAGTTGTCTTGATAGAGGAGTTACTGCCCTTAAAAAATGAAAAAGCAATACTGCATACATGTGAACCTCCCGACGGGAGTACAAAACTCCCGTTTTCAGGGGTCTCCTCCCGTCCTCCCGTTTAGGAGAAAAAACTCCCGTGTATGAAATATTTCATGAATGAAAATTTTCAGACGCCATATTTGACCATTTCTTACTACTGTCCGGGTGTAATTGACACCTGTGTTAAATTTTACCTGAACATCAAAGAAGATGTATAATTAATTGGCTTCACTTGAAAGCTGGGGTGTCAAACATACTGGTAATCAACGATGTTTACCTCTGGCTAACTACCGTTGTGTTATAAAAACCGATGTGTATTGGGAATATTGAAATACATTTTTGTTACTTCCCTTTGTTTTATCCTGTTTTCAGTTATTTTGCTTTTAAAAATGTAAATTGTAAAAAGACTATAAATGATTAATATTTTAATCAAATAATCATAAAAGGATGTTGATTAAATGAATTTAAATGTTTTGGAACAAATAAAAAAATATAAATTTATAAATTATTTTAGCAATCTAGACCTCCTTTCAAGGATTAAATTAAAGTTTATATTATAAATCTGTTTATCAATTATGTGACTGAAATATACAATATGTAAATTTAGACTAATAAAAGTTCTAGTTAGTTTAATTGGGATTATAAAACCTTGGGTTTGAGAATTGAAGATGTTAGAATATATAAGATTTTATTGTGTAAGCTTGAAATAGCCAAACATTTTACAATCTTTAAAAGTCTTTTTAAGTTTTCTACAAATATGACTTTCATAATGCTTAAAAGCCATGCAGTACTACTGTTAGTGTTGTTTTTTTTTTAATTAATTTATGATGTTGCAAACAAACATGTAGAGCTTATTTCTTTCTTATTTGTCTATACATTTACCAGGAGATGGAGACATGAATAAAAATCTATACAGATAAGATAGATAAATATAATGATTTATTTGCAAGCAGTGAACAATCATTTATCAAAAACAAAGCAAAACTAAACAGGAAACAGATTCTTCTTAATATTTTATTTTATTCAAATAGAAAGGCAATAAGGGTACTTTAAACATATTACAATTTGTAGAAAAAACACAATTTCTACTTCATACGGTTACATTTACGACAAAATTTATGTCGATAAAAAACCTCCTGATCTGAGTTCTAATCTCCTGACCAAAATTTCCAAATCTCCTGATCTGAGTTTCACAGTCCATCACATGTATGATACTGGTTCAACAAAATTTTATTGATTTTGTTAACGAATAATGTTATAGTCTATAATGTTATAGACTGTCCATTGATGATGATGTTTATGGATGATATGGACTCTTTAGAGGCTGTAGTTGAAATATAAGGGTTTGTCAGGTTTACTGAACATTGAAATGTGATAGTTCTAGTTGGGATTGATGCCAGGTCACATATTCTTATTAAATAACGAATTTGCTAAAATAATAAATATTAAACTTTGAGCATTTAAGCAATAGATTTTAATGTTGCAATGTAAAGATTACATATAAGTATGCCTAGAGGAGCGAATTATATTTAGGCAATTGGAGGAAACACGAATATTTGTTGATATACTGTGAATTCTTTACTATTCGTGGGATACCAATTTTCATTGATTTCGTTGTTACAGATGAAATGAATAATCAACGAAGTACAAATTTTCTAAAGGCTTGTTATGTAGACCTTGATAAAACCACGAAATCAGCTATTCACAAAAATACAAGGTTTCGTCATTCCACAAAAAATATGTTCCCAGAAAATATTAATGAATCCATAGTAAATTGTCTCAAGTATTATTGATCGAATAATTAAAAACACTCAAAAAATGTATAACCTTGTAAATGGTACAGGTGGCTGTGCTCATTTGATATTTTCCTGTGTTAAAGGGAAAACTGATTGTTTAATGAAATGATTATTTCCTTTATCATTGACTTTTAATAAGTTACGTCCCTCTCAATCATTCCATTGGTTGATAGCATTTGATTTTGTCAGTTTATATGGATGTTGCCTTTTTGTATTCATGGAATTTAGAATTTTTTTTGCAGACATTATTTTCGCTGTAAATTCTTTTCTGGTTCTGCTAGTTTTATCGTTTGAATTGTTTTACTATGCGGTATGGGCTGTGCTCATTGTTGAAGGCTGTACGGTGACCTATAGTTGTTAATTTCTGTGTCATTTTGGTCTCTTGCGAAGAGTTGTCTCATTGGCAATCATACCACATCTTCTTTTTTTATATTGTCCAATTCTTTTAGTCTCTATAACTTTGGAAGGAGACTCCTGATATATTATGTTAAGGTGTTCAACTATAGGACAGGATGGTTTATCATCATGATGTTCATGTCACTTTGGCACTTTTGTCTTCAAGGTCAAATTTTTGTTTTTTTTTGTTTGTAACATTTTCTTATTCAGGTTATATATATTTTTTTTTTATCCTTTTGATGTTTGGCATTACCTGAAGACCTTAACCTTTGATGTCAAGATCAAATATTATTAGTACAACAAGACCATATTTTTCTTTTTGCCTTACAAAACCTTTCTATTTCCTTAGCCTTTGTTGCTTAGACCCACACCCAGTTTTTAGATATCAAAGAAACTGTTTAGATTTTCCCCCACAAGACCATATATATTCTTAATTTCATATTGATAAACTTTGTTCACCATACTAAAGTGTTATTCTTGGGTCATGCAATAAAACTTCAATATTATGAAAGCAGTTCAGATTCTAATCCCTAAACTACGTATGTTTAATACTTTCATTTGTTCTGACATGAAATACTAATACATCAATGTATTCTTTCGTAGGGTCATATTAAAACACCCTAATATCAGTAGTCAAAGATATCTTGTTCCCCTCCCTTAGAATTTTTATGCCCCACCTACGATAGTAGAGGGGCATTATGTTTTCTGGTCTGTGCCTCCGTTTGTCCGTCCGTGCGTCCGTTCGTCCTGCTCAGGTTAAAGTTTTTAGTCAAGGTAGTTTTTGATGAAGTTGAAGTTCAATCAACTTGAAACTTACTACACATGTTCCCCCAATATGCCATGATATGATCTTTCTAATTTTAATGCCAAATTATAGTTTTGACCCCAATTTCATGGTCCACTGAACATAGAAAATGATAGTGCGAAGCTCAGGTTAAAGTTTTTTGGTCAAGGTCGTTTTTGATGAAGTTAAAGTCCAATCAACTTGAAACTTAGTATACATGTTCCCTATGACATGATCTTTCTAAATTTAATTCCAAATTTAAGTATTGACCCCAATTTTACGGTCCATTGAACATGGAAAGTTATAGTGTGAGTGGAGCATCCGTGTACTATGGACACATTCTTGTTATATTTTAAATGCCACGACTATCATAGGTGAAGGAGATTTCAAGTTTAAGCCCAGGTTCACACTAGTTATAATTGTTTGATATTGTTTCCAAAAGATATTTTGTACAGTTTTGATGAATTGTAAAAAAGTCCAGTTTTATAATCTTTCCCTGAGTTTATCATGCCAGTGCAAAAGTTATTTCCCTGTTAACATTAAAATTCTATGATTCATGAATTAACTGATGATTCTAATGCATTTTTAAAAATGTCAACCAAAAAGATAAAAGTGTTTGTGTTTTGTAGAAAAAAATAAGAACTGTCTTAGTACTTGCTAATTTTAAAACATCTGATATGAACAAGCAAACTATCCAAGAAGAAGCCCTCCTAATTCCTGAATGTGTATTATGATATTTTATTAAAAGTACAGGGATTACCTACCATCATGGGAACCCCCATACCCCATAACCCCCCTCCTCCCAAACCCACCCACTGCCTCACTACCTATTAGTAGTGCAAGGGTTTGGGGAAACTCTAATGGGTACCCTAGCTAATTTAGCACATTGTTTGTAGTAGTTTATATATCTACATACAGAGTTTCAAAATGCAGCCAAAGTACCAGATGAGTATACTGTCTCTAGACATGAGAAGTTTTTATTACCCCAGTTTTAGTTAATATTGCCTGTCTTAGTTTTTGAAATTCTAAATTTTATGTACTAAATGTATATATCCCTCATGTTTTACCTCAAATATTTGTAAGTGATTTATAAAAATGGAAAGTTTTGATTATTTCCTGTGATTTACATTTATTTTAAGTAGACTAGGAAGTATTGTTTATAAATATATATTTTTTCATGATAAAATCTAATGAAACAATAAATCTATAACACAGCCATACTTTATACCAGTACTTAAGGTCAGTTCATGCTTACAGCTTATATGTAACATTATACATATTTTTGTAATGATATTCTCTGAGCTCTGTAGATAGCTGTTTAATAAAAAAAAAAAACAGGACAAAAAGAATAATTAAGATATTCATTCTGTAATCGGATGTATTTATTTCTGTATTTAGTAAATAATTATGTAATACCATAGGAATATATAATTATGTAATACCACAGGAATATATAATTATGTAATACCACAGGAATATATATCTATGGTGTCAAGTTCTGATATTGAAAGTTCTCATAGAGAAATTGTAGTTCATCAGAAACCTTGATAATATTTACTTTAACTGTGGACAAATAAAATAGTAAATAGATAATTTCATGCATAAATAATAATTGTTCAAGGTCACTTTCAAAACTTATCATTTGACATGTTTCAAGTAGCTAAAAATGGAAACAATATCCTCCTGATATACATTTTATACATTATTGATCTTAGACTAGTTCAGATACAAACAGCTAGAATTTGGTGCCAACTCTGCGTATGAGTAAAGTGGGGATGAATTGTTTGTAAAGGTGAAAACAGTGCCAAGCTTAACAAGGTCAAATTTTTTTGACGATTTCATGCCAAAAAAATATTAGTTTTTTTCATAAAAGAGGGGAAAAATTGTCACCCTCTATGCCCAACCCACACCTGTATCGGCTACTTAGAGTCGGAGTCTTTGCTAATTTGTCAAAAGATAGAACTTGCCTTAGAAGACAGTCCTTTACTTGTTTATATGAAAAAAGTGAGAAGGAAGTATTTATAACTATTAAATTACAGTAATTCAACTTTTGATACTGTAACTTCATAGCTTTTTGGATAGGTTTCATAAAATTTCTCATTTTCTATTTTGTAAGTATTATTTGTTATGCAGCATCTCCTTAAACCCTAATAACTGTAAAATGAAATTATAAATATATTATTTTTGTCAACTTTTCAATAGTCTCTATCAGTCCACTAAGATATTACTAAATTTACTTGATTTGGAGTTATAGATTATTTTCTACATTTTTTTCAGTGAAAAAAGTCGTCCTCCTGCCTGGTGTGATAGGATTCTGTATAAAGGTGGTGGTATAACCAGTCTGAAGTATCGTTACCATCCTGAACTAAAGATCAGTGACCACAAACCGGTCTCAGATCTATTTGATGTTGAGGTGGGTTTAAATTATTGTTATTTAGCCTAAACAATAAAGTAGAAGCTTCCATGTACCAGAACAGCTGGATTAATCTCTAGCATGACAATACATCAAAATCTTTTTGGAGATGTATTTATATAAATCTTTGGGCATAGTTCTTTTTACACCGTACATTAAACATTTTTTTACTGAAATTATTTTAAAATTATAGATGTTAGGTGAGAAAGATAAACTGCCTTGGGAGCCTCTAGTTTAAATAAACATTATCAAATGAAGATAATGCATAAAATAATATAGATAACATATTGTTTATCATTATTGCACTGTAATGCCGGTCATTTGTTGTATTATTTGTACTTACTGTTTGTTTACTTTCATTCATAAATAATTCATGGGAACTATTTCTATTATGGGGTAGAAATCAGTTAAATTGTAAGTTGAATTTTGCATTATTTTCTAAGTAAGCAATTTTCTGAATGAAATTTAAATTACCAATAGTATTTGTATCATCTCCCTAAAAAAAGTCAACTTTTAAAGTTTGTAATGAGGTATAGAATCAGTGCTATAAATAGATATTTACCGTAGTTGGTTTAGAAAATTCAAAACTAATTTTCATGGGGATTATTATGAGCCCACCTTCTTGTCCATTGACTTTAAACTTTTGCAAAGTTTACATGTGTAAGTGTAGATATGATGAAGAATACAGTTATGGCTTTATACAGTGTTGCCATTTTATTTTCAACATTTGCACTTTTGAAAAAAAGGTACATCTTTATTCCAATGATATCTTTTTAAAAAACAGTTTGATTAAAAGCCTGCCGTCAAAGCCTGTTGGTGTCTGTCAGCAGTTGTTATCATTTGCAGAAAGAAAAACTGTTCTAGATTTCTAAAAGATGTAAAATTTCTTTCTTGAATGATGTTTTACTTTGCTTTTGTATTAATGCAAAACTTAATACTTAGATTTCTGTCAATGACATTTTTAATACATAGATATTTTGAACTTTTCTTCTTTGGACAATTTTCCATATTGTATTTATTGCAAACAAGAAGCTTTAAGGTGTGCAGACACTAATGAAAAATTCTATGCTGATAAAACAAATCTATGAGTTTCAAATGCTAATCCTTATGTCCCACCAACAATAGTGATATTAGTAGGGGCATTATGTTTTCTGGTCTGGGTGTCTGTTTGTTTGTTCGTTCTTTTGTCAGGCCATCCCTCTGTCTGTCCCGCTTCAGGTTACAGATTTGGGTCAAGGTAGTTTTTGATGAAGTTGAAGTCCAATCAACTTAAACTTAGTACGCATGTTCCCTATGATATGAGCTTTTTAATAGTAATGCCAAATTAGAGTTTCACAGTCCACTGAACATAGAAAACGATAGTGCAAGTGGGGAATCCATGTACTATGGACACATTCTTGGTTTTTTTATTTATCTAAATGAGATAACAAAGATAAAGTATTTTAATAGAGTTTGAGATTTTAAATTCCCAGAATTTTATCTAAATGAGTTTAAAATAGATTTGACTCAATATTTGGTTGATTACAAAATATAGTCTTTCAGGATAGTTACTGTAAAAAAGTTGCAAGATTTACCTAGTATTTTATTATTTGAAAACTTTGAACTATCTATAGTGGATGTATATTGTAAACAAGTTTAAGTGGTAGAACCTGTTATATCTGTGTTGTATCTTTTATAGGTGAGAGTGGTAGATGAAGAGAAATCTAGGAAAGTTTATGAAGATATAATGAAACAGTTAGACAGACTGGAGAATGATTATCTGCCTCAAGTTAAACTTGATAAAACAGAGGTAATATATCATATTTTTGAATATTTGTGGCAAAAATGTTGAACTGATCAGCTGGAAAAGTTTTATAAATAAGACAGCATGTCGAAAATTGTCAGACAACTGCTTTCAATGAAGTCTAAACATATTTTATTGCTTTTTGCTGAAAATGCTACATATTTCATTAGTTCTGAAATCCAAAATGATTTGATATCTGGTCTGAAACTTTGTAATGCTCAATTGTATTTGGTACAATATTTTCAGATTTGCCGGCCTGTCACAACAACTATTTGTATTTTATGTGCCTTAATACTGTTATTTTTCATTTCAGATTATATTAAATGATGTCAAATTTATAGACACCAAAGAAGACATATTAACAATAACAAATTCTGGTCAGGTGAGTTATAATTTTGTTTACCTTTTCTTTCAAAACAGATACTATGAGTTCATTATTTTTTGTTGGGTACCAATTATGTTGATTTTGTGGGTACAGCAGAACCACAAATGAAAATGTTCCATGAATTACAAATTTTCTTTAGGCTTGTATGCATGCCTCAGGAAAACCACAAATTTTTTATAAATATCCATGAAATTCAAAGTTTTCCTCAATCTGTGAAAAATGATATCCACTAAAATAAATGACTCCACAGTACCCAAACCAGAAATTTATATTGAATATGAATTTTTATATAGAAAACTGAAAGATGGAAACAATTAACTTTTAAACAATGTTTGTTTTCCTGTTGAACAACAATAATTTGTGTTGAGTATGGAAATGTTTAAATAAGGATTTTTATTCAGTTTGTTAGATAAACATATATATAATTGTTTTATTATTCTGTAGAACCTTTACCAACAGTTTATACAGCAGTACCATACTATGTTTATTTTGCAGGTTCCTGTGAATTTTGAATTTATACAGAAGCTTGATGAACCTAGTTATTGTAAACCATGGATGATGGCGTCTCCATCTAAGGCTGTGATAACGCCAGGTGAGATTTTAAACAAACAAAGCTATCTGTAACAGTTATATAAGACAGATGCAACACTTTAGATTTAGGCACCAATTTACTCTTTAAAATATCTTTCAATTTTTATATTTCGTTGCACCACTTAGAGTGAGTTCCAGTACTGTTACTATTCAAATATCTCTCTTGAAATGTTGAAATAATTGCATTTATTTTGCAGGAAAAAGTTGTGAAATAAACATATCTGTGTATGTGGACAAGAAAAGTGCCGCTGTACTGAACAGTGGGGAAGATAAATTAGAGGATATACTTGTTCTACATCTGAATGGTGGAAAAGATTTCTTCATATCCTTTTAAGTCTACCTTTAAAATATACATTTAAAATAAGAATTTGTGGTATTATTTCCAATGAGACAACTTTCCAGCAGAGACTGAATGACATAGAAGTTGACAACTGTAGGTCACTGCATGGCCTTCATCAATGAGCAAAGCCCTTACTGCCTAGTCAGCTTTAAAAGGCCCTGAAATGACAAATATAGGACAATTCAATAAAAAAAACCAGCAGCCAGATTATATACAAAACATTTTTGGTTGCTGTTTTATTGTTAATGAAGAAGATGAATTTAGAATATTCAACATTTGAATTGTAATCATTTGCTTGAAAAAAAAACTTGAAATGAATTACATAATATAATTCTTAAAGACAAGTTTCTCCTTCACCTACATTACATATCAGTGAGTGGTAATTATATTGCTAGTAGTTTTGGAAGTTCTCTGGAGGCTTTGATACAGATGCATGGTCCAGTCAGAGAAATACCTACCGCTCAGCTTGTAGAAATTGTAAGTTTTATTGGAATTTGAAAGATGGGTAACTTGTTCATAATGGCAAATCCCTTCTGTTTGTACTTTATATAACCACAGTCTGTAGAGTGAAAGATCTGTTTTGCATTTGCACCGATCTGCATTTCATTTGCGCCGATTTTTTTTTCCATTTGCTCTGATTTTTTTACAGGTAAATTACAGGTGAAATGATATAAGAAGATGTGGTATGAGTGCCAATGAGACAACTCTCCATCCCAGTAATTTTATTTTTATTTATCATTGAAGACCACTTCCATTGTACATATGTTATGAATTGTCAATCATAACATGTATATAACTGTTGTCTCCTGCTTAAAATCAAGAAGTAAAAACCTAAGATAAAGGCACTTTGTTTAAACTAAAATGACGAATTAAAAATATATGTACAGCATTCAAATTCATAAATTTGTTCCTGCCGAGTATGTATAGGCAACACATCTAATATATTCCTTTCTTATGATTTCGTCTCTTCTATATTTGGTCTAATTGTCGATAACGTGAATCAGTCATAGATTTCATTTAGGGAAAGGAATGCATGGTAACCTGAAACATTGGGATAGCCATTTACCAACTGCAATGTCACTTGATTTGTCTTTATACTCAGTGATAAGCCAATGTAAAAGTATGAACTTAACGGTAACTTACCTGTAAATCCAATTAGGAGAAAATATAAAATCGGCGCAAAGGAAAAAAATGAAAATTTTCAA
Source organism: Mytilus trossulus (assembly GCF_036588685.1). NCBI lineage: Eukaryota > Metazoa > Mollusca > Bivalvia > Mytilida > Mytilidae > Mytilus > Mytilus trossulus. Next base: position 54,482,434 of record NC_086382.1, read on the forward strand.
ATTCGGCGCAAATGTCATACGCCCAAATAATAGCTTATTTGATTGTTTGTTTTAAATGAAAGAAAACCTCTTGATTAAGGAGATATTGAAAGTTGAATCACACTAATTGACTGAATGCATGTTAATTAATATTTTTTAAGAAACTTTTAAAGGCTAGTGCTTAGTTAACAAATATAGATATTATGCACCCAGATAATTCTTTATGTGATAGACTAACTTACATGTACAGTATGGTTGGAAAAAAATAGGACACACTTATTTCTCATTGTTTTAAAATTACTTTTATTTTGTAACAGGAACAACCAGGTAGTTTGGTGAAGAGAGATGTACTAAACCAAGGAGGCAGATTGTATGCCATTCCTAAGGAGATATGGAGACTGGTAGATCATTTGTGGCAGTATGGCTGTGATCAGGTTTGTCAAAAGAACAATTTGTATCTTATTTTCCATGTACAACCCTTGCAATATTAAACCAATAACTAGTTAGATACTTCCATCTTTATTTTCTCATTTAATGTTAAACACTGATATATCCAAACTATCTAATAAGGATTAATATGATTTTGAAATTTATTCATATAATATTTTGTACTCAAATGACAGTGCATCATAAGCCTCTAAAGGCTGGTTGGTTTAAATATATACATGTTTATTGACTGCATATGTTTTCAATTGTAATATATTGTATTTCATGTATAGGTACCAAGTTGTATATGTTTCTATATATACAAATATATTTTGTTTTTAGACCCTTCTACAACGAAATTTGTTTGACATGCACACGTATGAAAATTGCGGTTTTTATCCAACGCAGTCATAGGTTTGAACGTAGTTTTCAATTTAGACTCGTTTATATTTTTTGTTTGGGCATGTATCATATTTTCCCTCTGGTTTATATGATCCGTTCATCCTATATATTGACTCTTAAAATTCAAGAGTTAATCTAAAAATGAGGGTACTTTCTCTAAAAATGAGGGTGCTTTTTATATGGCCTTCCAAATACCGTTTCGATCCCTAACATCACTGAAGAGACATTTATTGTCGAAATCCGGATATGGTGTAATAAAGAAATATTGACACCGAATGTTTGTGGCACAACATCCTGTCCACAAGTTAACAATTTTTTTTTTTCTGTGACGTATTAAATTTATAATAAGATCCATTTTGTTACAACCTGTGATCAATTTTATTTGGCAATCGCCAATGGCAGTCAGCAGGGTTAAAGAACATCAGTTGTTGGACCTGTTAGTCAAATGCGTTTTGTTTAAATATACTTTTCGCTCTTTTGGTCTTTTGGAAAATGTTGTTTGTGCTGTTTTTAGACCCTTCTACAATGAAATTTGTTTGACATGCACACGTATAAAAATTGCGGTTTTTAAAGGCAGTGCTTTAAGGCCTGACTTTTAAGTCATGAGGTTCATCTTTTCATACGCAATCTTTGCAGGGGGTCTTTTGGCTAGAAATAGATCCGGAAATGTTCGAATTTCTCCTCTTCTTTTTATGGTATAATATGGTTTTTGTTTCTTTCATTTACATTGGGGACTAAAGAAACGATCAGTGTGTATTGTTCGTTTTTTAGAACTTGTTATTATTGTGTATTTTGCATTATAAGCAGTCAACCTGACTACAAACTATCATTATGTGTATTCCGTGTGGAAAGAGGTCGGGTCAATTTCGAGTGTTATCTGACATCTAAAGATTCTTTAATTAGTTCAGACGTTGATATAACAATGAAAAGTCGACTGAACATGATTATTATTGCATCTTCTATAATTCAAAGCGGAATTCGGTTTATGAACGAGAAACCGTAAAGCGTTTTCAATTTCGGTTCTAGTTATGTATGTTGTCCACGTTTTATCCTGGTTCCCGGTACTACGTTCCGGGTATTAGCTATTTGGTATATTTGATGTGTAACATTACGATCGGGTACCAGCCAATCTACGTGTGTATGTGTACATGATTTCCCGCCAAAATGACACTTCCGGCAAATGACGGATAAAACCTAATCGACGATCCCGGGTCAATGGACAAAGCCAATGCAATGTTACGCGACTCGGGTTCGCATACTTATTTTATTTATTTTGGTAATCGATCTATTTCCGGTATCATGTAATATTTATCGTCATGAACATTGATGTTTTTACTTGCTGAACATTTGTTTCTCTTACATAAATTAAACATCTCTATACGTTTTGAAATTAATGTTATGTTTTTGTTGGATTTGAACTTTGTCTTGTGTATTTTTTTACTTGTCCACGGGCAACCAAGACAAAAATAATTACTTGTCCGGTTGTTCAAATGTACGAGTCGGGCATAGCATTTCCACACCCCTGGTTATAAAACTTTTTTTTCAGGGCATAAACCCACTTTAAAGAGACTTGTCTACTGCCATACCCATCCTATTTTCATGCACCATTTGCAAGCAAGAGACTGAATGGTTTGCAAAATTTAAAATCAGGACGGTGTCCAATTAAAACAAAAGAACTAAACTGGATGAATATTGTAGGAGAAATCTAGAGGAAAGTTTTGATTTGTGAAAATTGGTTTTCCTGAAAAGTCATTCATCCTAGCCTACAGAAAGGAACTATATATTTAACTGTTCACCACCAACTGACGAGCTAATGTTGAGCTTCACATATGGAATACTCAAAAACCAATGTCTATGTTTTCAGCACAGATTTCACAAGTTATGACACAGCTGTGCTTTTTTTTATACTTGTTAAAGAGTTGTATACTAAATTTTATTCTTTTATCAATAAATATATATTGTGTCATTTAAGAACTTGTATTTTGCCAAAAGATGCATACTAGTGAATGAAAGTGGTGCAGTTCATTTTGCTTTGGTATATAGAATTGAATTACAATTGTTCATGTTATTGGAATGCTTATAAAAATAAGGAGATGTGGTACAATTGTAACAGGGTCGATTCTTGGGTCAAGTAATAATAAACTCTGTTTAGGGTTCGGATGATTTATTATACCAGTAGTATAAAAATAAACTCTGAAATAACAATATCACAATTATAAATAACAGATCTATTATAAAACTCAAGTACCCTAAGTTATACATTATCACATATAGTTATGGTAAAAATACAATGCACTTTAATACTGTGTACTATACTGCGAATACATTTAATAGACAATCAGTGAGCTGATGTCACGTGTACTTTTACTTCTAATTGTGATACACTACACAAGAATGTAACCCTTGACCGTAAATTATATACTATATAGTGTTTACTGGTTTTTGATATTTACTGAGTTTATCAAGCAAAAGTGAATAAGAAATAGGTATAAGCAGTTACAGGTACTACTGTACAATCTCAAACAATGAGAAAAACTCATACCGTATAAAAGAGAATTTCATATTTACAAGCAAGTTTTGTGTTTGCGTTAAATAATTTTCTTCTATTGTTTTAATTGCAAATATGGGAAGTGGTTAAAATGCTAATGAGACAGCTGTTATGGTCACATAGCCTTAATTGAAATTTTCTTTATCATTCATACCGGTAGATTTTGCCTGGAGTTAGAAACATATCTGCCAACTTTTCAAAATGCACATGGGGGTTTTACGTGAAAGATGGTCCATATAGTCATACAAAACCTTCAAGGGGGCCTTCAAATGGAAGCAGGACAAGTTGCCCCACTGGCTAATCGCCCCACTTTTTAAAAAACCGCCACAAACTGATTTATCAAATCGCCCCACATGTGAAATTGGTCAAATCATGTTTAATATTACTCCTGCCAACTCGCCCTACTTATAAAAAAACAGTAATATTTAGATTAATATATATACAATTAAAAATAAAAACTCGCACCACTTTAATGAAAACTAAACTACACAGAATACAAACAAACCGAAAATTAATTTAATTACTATTATTGATATATACTGAGATTATAATTCTAAAAAAAAACTGATTGTTGAAGAATAACTAAGTTTTGAAGCTTAGTTATTTGCATAACAATTGAAAAGTAACCAGTTAAATGTATCAAAATGCAATATAAGGAATTTAACTTATATTCAATGGAATAACATCTTTTTCCATAAGTGAGGCGAGTTGGCATTACTTAATTCATCCTGGTTAATAATATATTTATCTAGATTTCACCCATTTCCATTAGATGGGACCAGTTGGCAGGAGTAATATTAAAGGGAATTAACACAGTTCACAAGTGGGGTGATTTGGTAATCCAGGTTGGGGCAGTTTTTTTGTCGAGTCTGCGACTTTTGTCGCAGAAAGCTCGACAGGGATAGTGATACGGCTGCGGCGATGTTAGCTCAGTTCTTAAAAGCTTTATATTTTAGAAGGTGGGAGACCTGGATGCTTCATACTTTGTATATGGTTGCCTCATGTTACGAAGATTTCGTCAGTCACATGTCCAATGTCCTTGACCTCATTTTCATGGTTCAGTGACTACTTGAAAAAAAAGTTAAAATTTTTGTAATGTTAAATTCTCTCTTATTATACATGTAAGTAATTGGATAACTATATTTGGTATGTGCGTACCTTGCAAGTTTTCACTTGACCTCGACCTCATTTCATGGATCAGCGAACAAGGTTAAGTTTTGGTGGTCAAGTCCATATCTGAGATACTATAAGCAATAGGTCTAGTATATTCGGTGTATGGAAGCACTGTAAGGTGTACATGTCCAACTGGCAGGTGTCATCTGACCTTGACCTCATTTTCATGGTTTAGTGGTTATAGTTAAGTTTTGTGTTTTGGTCTGTTTTTCTTATACTGTTTGCAATAGGTCTCCTATATTTTGTGTATGGCATGGTTGTAAGGTGTACAGGTCTGCCTGGCATGGTTCATATGACCTTGACCTCATTTTCATGGTTCAGTGGTTTAAGTTAAGTTCTTGAGTTTTGGCCTTTTTTCTAATACTTTATGCAATAGGTCAACTATATTTGGTGTATGGAAATATTTCATGATTTACATGTCAGTCGCACAGGTATTATTTGACCTTGATCTCATTTTTTACGGTTCATTGCTCAGTGTTAAGCTTTTGTGTTTTGGTCTGTTTTTCTTAAACTATAAGCAATTAGTCAATATTATTTGTTGTATGGAAGAATTGTAAGCTGTACATGCCTACCTGGCATGGTTTATCTGACCTTGACCTCATTTTCATGGTTCAAAGGTCAATGTTTAGTTTTCTTGGTTTATGTTAAGATTATGTGACAGTTGTAATAACGCTTTTTTATTAGGACTATCAACAGAGTATCAGTGATTAGTAAAGAAGGCGAGACATTTCAGTGTGTGCACTCTTGTTTTTAAAGTGAGGCGAGTTAGTGAAAAAGTGGGGCGATTTGTCATGGATTCCCTTCAAATATATTCCAATGTGGTTTTTGGCTTCTTCGTGCATTAACAAGCTCATAGCCATTGTTGAATTAATTGTTTTCCTTAAAATAGTCGACAAAATTGCTCTCACAAAATTTCCATTTGGGAGCCTTGAGCTCGATGGGGGAAATACTCTGCAAATACTGACAGTTGACAGGTATGGTCATCAAAAAAGTTGACATGTTACTATGTACATTTACCATTATGTTACTTGATGTCCTTGCTATACACACAGTACAGAGACTAGTCAATCTTTGTGAACTATATTTTATGGGAGTCATAAAATATGTGTATACAATCAATAATTAAAAATAGTCTATTTATATTGAAAAAGAAAAGTTCTTATATGTCTAAAGAAGAGGGACGAAAGACACCAAAGGGACAGTCAAACTCATAAATTTAAAGCAAACTGACAAGGCCATGGCTAAAAATGCATTTCATGGGAGGCACAGAAAATATACTGTAAACAGTAGACTAGATATAGGTGAACTAGGTGCAAAAGAACTCTAAATCTTAAATTCTACAAACCACCTCTGTTCTATGGAAGATAATGATATAACTGGACTAGAAATACACACAACCTGTAATTAACTGCCTTTACAGCGCTTTCGCGCTTTGATTATCCAACGCAGTAATAGGTTTGAACGTAGTTTTCAATTTAGACTCGTTTATATTTTTTGTTTGGGCATGTATCATATTTTCCCTCTGGTTTATATGATCCGTTCATCCTATATATTGACTCTTAAAATTCAAGAGTTAATCTAAAAATGAGGGTACTTTCTCTAAAAATGAGGGTGCTTTTTATATGGCCTTCCAAATACCGTTTCGATCCCTAACATCACTGAAGAGACATTTATTGTCGAAATCCGGATATGGTGTACTAAAGAAATATTGACACCGAATGTTTGTGGCACAACATCCTGTCCACAAGTTAACAATTTTTTTTTTCTGTGACGTATTAAATTTATCATAAGATCCATTTTGTTACAACCTGTGATCAATTTTATTTGGCAATCGCCAATGGCAGTCAGCAGGGTTAAAGAACATCAGTTGTTCGACCTGTTAGTCAAATGCGTTTTGTTTAAATATACTTTTCGCTCTTTTGGTCTTTTGGAAAATGTTGTTTGTGCTGTTTTTAGACCCTTCTACAACGAAATTTGTTTGACATGCACACGTATAAAAATTGCGGTTTTTATCCAACGCAGTCATAGGTTTGAACGTAGTTTTCAATTTAGACTCGTTTATATTTTTTGTTTGGGCATGTATCATATTTTCCCTCCGGTTTATATGATCCGTTCATCCTATATATTGACTCTTAAAATTCAAGAGTTAATCTAAAAATGAGGGTACTTTCTCTAAAAATGAGGGTGCTTTTTATATGGCCTTCCAAATACCGTTTTGATCCCTAACATCACTGAAGAGACATTTATTGTCGAAATCCGGATATGGTGTACTAAAGAAATATTGACACCGAATGTTTGTGGCACAATATCCTGTCCACAAGTTAACAATTTTTTTTTTTTCTGTGACGTATTAAATTTATAATAAGATCCATTTTGTTACAACCTGTGATCAATTTTATTTGGCAATCGCCAATGGCAGTCAGCAGGGTTAAAGAACATCAGTTGTTGGACCTGTTAGTCAAATGCGTTTTGTTTAAATATACTTTTCGCTCTTTTGGTCTTTTGGAAAATGTTGTTTGTGCTGTTTTTAGACCCTTCTACAACGAAATTTGTTTGACATGCACACGTTTAAAAATTGCGGTTTTTATCCAACGCAGTCATAGGTTTGAACGTAGTTTTCAATTTAGACTCGTTTATATTTTTTGTTTGGGCATGTATCATATTTTCCCTCCGGTTTATATGATCCGTTCATCCTATATATTGACTCTTAAAATTCAAGAGTTAATCTAAAAATGAGGGTACTTTCTCTAAAAATGAGGGTGCTTTTTATATGGCCTTCCAAATACCGTTTCGATCCCTAACATCACTGAAGAGACATTTATTGTCGAAATCCGGATATGGTGTACTAAAGAAATATTGACACCGAATGTTTGTGGCACAACATCCTGTCCACAAGTTAACAATTTTTTGGGATACGATTGCTGTCAAGCAATCTGTAGACTTTTACCATTGACCCTATGACACACTCCCTCACGTCATTCGTTTTATTCTAAACATTCGGCAACATCTCAGATTCTTATGATTGTCTTGCTTTAAAAGGTAAAAACAAGCAAAACAATTGAACATAAACAACTTTCCTGTAATGTTTTACTCATAATCTTCATGTGTGATATTTTCCTTGACTTATTTTCGTGTTTTTAACAATACGGAAAATCAGAATTAAACAGTATTTATATTTAGTGTTTTTATAAATTTAGAAACACGTCAGAGGGAATTCCCAAATTTTGATAACTTGCGAGAGTTCTCTGAAAGCCGATCGATAATTCTATTTCTGTCACAAGAACTGAAGTGGAGTATTTCTATATTTTACCGTTATGAAACTGATATTTGATACTGTACTCTCATAAAGAAATGGAGAACCATTCATCATATCATTTAATAAACGTTCTTGTTCCAAATCGCAAGTCGCATTTTGTTTATGTATTAATGTCCATGCATGGTCTCACTAATTAGAGACAAAAAGAATTGTAGAGACAAAAAGCGTCAAGAAGCGACAAGAAGAATAATATTAGCAGCAAGAAACTATTTAGCGACAAGAAAACATTTTTTTTTATTTATATTACTTATTCGAAATAAATATTAAAAAAATATGCAAAAGAAAACAATTTCAACCACAGGAAAGTTAATTTTGAAAGGGGGAAAAATGAAACTTGTAAATCTAATTCAATTGCTACATTTATTTACATGATATTTTATAAGGTATCACAGGAAGTATATTTTGTTTTTTTATTTGTTTTTAAAACCATTTTTGTACAATATATAATTAACTTGCAAAATGCATTATTTGTGCATAATTGTCCAGAAAATACATACACAAATTGTGAAATACAAATTAAGAACTGAAATCAAACAAGAGGAAAACATAATTAAAATGTGAATATTTTTCATCATTTTATTTAGTGTATTGTCTCATTTAACGATATTTATCATGTTTATGCATATAGATTGAAGATTAAAGGAAACTGATGACAATCTTGAGTTTTCAACAGGTGTTCACTATTCGGTACAATAATTTTATATTCTGGTGCGTGTAATTGATGAAGGTGTTAATGGATGTTATTGTTGCAATAAAAGCGTCAAGAAGCGACAAGAAGAATAATATTAGCAACAAGAAACTATTTAGCGACAAGAAAACATTTTTTTTTATTTATATTACTTATTCGAAATAAATATTAAAAAAATATGCAAAAGAAAACAATTTCAACGACAGGAAAGTTAATTTTGAAAGGGGAAAAAATGAAACTTGTAAATCTAATTCAATTGCTACATTTATTTACATGATATTTTATAAGGTATCACAGGAAGTATATTTTGTCTTTTTATTTGTTTTTAAAACCATTTTTGTACAATATATAATTAACTGTTGCAATAAATGTTTAAATGATTTTATTAAATTTTAACTCTCAAGAAAAAAAAAATAAAAATAAATAGCTAAGATAGGCTTTAAAACACACTGAAAGTAATTCAGAAAAAGAAAAGCAAAAAAAAAACCACAAAAAAAAACGAAAATGGCCCTTATAGCCCCTAGTCCTTTATGAATATATAAATAAATATCAGGAAATAACAATGTAAAGAGGTCAATAGAAAAAAGAAATGAGAACCACTTGCATTCACTTTCACTTTCTCTCAGTCTCTCATACACACATACAATTCTTACTTACATACACACATACATTACTTAATTATGTACATAATTATTGTTCACAATTACATCAAAGAATAACCAAAATCTAATCAAAAAATTTGCTCACAGATTAATATCATACTCTATGGTGGAAATATATATTGTAATGGGGTCCAAAATTTTTCATATACATCAACATTATTATATTTTTTTGCAATATAATATTCATATGACTGATACTGTTTTATTCTATTTTTAAAACCAAAAATATTAGGAGTAAGTTCCTTAAACTTACATTTATAAATATAATTTTTTGCTACTATAAATAAAAGATTCATGAATAAGCTTTCTGAATAGAAACCAAGGAATATCTGCTTTTTACTG